>NC_137049.1:14947662-15230945 GCF_032717465.1 Coenobita brevimanus | reverse complement strand
AGAGAGAGAGAGAGAGAGAGAGAGACTATCGTAAAGGTCAAGAGGTTAAACACTTTTAACTCAAGCATCATAACAACCCCTTTTAACCACCAGCATAATGGGCTGGTAATTACTTAAGTCGTCTCCATATACGTGATCGTGTGTCTGTCTGTTGTGGCTACTATTAACTAAGGAAGGCCTTGATCGACTAACCTAATCTTTTGTAGGTTGTATACACTGACGTCTAGGTCAAGTTACAGTAGAGTCGTTGCGTCAAAGTTCAAAATTATAAGATAAAATAATCTATTTCTAGCAGATGATTGTCCTTACATTACATTTTTACTATTCCTCGTCAATTTTACTATGATTTGGAAGGGCTGATTGGACTGAAGGGGTTTCAAAGATCTCAAAAAGTTAACGAAGTTCAGAGAGAGAGAGAGAACATAAGTACGATGGCTGGGCTGTAGACAAAGTAATTAAGGGCAGTTTGGGGGTGATGGTGGAAAATGAAAGAAAAGGGTTTAGCCGTGAAGGCGTTTGAATGTATGGGTGTGGTGGTGTTGACGTGTATATATTGTGGGAAGGGGAGTATGGTGGTGTTGAGGAGGAGGAGGAGGAGGAAGTGTAAGCAGTGTAGTCTGTCAGAAAAGGTAGTGTGGTGATAATGAGTGGAAAACGGAGGTGTGGATTGAGCCATGTTAAGGGCACGGGGAAAAGAGAGAGAGAGAGAGAGAGAGAGAGAGAGAGAGAGAGAGAGAAACGTGTGAATGTGAGGGGAGTGGGATAAAAATTTTAATGCTGGAAGGGACAGGAGTTTGATATGTTGAAAACACGAAGCTTTCACAGAGGAGGTGTGTAGGTGTACTGTAAACAAAAACTAAAGGAAGAGGTAGATGTTATATGTATAATTGTGGGGGAAAAGGGGGGGAGGAGAGATTTGTAAAAGCATTTGTTAAAACAGGAAGAACTGAAACAAAGATGTGGGAAGAGACGAAAGATGGAAATGTATGACCGAAAAGTGCAGGCAATAAAATCGATGCTAAGTGTGGAGGTGTAAGTGTTTAAGGTGTAGAAAAAGGGTAGTGTGGCAAAAAAGTTAGTCTATGGGAAAAAGCGTGAATGTTTAAGTGTGTAAAACTGGTGCGAAAAGAGGGTGTTGAGGAGAGATGCTTAAAGTGAAAAATAAGTAAATAAATAAATGGGTGAAGAAAAAGTGTGAAAAATGAAGCATAAAGATGTGTGTAAATGATGTGTGTAAAACGAGTACCATGAAAACAACGGGGTGTGGGAAGGGCCGATGTGTATTACGTGTAAAAATAATATGTAGGTGTGGGGAGGTGTAGGTGTATGAGGTGTGGGAAAGAATAACGTGTGGATAACTCAGGTGAGGGAAGGAAGATGTATAACTTGTGAAAAGAAAAAAAAAAAAAAAACTCGGTGTGGGAAGGTTTTGGTGTACAGGTGTAAAGGCTGGGTGATAAAAGTGTGGAAAAAGGTGTTATAATGTTAGCTGTAGAAAAAGACAATGTAGAAAGAAGACGTGCACGGAACTGAGGCATGGAGAGAGAGAGAGAGAGAGAGAGAGAGAGAGAGAGAGAGAGAGAGAATCAAACCCCCTCAATAAGAGTCACCCTGTGGCTGGATAACGATAATAGTAATGACTGGCGTTTTTTTTTTTTTTTTTTTTTTTTTTTAGTGAAGATGAATAAAAATCAAATCAAATCAAACCCATAGCTACACCAGATTACAAGTGTCCTTCATTCGTTAAACTGTAACAGTTGGACTTGAACTGCTGTAGGCTGAAGTTTGGGGGGGGGGAACTATTCAGGGGAAGGGAATTCCAAAGATGTGCAGTTCGGGGAATAAATGAATTTTGATAGGCACAAGTTCTGCAATATGGCAATGTGACAGTCAAGAGCACTACCAGATGCCCGTGTAGTACAGGAGGTGTGGAGAGGTTGCATAATGGATGCAACTTCGACTAAGCATTTGCCATAAAAGTTTCTGTAAAATAATGCGAGGCAACATTCCTTCTTACCTGTAGGGGATGCAGTTCATTTGTAAAAGCAGGGTTATTAAAAATTCTTCACTGCACTTAACGTCCAGCTATTTATCACGGCGACACAATGTTAATCCGTAAGGGTATATACGACCACCTTCTTTACCATAGTTTTCCATGGGATTCTTTGAGTATTTTATGACTGCGTTTTCAAGTTTTTACCACATTTTAATTCTTTTAAGTGGTGAGTTTTTAAAGCAGGTTGTTTAGTCCTTAACGATGCCCGGATGCCGAAGCCAGACGGACGCCATCTTATCGGGCGAGTGCAGACGGGCGACATCTTAGAACGTCATTTTTTAACGAAATTACCATTAAAAAAAAAAACACCCTTAATTAGAGTAAAAACCCAATCTTACTTATCCTACCCTAAACTGACCTATCCCTTACGTTTACTGATGGATCCCCATCGTACTTGAAAAAGCACTTTTGCACATATTTACCAAGTCGCTGATTCAGTTCAGAGGTTTAAAAAAAAAAAAAAAGTTAATTTCTTAAATGTGGTCCTATCTATGTCTCCTTACGGATTAGCTACAGGAGGTGAGGAGAGATATAACATCATGGTAAACATACGGTTTAGGCCGGAGAAATACCTTACTGATTCACCTCCTCCTCTCCCAGGTTGTTTTCTGTATTTTTCTAATGACTTATGATAGTAAATGATTTACTGTTTTGTTTCCCTGTTGTTTTTGTCAATGCTCATCCGATTCACTCGTGTTGGTTTCTCAGGCGTAATGGCAGACTTTCTAAAACGTACTCTATTCAACTGAAATTTATTTTTACAGCTATTGCGACCTGACCTTACATATTCGGCTTATCCTTAATCTAATCTTAACTTAGCAAAACGTCCTAACCTAACCTAATCCAATCTCTAACATAACCTTACTTAACATAACCAAACCCAATCTATCCTAACCTATCCAACGGTAATAACCAGAGGCACCGAAAGGGAACACCAAACTTATCTCGGTACAGTTGCTTAGCGTTGTGTGTCCGCCATTACGCCCAGGAAACACCACGCGTCGGGGAAGCAAAACATGGATAATAAAAACAATCGGGAAACAAACTCACCACAAAGTAGCCCTTTACCACCATAAATAAAAAAATACTGAGCAAACTAACAATACTGTAAGTGAACTGTTAAGGTTTCTCTGCTGATTAACCTGTACATTTACCATTATCGCAAAAGACGCTCTCAATAACTGGATAATCGGTGTCCCAAAAGACCGCAAATGTCCCAACTTCCTTTACTATTTACTCTGCTCATTACATACCAATATCCTGTGTTATCAATGTAAAGTATATCCATATTCAAACTACATAACTGGCATAAAACAGAACCCTTACGTGAAATACGCAAAATGAATCATCAATAAACAAGTGCTGTAACGCCTCCAATGCCACCCAGAACATGGACGAATGATAAAAATGGCTGACCTTCCTTGCAGATGGCGTAGGGGGAAGCCGATCAGTCTACCACCTAGCCCTTCGTTTGACCGAGCCTCCACCTGTCTCCTGTACACCTCGAGACGGACACCACCACCAGGCCACCAGCAACAGTCACTCGTAGTTTTGAAGATTACGGGGAGACACACGGAAAAAAAAAAAAAAAAAACACGCACAATACTACTCCCCCTTGCCACCACGCCCCACGGCACTGAAGTGAACTGCAACCGCAGTCCGCAGCTACGTGGCAGCGTGAGATCCCGCCGAAGATGGGAAAAGCAGGGGTGACAACCATCCCGTGCCAGAGCGTCAAAAACCACACCGTAAACTTTCTAACCGTACATAAATTAGTCACGCCTAGTACTACTTAATTACTACACATGGGGTATAATAACATACAGTTGTATAATTTCTTCACACCTATGCGACTAATCTGCTGGAGTACAACTGAAGCAATAAATAATCATCCGAAATATTGGTACTCTTGATCTGTTGGGCATGCGCGGCGCAGCGACTCATATTGCCACCGCGGGTCTATTTAAACATGCTTCACCGATTACTTGTGTATATACTTCACATATTCTATACTGTGTTATAACACCAAGTCAGATAAAGAAATAAAGAAAATCTACATGACATGTCCAGTCTATCAAAGAAATATATGGCACTTCCGTCTTCGCATTTTGAAACATTGTCTCCTGTCTTTCTTTCCTTCATTCTTTCTCCGTCCATCTGCCTACGGGTGACTTTATATCCCCTCTTCAGTCTGTCTTTCCCTTCATTCTTTCCTCTTCCTTCTTCCCTGTGGGTGACTACAATAAGTGACAAGCCAAATGGTTTCCTTACACCAGGACACCATTTACTACGCTGGGTGGTAACCATATAACCAAACTTTGGCGCCTGGTGGTTTACTGGGTAATTACGGCGCTCCAATCGGATTGAGCCGGTGAAGGTTTATATCCAGCGAGTGGTTGGGGTTTATTGCTCATGTAATGCCACTCAGGGAAGAGTGAGGTCGGTCACTCTCATCTTAAATGTCAGGACCAACTTGCCTAGCCCTTGGCTCCTACACTCCTCATGGGGCAGCACAGGATTGGATGATGATGATGATTATACCCATGTACAAAAATAAAGGTGAGTGAAGTGAGTGCAAGAATTATTGTGACATAAGTTTATTGAGTGTGGTAGGGAAGGTTTATGGAAGAATTATCATAGAGAAAGTAAGAGATATCAGGAGTCCTAGTAAGTGATCAACAGGGTGGCTTTAGGAGTGGCAGAGGATGTGTGGATCAAATATTGCAGTGAGACAGATAGCAGAGAAGGTTTGTGTGAAGGACCATAAGGTGTTTATGGCATACATGGATCTGGAAAAAGCATGCGACAAAGTGGACAGAGAAGGATTGTGGAAAGCTTTGCGCATGTACGGTGTAAATGGCAAACTGTTAGGTGCCGTCAAGAGTTTTTATGATGGTAGTGAAGCATGTGTAAGACTTAATGGGTATCTAAATGAATGGTTCACAATTGGTGTGGGCGTGCGACAAGGTTGTGTGATGTCCCCATGGTTGTTCAATATATATATGGATGGGGTGATGAGAGAAGTAAAAACAGGAGTAATGGAGAGAGGGATGGCGTTGGTAATGAATTGTGATGAATGGAATATCTCAAATTTGTTGTGTGCTGATGATGCAGTACTGCTTGCAAGTACCGGACAGAAACTTGGTAGGCTAGTGCTGATTTTTGCTGAGGTCTGTGAGCGTCGTGCCTTGAGAGTAAATGTAGAAAAGAGTAGTGATGGTTGAGAAAGAAGGTGACTCCCAGTGCGATGTTACTGTGAATGGAGAGAGATTGGAATTGGTGAGAGACATCAAATACCTGGGTACAGTGACAGAAAAGAGAGGAAAATGTGCAAATGAAGTTGAAAGTAGAGTGACATAAGGAAGAAAAGTAGCTGGTGCAAAGAAGGCCTTGATATGAAACAGAAGCTTGAGTGTTGCAGCTGCAAGGGGCTTGCATGAAGGAATCTTAGTGCCAACTTTAACATGCGGATGTGAGACTATGGTGTGGCATGAAAATGAAAAGTCAAGAGTAAGAGCAGTGGAGATGGGACTGTTGAGGAATATATGTCGAGTGTAGAGGGTGGATAGGATGCGAAATAATGTGATTCGTGAAAGATGTGGAGTGAGGAAATCGGTGGACACAAGATTCGACGAAAGTATAGTGAGATGGTATGGTCACGTGGAGAGAATGGATAACAACAGAGTGGTGAAAAAGGTAAATCTGAGCGAATTTGAAGGAGGGAGGAGGCGAGGTAGGCCAAGGAGAAGGTGGAGAGATATGGTGGATGAGTGTGTGAGGAAGAGTGGTTTGGAAGTCGGTGAGGCTAGGGAACTGACAAGAGATCGAGCTGGCTGGATGAATGCTGTGAGAAGAGGTGCATGATCAGGGATTTGGGACCCCTTTTTTAACGTGGCAGCGTCCGGATGGACTCAATCGGATACGGTTATGTGAAGCTACAAAACGTGGTGAATGTTTTTGGCGTATCCGATACAGCAAGGATTCCGGGGGCTTGAATGAGTCAATGGAAGCGTGGCTCATTGGATTGGGCAAATTTGGGCTGTCTGGACATTGCTACTCCTCACGCTGCCCTAGGGAGGGAAAGGAGGTCCGGATGATGATGATGATGATGATGATGATGATACTGATTAGTATTATTACAAAATTATAATCATAATTAGTAGTAGTAGTAGCAATAGTTGTGGCAATAGTAGTTGTATTAATGTTGGTGGTGGTAGTTAAGCATACCACCACCACCAATGCTACTACTGCGTTGGCTTTGTTTACATCGCACTCCCTGTACACCAATCAGACTTATTTGATGCACCAATCCACCATAAACTTCTGCAGTGCTACTTTTCTGTTCAGTATAAATGATATATCTTATGGATTCCTTCACATTTTATAGTATATACATACTAAAGGTATGCTACAACATCTCTCTTTGTTGGGTGTGTGTGGCAAGACCCACCATCTCCTTTTGTTGTACACTGTTCGTACACATTTGTAACCACAGACTGTGCATAAATGTGTTTGCTGAAGGGTGTGTGGCAACCCACACGTATTCTTCATATCTTCACAACAATAAACCAATCAATGTCTTACCCAGTAATACACAACCAGTTGCTGCAGTTTCATCTGCTCCTCTTGCCAACACACAAATATCAGCAATAACATTAAAACGAAGACACGAGAACTCTAACATCTCTGCCCCACAAACACTACTACTACTAATAAAAACAATAATACAGAAGGTCGAATTTTCCGTAAACCGAACGAGACTACTTGTACTTCCTATTGGTCCCCATAAAGAATAAAACCACGAGATTTGTTACACGTACCCTGATCGACTGTCATCTGTCCTTTCACACCTCACACACTCATTAGTGTATACTCTTTACCTTTACCTAAAACTGCCATCTCTCTCTCTCTGGAGCTGCAAGAAACTAACACTGGAATATGATGCTACGTCACAAAGAAGCATTACGGAAAGGATTCAAAGTACATAATCTCATTTTACCACTAAGCTCCAAGCAACAGGCTGAATGACAAACAAATCTACGACAAGTCAAATTGAAAAAAAAAAAAAAAAGTGACGAAACTGTTGGGTTCAGTAACGTAGTACTTGAATAAATCAACAGTAAGTTCAATATAACAAAGTGTAATGTTGTTGTGTATCACTGCGTATCAAATGGGGTGAAGGAATGTCACTCACAACACGCATTAGCTGAATACATCAACAGTAAATTCAGTATAACAAAGTGTAATGTTGTGCATCATTCCGTATCAAATGGAGTGAAGGAATGTCAGACTCACATTATTCTGGACTCACCGTGTTACTTGTGAAGGAACACATGGCCAGAGGTAGACCAATTAAATACTTAGGATGAGGTTCTGCAGGGGAAATGTCGGCATTGTGGGTTTGGGGATGGAAATGACTCAATGTTGTGACACGAAAGAGCTGCCATCAAATGAAAAGACCTATACATGCCAGCATGGTTCATGGACTTTAGATATAATGGTAATATAGTTGTTTATCTAAGTGTACGAATAGCAACTGTTAACTCTTGTGTTAACTAACTAGTTAGTTGATCAGAAAAATGGTGAAAGTGTGTGTGGATAGGTACGTGTGTGTGCTAGCATGGTTCATGGCCTCTACACATAATGGAAATACAGTTGTTTACTGAGTGTACGTATAGCAGTGTATTTAAGTAGATAGCTGATCAGAAAATGTGTGTGTGTGTGTGTGTGTGTGTGTGTGTGTGTGTGTGTGTGTGTGTGTGTGTGTGTAACCCTTAATATGCACACTATAAAGGAAAAGCTACGGTGTTTAGGCAACACAATAAACGGCTGATGGTGCTCATGCGAGTGGTGTCAACGAGTGCACAGTTTGCACAGTGAGAAGGAACCGTGACAAGATTGATGTTGCAACTCGGATGGGATTGCAACGTGTGGAAAGATGCCATATGAGGGATGATGTATTAATTAAGAGAATATATTAATGAAGTATATCTGTGCCCAACGTGAACATAATCTGCCCAACGTGAACATAATCTGCCCATCAATGACACTCAGCTGTGTCAAAAGAACAAGCAAGTTGTACATCAACGACATTCAGTTGGGTCAAAAGAGCAAGCAAGTTTATGGTAAAGTTGTACATCAATGACATTCACTTGTGTCAAAAGAACAAGCAAGTTTATGGTAAAGTTGTACATCAATGACATTCACTTGTGTCAAAAGAACAAGCAAGTTTATGGTAAAGTTGTACAGTACATCCATGACATTCACTTGTGTCAAAAGAACAAGCAAGTTTATGGTAAAGTTGTACAGTACATCCATGACATTCACTTGTGTCAAAAGAACAAGAAATTTTATGGTAAAGATGTACAATATAAGTACAGTCAATCCAGGTGTTTTGTGTGAGTAAATGATGGCTGAACCAGTTTGTCAAACAGAATGGGTATCACTACGATCAGTAAAGCATCTGCTGCCTGTCACTACACTTTCTCTTGTGAAGACATTGATAGGAAGGTGGCTACAAAAAGCCAAGGTTTTCAATATGGATAAAATTGGGCTATTTTGGAAGTGCCTGCTTTCCTCTATACTGTACTTTTCTACCACAGGAAGAAGGGCAGGCCAGTCATTGTCGTCTGTCAAGGTGACTGACACAATTTGTTGCTTTATGCCCTTATGATGTTACTGTTTTATGTCGTGTTTTATCGGCGAATGAAAAGGGGACAAGTATAATGTTTTAAGAATCATGTCAGTATATTTAGGTAATATATATTTGTGTTGGGGGAGGGGGTAAGGGGGGAGAGGCTTGAGTTATAATTATAGCTTCTATACACTGTACAGCACAGTAAAGAGTTAAATGGACTGAGACAAGGTTTGGAGTTACACCTGTCCTGAGGTTAATAAATAATCCTTGTAACTTGAGGGGCGCCACTATATAACAGTTACTTACCATAGTGCTTTTGTATTGGAATTACACCAACTAACAAACACTGCAATTAATATGTTCATTATTCAGTTTGTGTTTTTAAGCAATTTCTCTTTTCTACACATCTATCGCATCTGGTTAAAATCAGGTTTGGTTAGATTAGGTTAAATCAGGTTAGGTTAGTTTATTTTAACGCTGATGCAATAAAAGACTTAGGAGAATGAGACTCTCCCCTCCTCCTTATTTACTAAGTACAGTACGTACAAAAATATTTACCACGGATGTTTATTATGGCGGCCTTAGGATACTATACACGGGCTGCTTTACACACCATACACTATACACGGGCTGCTTTACACACCATACACTATACACGGGCTGCTTTACACACCATACACTATACACGGGCTGCTTTACACACCATACACTATACACGGGATGCTTTACACACCATACACTATACACGGGATGCTTTACACACCATACACTATACACGGGCTGCTCTACACACCATACACTATACACGGGCTGCTTTACACCATACACTATACACGGGTTGCTTTTACACACCATACACTATACACGGGTTGCTTTACACACCATACACTATACACGGGCTGCTTTACACACCATACACTATACACGGGATGCTTTACACACCATACACTATACACGGGATGCTTTACACACCATACACTATACACGGGATGCTTTACACACCATACACTATACACGGGATGCTTTACACACCATACGCTATACACGGGATGCTTTACACACCATACACTATACACGGGATGCTTTACACACCATACACTCTGGGTCAAGATAAACCACTTCTTCCATCCTTGTAGCAGTTTATTTCTATAACTGCATACTGGTCGTAAAACTGTAGAGGCGAGAAATACCCGCAATCAGGACATTTGTAGGTATTTATCAGCTTATATTAGCATCGTAATTTAGCACCAAAGGTTACATATTGCTGAGTATTTGCTATCAAACACTTTATCACACCTAAGATATTACATGCTACACAAATACATTTACTCTATATTTACCTGTACTTTCCCTGTTAAATATCGGAAACTCGTGAACCCCAGCCGCTCACTTTGGTTACTTGGCGCCAGCACTGGTCACAATTGATACCATGACCACAAGCGGGAAGCATATTTCCGTTCTGTATGGGTATTCGTCTCAGTACCACAGCCAGCCACCTCAGTCAAGCAGCCCCAGTGGGATAGGTAAGGTTTGGGTATACCAAAGCAGTAATTTAGCCTGGGAAACACATTAAGCATATTTTCAAGAAAAACCTATGGTTAGTTTGGAAACGACGGGGCGAGCGTTGTTCCTGGCTGAGGGTTCCTGGTGATCATTACCCATAAGAAAGGAAAATATGCAAGCGGGAAAGGCATCGAGTCCCACTTAACAGACAAGAAGGCAAGAAGTTTAAGCCTATAAAATAGAATTCTATTCCCATGTACGAACTTTAAAAAAAAGTTATCTTTTAATTTTAAAGTGTGAACTAAACTATTACATTAACATTTATATAAGAAAAAGTGCATTAAATTACAAGTTCAGTAATGAGCTAATAATTTTCAGTGGCAGTCAGTTGGGTGTAATTCCGAAAGTTAACCCCAGACTAAACATACAAGTGGTAGGCCTTTGGCTGGATTGTACTGCCTTACTACAGTACTGCACAATCCATCACCCCTGGGGGTTCGCGTAAGGAATTATCATCAATCTGAGGGTTTTGTTTAGCCAGGGATGGGCCTCTTCCTCAGTCTCCAATTCCTTACAACCCAATTCCTTGTCCAAGAACTTCATGCAAGAAAAGCAAGAGCAAAAAATACTGCAAAACGTATACGATAAAATGCATAATTTCCTCTCAGAAACTAAGGTATGACAGAAAACAATTCAAAGCAAAACCAACCGCTCAGGGATAGTGATCATAAAAGAGGTGGTCATTTTTGCCATAGGTAACGGTCAAGAATGGGTTACCTGTTACCACCACCGGTTCTACTTGCCTTAAAGCCGCGCCTCCCTCAGTTTCCTTCTCAATAACACACCTTTCCGTGCCGGCCATCTGCTCCACAGCTTCCCAAAACTGCTTTTCTGCCTGCCTCATTCTGATCTCGTAGCACACTGTCAGGCGTTCCACATCCCGCTGCCAACGATATACGGACCAGAACACCAAAATACAAACACCATACTGAACAAAAGACCACACAAACACCCAACCCACATACGTTACCTTAACATTCCATAGCGTGCCAAAATCACCCACTTCATTCTGGTGGGGAAGCAACACTTCAACATAAAAAAGGGAGCTTGTTGCCCACTGCAAGGCAAAATACGGAAGGATTTTCAGCAACACACCAACTACCATCACCGGCAACAGATAAAGTACATTCCAAAAACACTTCATCACACATCCCAACATTACAATCAATATTTCAATGATAAAGTAACACCAAATTTCCATCCTGAGTCTAGGCAGGACAGGTCCACCCAGCCAATCCTGTTTGTGAAGTTCAGGCGGGGATCCAATCACTTCATCGGGATTACTGGCAAGAATATTAAACTCCAGGATAAAAACACAAACAACATTACACACAAACACTGACATATAGACTAGTTCAATTACCCATTGCCAAAAGGGTTTGGGAATCCAACATTTTCCAACATAAAACCGCTCTTCACCGCGGTCACCACCGCCTTTTTCCACGTCAGAGGAAGACATTTTGATGTCTCGAAAAATCCGATAAAACTACACCTTAGCGGTTAATAACACAATGATAAATGTATACGACTTACCACTTTAACAACGCTAAGGAGAGTGACTCGCTCACGCAGGTGCTCACCTTTTATAGCCCCGAGACGCCGGAAGTGGATAATATGAATACTTCGAGCTGCGATTATTTCGTTATTTTCCTTCCATAATTACCCCAGTGCCATTCAGACCCTTTTTACTTATGAATTTTAAGGAAAAAAAAGAAAGAAAAAAAAAAAAACATTCGTAATATCTGCAAATAAGACTTAATATCCGATTTTAAGAGACGTCAAATAAACTTTTCGAGATTGTCTTTTCTGTCTTAGAAAATTAAATTCAAATCTGCGTTCGTACAGCACTTTTGAATGCACCACAGTAAATGCAAAATAAACTAGCCATAATATTTTAATTAACTGTTCTGATAAAAGTCTCTTCAAATACTGGGATAAATAACTGTTTACACAATGAGTTATCCAACCTCATTGGTTGACACGCAAAAATATCATGCATAGTTATGACACCTACCACAATACTAATCTACTGGCCTGTGACTCAAATCCTTTCCATAGCACCTCTTCGTGACTAGCACCATAGTCTACGTTAGTGCTAATCTCTTATTACAGCACAACACTCAAGATGGTTAGATGGCAATTTTACGCCAAGTTAAAGTAAACAGAGTTTAGTATCATCACTATATACTTTCCTCTAACTTCTCCTAAAGGCCTTACTTTGATCAGCTGGATTGGTGATAATTACAGTATAAGGGAAAAACATTCGAGCACCAGATTCTGTGGCTACTATTGGTGCTTTTAATAACAAAATCAAACAATTTATGGATACTGTGAACTCTCTTCAGCTACAATTAGGGTGAGGTGGGGGTCAACCCTACTATTAGTGGCAAAATATTCACCATACATTCAGATAAAGGTTTTATTATGAAATGTAAATATCTAAAGAAGCTTCATTATGACTTCTTTTGAAATGGGATAAGTTGACATAAAGTGTTTTTTCAAAAAGGTAGCAATGTGTATAGATAGTGGGGGTGAAGCCTACATGCTATTTGACAACACTATAATGTGGTACCAAAGTATATCTAAGTGTATATATGAAGTAGGCTATGTAAGAATTCAGAGCAGAGACATTTATCTACTCCATGACTTTCATACTGCCTTACAAGCAACACAAAAATTTAATATTCAATTATTTATTGTTTAACCTGGCTGAATACTGCTTAATTCATTGTAAATGTAAAGGTCATATGCTGTCCCAGTACAAACATGTTGGCCACACGCTACATTAATATATATGACATGAAGAAAAACAGGCCAACTTAAGACGCAGGACTTATTTTAAAAAGATATATGCTATAACACTACATAAATAAAGGTGAAGGTACACACTGCACTCTTTAATCTACCTCGGGTGTTATGCCAGCATGTTAACCTGTAGTTACAAGTCTACTTCATATTGTACTGAATTAGAGCCACATTATATTTGTCTGGCAAGCCTCTGTTTTACCTCCCCGCCAACCCAAATTTACAAACAAGGCACCTTGACAAATCTGTGAAAGACATATTACATGAGTCCATCAAATACAGATGATTTTACTAATATTTTGTAACCTGTGGGAGTGGACCGTACAGACATGAACTGGTAGTAGACGCCCTGCAAATACCGGTAAAAATATAATGACACTATTTTTACCAGGCTATAAGCCAAACAATTCAATTTGTAAGGCTCAAATGCATCCACCAATTAAAATTATATACCTGCAACACCTACAACCAAACCGTATTTCAAAATCATGCAGCACCAAACACATGTACATAATTTTATGCTGGACTGCTACCAATAATGTTCTATGAGTATCCATGTACCTTCTATATTTTATAGGTACTTACTTTGGGTCAAACTTTACACGTTACCCTCATCCGATTTTCGATAACATTTTCTAGTAGAACTGGTCATTCTAAGAATCTTTTCTTCTATGACATTTCTCTCGCAAATTGATAATAAACGAGTTACTTCCACCAATCACAGTCACTGACGAGCGCGTGCTCTGTCCGCTCACCCGCTCACATTTGAAAGTTTGTCCCCGAAGACCAAACTTTACACGTACTCCTCGTGCGATTTTCGGCTTTTCTTTAACATTTTCAATTGTTTTTGTTAGTGATTTTCGACTTTAACATTTCCAATAACTTTTGGTTAGTGTTACGATCTTTTCTTGAATTGTTGTTGCCGTTTACAGCTACAGACGGCTCTTCAGATACAGACGAGGAACTGTAAACTGCTAGGTAAATGCATTATTTCTTATTTACACTCGGTTAGGTTAGGTTAGATGAGGTTTGGTTAATGTCATGGGGGGTCTGGGGGCGAAGCCCCCCAGTTATGAAGCACGGCCAGGGTTGGGGGGTCTGGGGGGCGAAGCCACCCAGTTAGGAAACACGAATTCCCTAAGAAGCTTAAATTATTTCCTTCCGAAGGATTTTAGTGTTTTTCATTTGATTTTGATAACAGTTCCAGTAGGAAATCACTCGCTTTTGCGTTTTTCCCCCACCCAACACCCCGGTTTCCCACAGGTCCCCCAGTATTCCTGGGGGAGGGGGAAGAACCGCAAAAAATTACATTTCAAGTGATAACAAACATCCAACCTGAGTGTTTTCGGTTGTTTTTGATGTGATTTTTGTTGATTTGGACCGGTCCTTTCCACCGGAAGTCGCTAGTGGCGTTCAACAAAAACTAGCGACTTGCGATAGAAACGAAGGTCAAAATCGATCGAATCACACCAAAAACAACAGGAAACACTAAGGTTGGATGAAAAAATCGGATGAGGGCAACGTGTAAAAATGAGGAGTACGTGTAAAGTTTGGTCGTCGGGGACAAACGTTCAAATGTGAGCGGGTGAGCGGACAGAACGCGCGCTCGTCTGTGATTGTGATTGGTGGAAGTAAATCGCGTGTAACTCGTTTATTATCAATTTGCGAGAGAAATGTCATAGAAGAAAAGATTCTTAGAATGACCAGTTCTACTAGAAAATGTTAACGAAAAGTCGAAAATCGGATGAGGGTAACGTGTAAAAATTGACCCTTACTTTGTATATGCCCACTACCCACGCCATATTATAAATTCGTCACAAAGGCCACGGCTTTGGATGGTCACAAATTTCTTCAAATTCCATAGAAGACAGACTCTAGTTACGATAGAATGCCCTACCATCAGAATCTACCAGTGTTCATAGTCGATATATGCTATACCAGCAGTGCTAAATATTATACCAGACACCCCAAAAAAACTAAAATACTCACCTCCCACATCCAGCTTTCCAGATGTAAACATGGCGCCACCAGGCGGCCCAGCTGTCGTGCCGCGTTTTCTTCTTTTTAAGCGGTTGCTATTCTGGGAGGTGGTAGGTGGGGGTAACCATCATCCACTCACTTGATGTAGTGCTGCCTACTTCTTCCTTCGCCCTTATCACTCTTTTCCTGTGCCTGCCCTCTTTTCCTATTGCTCCCATCTTTCCTGTCACATTTTATTACTTCAGGTGGCTTTACACTGACAAGTCAAATGGTTTCCTATAAGCCAGGAAATCATTTACATTGTTGGGTGGAATTAATTTATGGATAACAAAGGTGTCTTGGAGACCAAACATCAAAGGAATCCTACACCAGGAGGATGACAAAGGAAGATGTGACTCGGCCAATTACTTACATAGGCAATGAGAGAGACGGACAATGAAGGCATGGAGAACCTACACCTGGCGTCCATTTCCCCAGCAGACAGTCTAGGGAAAATGACGCCGACGGCAAAACACAAACCCGAGTGAAAGCAGCAAAACTAACCTCTCTATGGGCAAGATGCAAGACAAACATGGTAAAAACACATGGAAAACAATCAGAAAACATAAATAACAAACTACAAAGGAAAAGAACTAACTGAAGGGGAGACCAACAAAAATGAGGCAGCATATTACATGGCCTACATCAGCAAGGACAAGCAGTCTGTCCTTAAGTAAATAGAAGAAACAGAAAAAAAAGGAACTCACTTCAAAAGGATGATAAAAGAAAACTGAAATGTGACGGATGTCCTAACACGAAGAAGCTATGAAACCCATCTTTAAAAAGCCAGCTGCACTAGATGCCAACATAAGTGAACAATGCTATGCACCTACAGTTTATGGCTGTGTTGGAATGCACAAGACCATCCCACAGGAGGTTAATAGCAAGGAAGTGTATTCTTTGCCAATGATTTTATACTGACAATTCTCTTCCCTGCTGAGCGATGTAAAGTTACCACATTCTAGGTTGTGCTCAGGTATACAGCACCACACCGTTTGTGCCAATAAAGAGGGTTTTATTCTAAAGCCTGCCAGGTTCACCCAGTCCATCTGCTTATGACATATCCCACTCCCAATCTGAATACCAGACACAAGCAATTAATAGCTTTTATTCATGAATACACTTGTACAATTGAGGCCAGGGATGGTAATGGCACTGGCACTATACCTAACAGCTCAAGCACCATTACAAACTCCTCAGTGTTACAAAGTCTTACTACACATGTTTATGATGCAGACTCACAACACAGGAGAGACGGAAGATTCTCTTCGTTTTGTGCAAACATTCAAATGAATTTTCCCTTTTCATTTTTATCACAATACACACAACCACCTCCAGAAAATGCCCAAATTTCCCCTTGAAAGAAATTTTTCCCAAATTATGAATCCACATTCTAAAGGTAAACTACAGATAATGAGATTCAGCAGAAGCTGACATGCAAGTTGCACTGGTAGGTCTAGCTTACATAGATGCTCTGATGAGTGGCAATGTTCACTCAAAGGGTATTTTAAGTGTCTGGGTGATGTAGTTAACCAGCATCAATGTGATTTTGTCCACAGTGATTAGGAGATGGGGAACCCTAATTTAGGCACGGTACAGAAACAAAACATTGTAGGCATTAAATTCTTTTACCTACTAGTAAACGGAAAGAAGAGTATATACAGTACAAACTAGCCCAGTGACACCACACTCCAACTGCACCTTGTCCTGGCCTATCTGCAACATGTTTTCCTCAATGGTCCCTTGTTCACCAGATGGATGATTTTCACAGGCCTGTGTATAAAGAGTAAGCTTATTATGCCATACAGTAATTCACTTATATGTTGCCTTTTATGCTATAACTCTCCACTGCTAGCCAACTAAAAAGCTGATATGCTAGTTTCTCCCAATTCACAGTTCATGTACCAGTTGTAGCTATATCAAAAGATGTACTATTTTGAGCCCACCCCTGAGTTATATGTATGAATTGCTGTACATTCAGTGTTAACCAAGGATATCTAGTCTTCTTTCTAATGTCAGATGCCGAAGCCACAGTTCATGCAAGACAGCTTAAACAAAATTACTGTCGAGAGAATCACAACCCACCACCATTCCATCATGCCACTTCATACCACTTCTCATACACCCCTCCAATACCACCAAGACTATCACAACACATCACCATTCCATCATGCCACCTTCACTCAAATATTCCTCCATGGTAACTCTCCACCACATTCTTGTTTTCCTTTCCTCAGTCGTCCTTTAACTTCACCTTTATACACTCTTTGTTAACACTTCTTTCCTCATGCATTACATACACCCATACTACTTCAACACTTTAGCTACAGTATAGCGTTTATAGGAAAAATAGTAATATGCAAAACATGAAGGCAATATCACAGCATGACTTGGTAACAAGTTTAATAAACTGTTTTCAGATGGAAAAATTATATTTGAAAAAAAGCTTGATTCGGTCAAACTTTACTTGGGAGAAGTAATGGCCTGACTTGTAGCCTCTTCAGGTGTAAGGACAGAGACTAAGGGGATGAAAGTGTTGTATCTCCCAAAACAACCTTAGAACTGCTGGTACAATTACTCCAATATCATATCTGCACTAGACTGATTATATATTTCTGAGGAGAAAACATGTCTTAGGTGCCATACATCTTAGTCCTTACCAGTGTCTAAGCTAGTGGTATGAATCTGGGGAAGACAGCAGCAGCCATTCCCATATACAGTGCTCAGTGCCTCTTCAGGCGGCTGAGAGATATGCCTTCATGTGCTGGCACCAACATGGGTTGAACAAATGTCCCTTGACTCTCTTCCTATCCCCTGACAAGAGGATGACAGACTGCTAGACAAAGGGAACTTCAGTCTAGTTCACCACAATCACATTCAGATGAGTCTAGGGCAACAACAACAACAAGTTGTTTGGACCTGAAGCTCGGTTACTAGTTCACAAGATTTGAGAGTAAACACCTAACCTCTTACTTCCAATAAATTACAATATATGATAATTTAAATGCGGTGTTATGCAAACAATATCAGTATTACAATTTATGCTTGCTTCTTTTAATCATCCACATCCTGTCCTGGGCTGCTTTCACATTACCCTAGCAAGTTATCATCACCATTGGTAAGTGCACTACTTGCCTTCTGTTTGGCAATCATGGTTGTTCCAATATCAGTCCACATACCAACAATCATGCTGGGATGTGAAAAGATACCAAGACAATGCAGCCTTCATAACATAAACAAACTTTCGTCACAAATGGAAATTCATTCATCACTGCTGAATCTTGGGTGTAGTTACATTCTCTTGGTGATATTTTGTTTCATCTGTGATAAATTTACCGTAGAATGAAAGCACTATAGGCTATTAGCAAAAAAGATAAGAAAAACAAGGTTATTGTCAACACCAAGTACAGGCTTAAAACTAGAATTTCACAGTATTTTTCAGACATGACTGAAGTTCTGTAGGAGGTAGTCTTAGGTAAATAACAGAGTCCATGATGTCATTTACTATAATTCAGCAGCCACTGTCAGCCAGCACCAAACATAGTTTCCAGTATTTTGACTGATTTTATTTCCACAGCAGATGGTGTGACGGGAGTAATCACTGCTGCTCACCCTGGCCTAACAAGCACCACTTCGCTGATATGCCAGCAAAGTTATCATGATCAGCGAGGGTGAACAAAGCCCTGGTTTCTTACAAAATCCCACCAAGGGAGGAGCAACTGGTCGCTCTCGTGCTTAATGCTGAGAAGAAGTTGCCTAGCCCCAGGCCCTTACACTCCTGAAGAGTCAAAAAATGGGTTGGGTGATGAATGGATGGATACCACTCTCACTACACCATACACAACTTAAGAAGTCCCAGCCAAACACTCTCTGTATGCACTCCACTAGTTTTCCAACACCAACTGCTCCCAACTCATTAATCCTAAGTGGTGAGTAACAAATATGGATGCGGCTGTGTGAATGAAATATTTGCAGTGACAAATAGTGCACGTGAGAAAGATTGTACACACTTTATGGCATTAATGGACAAGGTAACACTGTATGGCAGGGAAAACAAGGTGACTGTGGACAACAGTACAAGCTACTGTGTTGCATGAATGGAAAGCTGCTGAATGGGATAATCTTTAGATGGTAACAAAGCACAAGTAAAAGTAGGTGGTTGTCCGGGTAGGTACAGTATTTCAATGTCACTGTTGGAGTGAGTGTTGTCACCATGACTATTCAACATGTGTGTGACAAAGGTTATGAGTGAGACTAAAACTTTGAGTCAAGGAGAGAGGGATGGGACTGAGAGTGAACAGTGAAGGGTACTAACTTAAATATGATGTGTGCAGATGATGCTGTGTTGCCTGCTAATAGTGAAAAGGAACTTTGAAAATCAGTTCAGATATTAGTGGATTTCTGTGGGCATGCCGTTTTTAAAGTACTGTACAGTATATTTTACTTGTTATGGTCACTCACTGCAACAAGAAAATGTCACCAAACAGTTCCAACAGAATCCATAACTAATACTTTTAAACATTTTTAAACTGCAAAAAGCAAGAGAACCAAAACGAAAATATCTAAATGTTTTTAAAATAGACATTTCTGTACAACAGTCTTGAATGTGTATCAAAAAGCTGTACTTTGGAGCTTGATTCCTCAGAATCTGCTTTGCAAGATGTTTTCATTATAAGAGAGTATCTCTGATCTACTGTGACATATTTTTAAAAACTTGGGTTCCTCTGAAGCCTTAGACATCAGGGAGTAAATAGACAGTAACTGAGATCAACATACAGATTATTTGTGAGGTCTATCTATCTATTGCCAGACGCCTCAATCAAGTTTGGGGTGGCCACAAACAAATCGCCTCCAAGTCGCCCTGTCCCCCGCCATTTCACTGCCCTGCTCCCAACTCACACCCCCCTCTCTCATATACCTCTCCACCCCATCCCTCCATCTCATCCTCGGCCTCCCCCTCCCTCTTGCCCCCTCCACCTCACTCACATACACTCTCTTCGTCAGTCTTTCACCCTCCATCCTCTCCACATGGCCAAACCACCTCAGTGTGTTCCTCATAACGCTTCCTATCACATCCACATCCACACCACAACGCTCCTTTATATCCTCATTCGTCAGCCTGTCTCTCCATGTGACTCCACAGGCTCCTCTTAAATAACTCATTTCCACTGCTCTCACTCTTGACTTGTGTCCTTCCAACAACGTCCAAGCTTCACTTCCGTACGTTAAGAGTTGGTATCACAATACTGTCATGTAGTAACTTTTTCACTTCCATGCTCACTTCCCTGTTTCTTATCACTGCTTTCAAAGAACCAGCAACCTTTCTTCCCTGCTGTACCCTTTCAAGCACTTCACCCTCCAAACCTCCATCCTTACTCATCACACTACCCAAGTACTTAAACGTACTCACATTTTCCAATTCCTCACCATCCAACCTCGCTGTACATTCACTGACTTCACCTCTCTCAAAGACCATCGCTTTACTTTTCCCTACATTCACCTTTAGATTCCGTTTCTTACACACTCTCCCAAACTCATCCACCAAGCATTGCAGCTCCCCTTCGTCTTCACTCAACAACACAGTATCATCTGCAAACAACAGTACAGTACAGGGAGTTTCCAAACACTATCCTCTCTCACCAGGACCACTCCAACATCCACTACCCTACCTTGTACCTCTTTTATTACCCCATCCATGTACAGATTGAACAACCATGGAGACATGACACATCCCTGTTTCAACCCAACTTTCAAAGAGAAAAATTCACTTAGTTCACCATCCACACGCACTGCAGCCTTCACACCATCGTACATACTCTTCACAGCATTCAACAACTTCCCATCTACTCCATATATTCTTAACACTTTCCACAATCCTTGTCTATCCACCCTGTCATATGCTTTCTCCAAATCCATGAAAGCCGCATACAACTTCTTTCCCTTCTCTAGAAACTTTTCCACTAAAGACCTAAGAATGAATATCTGATCTACACAACCTCTTCCCTTCCTAAAGCCTCCCTGTTCTTCTCCAACTAATTTCTCTGTTCTTTCTCTAACTCTGTCAGTAAGTATCCTACCATACACGTTTCCTATTATACTAAGAAGACAAATGCCCCTATGATTACCACACGCTTCTTTTTCCCCTTTTCCTTTGTACAAGGGAATAATTATACCTGACTTCCAATCCTCCGGGACTCTACCTTCCTCCCAGGCCAAACTGCACATCTTCCACATCCATTCTACTACTCTCTCTCCCCCATGCTTCAGCATTTCACCACACACTCCATCAATTCCTGGGGCTTTCCCCGATTTAACTTTCTTCATTGCTTCCACAACTTCTATCCTACTGAAAACATAATATGACAATCTGTCAGTAAATGATCATTTAATTATGTATTGAGGTTTAACAGGTAAATGAAAGAAAATATAACATTTAACTTCCAAATATGGTTTACACTAGGTCATTTCTGAGAATTTATGCATTTTTTCATATCTCATCTGAACTAATGATGAGGGATATAGACAGCAAGTTTACATACCAGAATGACTTTTGACACAAGCAGAGCAGGTGGCATCCTTGGCTGATGGCTGATTGAATGACATTAAGAATGTATTAAATGTCACTTCCTCTACTGTTAGATGACCAACGCCTCTGAAAACATAATTTGACAATCTGTCAGTAAATGATCATTTAATTATGTATTGAGGTTTAACAGGTAAATGAAAGAAAATATAACATTTAAATTCCAAATATGGTTTACACCAGCTATACTGTAAAGAAATTATGCTAACCACTAAGGGTATTATTTCAGAATAGCATCCATCAAATGGACATTGGAATTAATATATTATTTCAGAATAACATCCATCTAATGGACACTGGAATTAATCCATTACTTCAGAATAACATCCATCTAATGGACACTGGAATTAATATATTATTTCAGAATAACATCCATCTAATGGACACTGGAATTAATCCATTACTTCAGAATAACATCCATCTAATGGGCACTGGAATTAATATATTATTTCAGAATAACATCCATCTAATGGACACTGGAATTAATATATTATTTCAGAATAACATCCACTAGATGGATGTTATTCTGAAGAAGTGGCTAAAGTGGTTACAGGACAGTGGTTCAGTTGAAATAAGAACTGAACATATTGAGAGCAAGAAGCACATAAAGAGACTAGTGAAGAAGAAAAAGAAGGAGGTAATGCTGATCTAAGAAGAAATATGAATGCAAACTACTCTGAAAATAGGAAGTTAATCTGGAAAGAGGTGCCGAAATGTAGAAGTGAAAGCGGAAAGAAATGTGATGGTGTGAAGGATGTAAGTGGTAGAATATTAACCCATGGGCATGAAGTAAGGACCAGATGGAAAGAATATTTTGACAGCTTGATGAATTGGAATAGAGAGAGCAGAGAGGCTGTAAACATGATTGGTTTGGGGGCTGTGCACAGAAGGAATGCAGTACCAGGAGACGTGACACTTGCACAAGTGAAGAGTGCTGTGAAGCGGCTGAAAAATGGGAAAGCAACTGGGGTTGATGAGGTGTAGGCAGAGATGCTTAAGTGTAGTGGATAGAGTGGAATGAAGTGCTTGTTGGAGATATGGAAGAAGGCATGGATGAGTAAAATTGTGCCTACAGAGTGGAAAAAGGCTGTGATTGTACCCCTGTACAAAAATAAAGGTGGGCGAGGTGAGTGCAAGAATTATCGTGGCATAAGTTTCTCGAGTGTGGTAGGGAAGGTATATGGAAGAATTATTATAGAAAAAGAGAGATATCAGGAGTCCTAGTGACGAACAGGGTGGCTTTAGGAGTGGCAGAGAATGTGTGGCTCAAATATGTGCAGTGAGACTGATGGAGGAATAGAAAAAGGGAAAGACGAGAGGAAGGAGTAGTTGCAAGGAGAGTGGAAAGGTTACAAGAGGATGAGAAAAAGGCAGAGTATAAGAGAGAAGTGGAGGAACGATTGGGCAAATATGAATTGGAGCAGATGGGAGACGTGGAAGGTATGTGTAATATATTTACAGAAGAAATATGTGCAGCATGTGATGTGGTGTGTGGAAGGAAGAGAAGACGGAGGGGGGTGCAAGGAACAGCGTGGTGGACTGAAGAGGTGAAACAGGCTGTGGCACAAAAGAAGAAAGCATACAATGAATGGATGAGAAATAGGGGCGTGGAAGAAGTTGAGAGGCGGAAGAGAGAGTTATATGTGGAAAGGAAGAGAGAGGTGAAAAGATTAGTAAGAGAGAGTAAGAAGAGAGTGGATGAGGAATTTGGAAGGAATTTGAGTGTAAAGTGGAGGGACTGTAAGAAAATGTTCTGGAGAGAAGTGAAAAGAGTAAGACAGGGTGGAAGTGAAGTTAGCAGGGGAGTGAAAGATAAAAATGGTAGATTACTAGTGGAGAAGGGAGAAAAAGTGAGCAGATGGAGAGAACACTTTAAGGAATTGTTGAACGTAGAGGATGGAAGTAATGCGAGTATAAGTGGCTGGGGAATGGCTGGGAGAAGGAGGGAGATGAGAAGACAGGAAGAAATCAGTAGGATAGAAGTTGTGGAAGCAATGAAGAAAGTTAAATTAGGGGAAAGCCCCAGGAATTGATGGAGTGTGTGGTGAAATGCTGAAGCATGGGGGAGAGATAGTAGTAGAATGGATGTGGAAGATGTGCAGATTGGCGTGGGAGGAAGGTAGAGTCCCGGAGGATTGGAAGTCAGGTATAATTATTCCCTTGTACAAAGGAAAAGGGGAAAAGAAGTGTGTGGTAATCATAGAGGCATTTGTCTTCTTAGTATAATAGGAAAAGTGTATGGTAGGATACTTATAGACAGAGTTAGAGAAAGAACAGAGAAATTAGTTGGAGAAGAACAGGGAGGCTTTAGGAAGGGAAGAGGTTGTGTAGATCAGATATTCATTCTTAGATCTTTAGTGGAAAAGTTTCTAGAGAAGGGAAAGAAGTTGTATGCGGCTTTCATGGATTTGGAGAAAGCATATGACAGGGTGGATAGACAAGGATTGTGGAAAGTGTTAAGAATATATGGAGTAGATGGGAAGTTGTTGAATGCTGTGAAGAGTATGTACGATGGTGCGAAGGCTGCAGTGCGTGTGGATGGTGAACTAAGTGAATTTTTCTCTTTGAAAGTTGGTTTGAAACAGGGATGTGTCATGTCTCCATGGTTGTTCAATCTGTACATGGATGGGGTAATAAAAGAGGTACAAGGTAGGGTAGTGGATGTTGGAGTGGCCCTGGTGAGAGAGGATAGTGTTTGGAAACTCCCTGTACTGTTGTTTGCAGATGATACTGTGTTGTTGAGTGAAGACGAAGGGGAGCTGCAAGGCTTGATGGATGAGTTTGAGAGAGTGTGTAAGAAACGAAACCTAAAGGTGAATGTAGGGAAGAGTAAAGTGATGGTCTTTGAGAGAGGTGAAGTTAGTGAATGTACAGCGAGGTTGGATGGTGAGGAATTGGAAAATGTGAGTACGTTTAAGTATTTGGGTAGTGTGATGAGTAAGGATGGAGGTTTGGAGGGTGAAGTGCTTGAAAGGGTACAGCAGGGAAGAAAGGTTGCTGGTTCCTTGAAAGCAGTGATAAGAAACAGGGAAGTGAGCATGGAAGTGAAAAAGTTACTACATGACAGTATTGTGATACCAACTCTAACGTACGGAAGTGAAGCTTGGACATTGTTGGAAGGACACAAGTCAAGAGTGAGAGCAGTGGAAATGAGTTATTTGAGAGGAGCCTGTGGAGTCACGTGGAGAGACAGGCTGACGAATGAGGATATAAAGGAGCGTTGTGGTGTGGATGTGGATGTGATAGGAAGCGTTATGAGGAACACACTGAGGTGGTTTGGCCATGTGGAGAGGATGGAGGGTGAAAGACTGACGAAGAGAGTGTATATGAGTGAGGTGGAGGGGGGAAGAGGGAGGGGGAGGCCGAGGATGAGATGGAGGGATGGGGTGGAGAGGTATATGAGAGAGGGGGGTGTGAGTTGGGAGCAGGGGAGTGAAATGGCGGGGGACAGGGCGACTTGGAGGCGATTTGTTTGTGGCCACCCCAAACGGGATTGAGGCGTCTGGCAATAGATAGATAGATAGATAGACTGATAACAGAGAAGGCTCGTGAGAAGGACCATAAGGTGTTTATGGCATTCATGGATCTGGAAAAAGCATACGAGAAAGTGGACAGAGAAGGATTGTGGAAAGGTTTGCGCATGTATGGTGTAGATGGTAAGCTGTTAGGTGCCGCCAAGAGTTTTTATGATGGTAGTGAAGCATGTGTAAGGGTTAATGGGCATCTAAGTGAACGGTTCACGGTTGTTGTGGGTGTGCGACAAGGTTGTGTGATGTCCCCATGGTTGTTTAATATATATATGGATGGGGTGATGAGAGAAGTAATAACACGAATAATGGAGAGAGGGGTGGCGTTGGTAATGAATGGTGATGGATAGAATATCTCAAATTTGTTGTATGCTGATGATGCAGTACTGCTTGCAAGTACCGGACAAGAGCTTGGAGGGCTAGTGCAGAGTTTTGCTGAGGTCTGTGAGCGTCGTGCCTTGACAGTAAATGTAAAAAAGAGTAAAGTGATGGTTACTGAGAGAGAAGGTGACTCCCAGTGCGATGTTACAGTGAATGGAGGGAGACTGGAATTGGTGAGAGAGTTCAAATACCTGGGTACAGTGACAGTAGATGAAAATGTGCAAAAGAAGTTGAAAGTAGAGTGGCACAAGGAAGAAAAGTAGTTGGTGCTATGAAGGCCTTGAGAAGAAACAGAGGCTTGAGTGCTGCAGCTGCACGGGGCTTGCATGATAATGTCAAGATTAAGAACAGTGGAGATGAGACTGCTGAGGAATTTATGTGGAGTACAGAGGGTGGATAGGATACGAAATAATGTGGTTCGTGAAAGATGTGGAGTGAGGAAGTGGACACCAGAACCGAAGAGAGTGTACTGAAATGCTATGGTCACATGAAGCAATGGATAAGAACTGAGTGGTGAAAAAGGTATATCAGAGCGAATCTGAAGGAGAGAGGAGGCGAGGTGGGCCAAGGAGGAGAGATATGGTGGATGAATGTGTGAGGAAGAAAGGTTTGGAAGTCGGTGAGGCTAGGAAACTGACAAGAGGTCGAGCTGGCTGGATTAATGTTGAGGAGAAGTGCATGACCAGGGGGATTTGGCACCTCTTTTTAACTTGGCAGCATCCGGATTGACTCAATCGGATACGTTTATGTGAAGCTACAGAACGTGGCGAATCGTTTGGCGTAGCTGATAGAGCCAAGATTCCGGGGGCTTGAATGATAAGTGAATGGAAGCGTGGCCCATTGGATTGGGCAAATCTGGGCTGTCTGAACATTGCTACTCCTCACCCTGCCCTAGGGTGAGAAAGGAGGTCCGGATAATGATGATGAACATCCATCTAAATGGACACTGGAATTCATATATCATTTCCGAATAGCATCCATGTAATGGACACTGGAATTAACATATTATTTCAAATAACATCCATCTAATGGACAATGAAATTAATATATTATTTCAGAATAACATCCATCTAATGGACACTGGAATTAACATGTTACTTGCGATCTATCTATAACCATACGCCTTAATTCGACACGGGGTGGTCACAAACAAATCACCTCCAAGTCGCACTGTTTCGCTGTCCCCTGCCACTTCCATGCCCTCCTTACAACTTACACCCCCCTTTCTCATATACATCTCCACCCCATCACTTCATCAGTGTCTTCCAACCTCTCCCACCCCTATCCACCTCACTCACATACTGTACACTCTCCTCCTTAATCACTCAATCTCCATCCTCTCCACATGGCCAAACCACCTCAGTCTATTTCTCCTAATGCGTTCTATCACATCCACATCCACACCATAATGCTTCTTCACTTACTCATTTATCAGTCTATCTTTCCATGAAACTTCACATGCTCCTCTCAAACATATAACTCACAAGTTATTTGAGTTACTGGAAATGAATTTCCACTGCTCTCACTCTTGACCTGTGTCCTTCCAACAAGGTCCAAGCATCGCTGCCAAACGTTCACAATACCATCACGCAATGACTTTGATTCCCATGCTCACTTCCTTATTTCTTATCACTACTTTCAATGAACCAGCAACCTTTCTTTCCTGTTGTACCCTTTCCAGCAGTTCATGCTCCAAACTTCCATCCTTACTCATCACACTACCCTAATACGTAAATGCATTCACATTTTCCATTTCCTCACCATCCCGCTCCAGTGTGCACTAAGTGACTTCATTTCTCTGGAAGACCACAACTTTACTCTTCCCTACATTCACCTTTAGAGTTTAGATTCAGTTTCTTACTAACTCCCCCAAATTCACTCACCAAACCTTGAGGTTCTCCTTCGTCTTCATTTAACAATACAGTATCATCTGCAAACAACAGAACAGGGGTTCCAAACGCTGCCTTCTCTCATTAGGACCGCTCCAACATCCACTGCCCTACCTTGTATCTTTCTTATAACTCCATCCATATACAAACTGAACAACTATGGAGACATGACACATCAGTTTCATTCCAAAATTCAGACAGAAAAATTCGCTCAGTTCGCTGTCCACACGCACTGCAGCCGTAGCACCCTCGTAACCTACTTCTCACGGAATTTAACGCTTTCCATTTACTCCGTAATTTTTCAGTATTTTCTACATTCCTCGTCTACCCACTTTGTCATATACTCCTCCAAATCCAGGATGGCTGCATACAACTTCTTTCTCATCTCTAGAAACCTTTCCACTAACCCTTACACCGCGGGCCTGTTTTGCTCTGTTTTGCGTGTCCCGCGGGCATATTCGGGCTCCGACAGACTCTCAAAAAATATTTGCCAAAAATCAATTATTAGTCCTAGAATATTAAAATTACATATGCATATGGCACATACCTTCAGCTTTCTCCTGGAATGTTTGTTGAGCCTTCGTCGATTACCGTAGGACTTGTGGAGACCTCTGAAGTTGGGTAACGAAGTCTCCACTTTACACTTCCCAACAACCCGTAATATGATTACCACAGCCAGATATTATAATTAGAAACACTATTCTATGATTATCAAGTAGTTTGGGATCCATACTATAAAAAAAAAAAAAAAAAAAAAAAATGTGAAAGCAATGAAAATTACGAGCGCGTATGACCTTCCCACTTGCGCTAGTTCGCTGCTGGTATACTGTCATTTATTATTCAAACAAACACTCACCCATTATATTCCTATTATTATATAACACTTATATATATCTGAAGTCTTTATCCATAAGTTTCCTTCAGTAGTATTAGTTTATTGTTACTGAAGTTATTCAATTTTTCATTCAGTAAAATATGTTGAGAGCCACGGATTCACTTTCACTGTTATAACCTCAAGTATTTGTACTCATATTCTTATATTACTAATTATTTACACATCTATTTACATTTTCTATTGTATTTTCAATATTTACACTTCTATTTTACTTACACTATGTTATTCACTGCCACTTGCAGTAACATAAAACTATATTACACTGTTCAATCATATGTACATCCATTGCTTTCACTTGCTATTTACACATTATTTTCATTTCCCACTTGCACTTTTAGAACTGCTTCTGGCTGTGGTAATCAAAGAAGCAGGTAACGCAGAGGGGAACCTGGCACTTAGCACACTGCCAAGAGGTGCGTTTGTCCTCAGATGTGCGTCGGGTAGTATGTTCACACACCTGACACCTGCGGATCGCAACCTTCCTCTTGGTTGTGGCAGGCAATTCCACCAGTCTGTGCCGATCCATGTACGCCCTCTGCTCAAGTCTGTCGGGAAGTCTTACTGCATGGCGCCTTGAAGCTGCTGCTGTCACCTTACCATATCTTTCAAGCAGCTGCTGAACACAAGTCCTGGTGAACAACCTCAGGGAGAAGGACTTGGGTGGCTTGACCTTCATCTTGTACAGGATGAAGGCGTTCAGCATCGTCATGTCTATGAGATACAGAAAAACTTTCCTGTACCACCTAGTATTCTTCCTGAGGCAGTCGATCTCTCCAATCACCATGTCGGACTTGTCCACCAGCCGCATATTGATATTGTAGTCTAAGACAGCATCAGGTTTCCTCACAGATTCGCCTGTCCTACGGTCGACCTTCCCACTGTCTTCCATTTCCCCCTTGTGTACGGTGGTGAGCATGTGCACGACCCTCTTGTCATGCCACCGTATTGCCAGCATCTTCTCAGACTTGCGTAGGTGCACGTCTCCTCGCTGCGAGGTTCCTGCCTCTGGGAATTTAGGGAAGTGGGCACGATTACTCTTGACAGTGCCGCAGGAGCCGATGCCGTGCTCTGAAAGGTATTTGGAAAGTTTCGGTGCTGTATAATAGTTGTCTGTATACAGCACATGATTCCCACCAAAATACCCTTCAAGGAGCACTTTCACTACACAGCCTGAGAAGCCAAGGGAGTGTGTTTTATCAAGATCGACATTGCTGGCTGAATAAATGACGAAGTCAAGGATGTACCCCGTCTTACAGTCGCACAGTGCAGAGAACTTGATTCCAAAGCGATGGCGTTTGCTTGGAATGTACTGCACAAACCTAAGACGTCCTCTGAACAAAACCAAGGATTCGTCAATGACAACCTTCTGAAAGGGGTGGAAGAATGTCATAAACTTATCCTTCGTTCTGCTCAGAATCTCCCGGATCTTCCAGAGTGGGCCGGTTTGGAAAGGTACATCGTTGTTGGCAAAGTGCAGGTTTCCCATGATGTTCCAGAAGCGATCTCTGGCCATGTACTTACTGAAGGTGGGTGAGGGTAGTAAGGGGGCCATGGACCAGTATTCTTCCAACTCATGCTTCTTTGAGTGTGGCATGAGAAGCATGAGGGCGAAGAACATATACAGCTCCTGCACTCCCAGCATGGACCACTGTTGCATCTTGGCTACACCTGTACCACTTGCAGCACGTTGTGATTCATACCTGTTGGTCTCATCACATATGTGCTGCATGACTTCGTCATCGAGGAAGGCCAAAAGGAAGTCAACACACTCAGCATCCTCATCAAGATTGAAGGCAGGCTGTATCCCTGAGGAACTCTCATTGAAATCAAGATGTTCTGGGACAAAATCGGACCCTTCCGTCCACGCGAAGGCGTCCAGGATTCCCTGTCGTGGCAGTGTAGGGTGGGTGAGGGTGGAGGGTGGCTGTGAGGCAGATATATCTGGTTTAAGGTCACTCGCACTGACCCTGGGTTGCCGTACAGCACTAGCAGCCCTTACTCTACTGGCAACTCTACTTTTACGGGTCAGGGCCCAGATTCTACAAACCGTCATAGCTAAGTCCGTCGTACATATCTAAACAAAATGGCGCATTTTAGACATAACTCCGTCAGAAACTCGTATGGTCGACCATAAACTCCTATGGACGACCATAATAAGACGTGCGATGGTATGTTCGGGTTCACCCTGTCTTAACGCTGCCTATGACCGTCAGAAGTGTGTCAACATGGCCGCACCACAGCAAGCAGATCCCCAGCCGAGGAATATTTTCCGAAGAAGGGACGTGCTTAACGAGCTCAGTGATGCTGAGCTTATCAAGAGATACCGGCTAGACAGGGACGGTATTTTGTATGTCACCAATCTTGTGAGAGACGCCTTATCGAATGACACCAAGAGGAGAAACCCACTCACCCCGGAGCTTAAGGTCATCATAACACTACGTTATCTTGCTACCGGAAAAATGCAAATGTGCAGAGTTTGGGCTTTACAGTACTTGTAGGGCTAGCCCCAGCAGGTTAGGTTAATTATGGCCGTCTAAAAAATATTAAATAATAAATAATTAAATATAATAAAATAATAATAATGGGATAGGTAAAGTTTAGACTGGTCGAAAAAATAATACTTTAGGTTAAGGTTAGTGTAAAAAAATAGGAAAATATTAAATAAACCAGAAACAAATTATAGAAATATATAACTCAACCTAACCCAGATGAACTGGTTATTGTCCCATTGCTGTCCATAGCAATGAACATTTTCTTTAACTTTCTTTGGACTTAAGAAAATATTTGTAATGTAGGTTAAGTATATTATAATAAATAATGATATGAATAAAAAAATAAAAAAAAAATATATATATATATATATAATAAAATTTAACCTAACCAAGTTTAGCCTAGCCAACAAAAAAATACTAATATGAAATTAGATGAAATTAATAAGGTAGGTTAAGTTTACACTAGTCAGACAATGTTTTTGGTTACACACTTTTCAACGGGAATACGTTTCAGCGCATTTTCTCACAAACGAATTCCTATTTTACTATGTCTAACTTCCCCAAAAGTCGTAATATGAAGTTAAAACAATTTAAATCCAAGAAAATAATGCCAAGAACCTATTTTATTCCATAAATTTAAAGTTGACAAATTGTGAGCGGTGCGTTCTAGCAGCTGACGGTGTTGTTGGATTAGTGAGGTATGGCCAACGACTTCCGACGGCCATAAGACTGACTGTCATAAATTTGCTTAGCTATGACGGTTAGCTAGGGTCGACCATAAGCACTATGCAGAATACAGGCCCAGGGATTTACCTCTTCCTCTACGGGCTGCCTTCACTGTTGATGCTAGTGGTGATTCCAACGACGAAGACTCCAGAGGAAATTCAGCAGAAGAAGAGGAAGAAATGAGTGAAGTGGGGCTTGGGGAACGGGGAGGTGATTCATCTCGGGACTCATGGCGGGCTGGGTCACGCGGGGCCATTGTTCCGGGGCTAACCCGCCGCCTTTTCATTCCCTTCCCAAATTCCTTCCCTTGCTGCACTAACGGCTCCTTTCCCTTGGAGCTAGGGATAACTTGGGACACTGAAGCACTCGTACTAGTAGTTTCTGGCACGATTTCCTCACCCGGCTCATCACACGAATCCCCCGAAGGGTCATAGTCACTATCCATCATCATCATTGATAATTCGGCTAGCTCACGTTCCACTGCAGAGTCACTTAGTCCTTTCCTGCTTCCCCCACGAGTTCTTCTGGGTGTAGAGGTCACGGGGCCCTTTGCAATGGGTGCAGAAGTGGCAGAAATGGTGGGGCGCGAGTGCGACATGCTTTGACCACAGAGGAGGACAAGGAACTAAATGGCGTGGGTTATCTGAGAAGGCAAGGGTTGACAGTGACAATGGGGCTGAAAGCTGCTAACTTACATGCTAAGAAATTATTGGTAGGAAATCTCGGCAATACATAAAGAAATAGGTAGTTCCAGGTGAATGTAAATGTCACTTAGGCTTCTCCCTTCCTTTCTGATATGTATTTTTATTACAGAAATAGATTACAAGGCATAATTCAAAGGGGAAATTACTGTGGGAATTTAGCGAATGAATGCATGTGAGGTGTTGTCAGGTGATAATTAGCCAATTCCTGGTGTATACCACTATCACTTACCTTATTCTTTTTTGGTATATATTATTTTGTATAAGTATAGGGCATAGAGCTTACTTCAATGGATGAAATCTGTGGAAAAATCCGGGGGAGATTTGCTTAGCGCAGCACGGCAGGGCAGGCGATAGGAAAGGGTAAAGGAGGTGAGGTAGGGAGGGGTGAGAGGGTACTGGAGGGGAGTCAAGAACGGGGGAAAATGGGTAAATTGTCAACAATGGATGGGAGTACAGATGAGATTAGCAGTGCGGACTATTGGTGGATAGTAGTAATACATGCTAAAAAATGATTAGTAGGAAATCTCGAAAATACAGAAAAAAGTAGGCAGTTCCAGGTGAATGTAAATGTCACTTTGGCTTCTCCCTTCCTTTCTTATATAAATTATTTTTACGAGAATAGATTATACGGCATTTTTCAAAGGGGAAATTTCCGTGGGAAATTACCGAACGAGTGCACGTGAGGTGTTGTCAGGTGATAATTAGCCAAATTAAGGTGTATAGAACTATCACTTACCTTATTTCTTTTTGGTATATATTATTTTGTATAAGAATACGGCATAGGGATTATTTCAATGGATGAAATCAGTAGATAATTCCGGGGGAAATTTGCTTTAGCGCAGCGCGGCCGGGGAGGCGAGAGGACAGGGTAATGGAGGAGAGGTAGCGAGGGGAGTCAGGAACGGGGAAAAATGGCTAAATTGTCAACAATGGATGGGAGTACAGATGAGATTTGGAGTGCTGACTAGTGTTGGACATTGGCACAAGCCACCACTTGAAAGCCCGGGATAATTCAAAATAACACAGAATCACGAAAGTGACGCCCCGCGGTATGATCCATTGCGCCCGAGTATCATTACACTATGAAGACACATGCCCATATGATTACCACACATTTTTTCCCCTTTTCCCTTGTACACACGCCCAAATAAGTGATGACTCGATTCCCAATACCTTTCGCTCAGAAAGTGGTATCTGGCAACTGCCACGGCCTAGTTATATTTTGAAAAATGCACACCGAAAAAAGCAGTATTTAGGTAAACAGCTCCAAAAAGCAGTATATAAGAGTTTTTACCGTGTATATTTCGCAATACGGAAGAGGAAACCATATAATGAAGTTGAGGCTTATCTGTAAGAAAGAATGTGAAACGCACGCCGTATCGCTCCACGGTTTCCGAGTTAAAATGCGGAAAAACTCTCGTAATACTTTACATCCTAAATTAACACAGGTGGAAAAACATCTCATAAAACCCACAGATAATGGTAATGTTGAAATCACGAGTGCCATCAAATCAGAAAAATAAACATCTAAACGCTTATTATTATCCACATTTAATTCTCTATGCGTGATTATAATTACGTGGGAAAACCAGTGAGCGCTAGCCGCTAGAGGATGGTCAACACGTTACTACAGCCTGTCGGTGCAAGCAGAGTATTGCTCTTTATTCAGTAAATATTCCAGGAAGACAGATATCCTGGCAGCTTAACATCAAGAAGACAGTGAAGGCACAGATAAGCGATATAGAGAGGTAGAACATAGAAAATCTGCCAAATGGAGCCCCTCGTAGAACAAGACCAAGACAAATTATGGAATTGTCCAACAGCCCCTAACCATTTATATTGTTATCAAGCAAATTAATCTGCCGATATTCAGTGAAGTCAGTGAAACCAAAGCAATTACTGGAGGATAATTGGCCATTTTTATTCACACAAGAGTAGACTGTAGCACCAGTCGAGCAGGGCAGTACTCCCGAGGTGGATGGAAAGCTGATGACAGGGAGTGCTGGAGCTCCCGTTTCATCAGCCCTCGGGACTAGTTCCTGACCATCCCCCTTTGCTGAACTTTTTCAGTGTCTCAGTTACACAGAGAGTAGGCCAGCATGCTCTCCAGTACAATTTTCTCTAACTATCTACACCAAACTACATGCACAGTACACACTACACTTCCTATTCAAAATTTACCAAAATGGCGTCGTCTTATCAAGCCTCGGAGTCCCCGGGGGGGGGGGACCATAAATGCCCCCACCATCTGCCCGTCTCCCGGTGACGACTCAAGGTGCCTGGAACCACGGTCTGACTCTCTTCTTCTTCATTTCTGCAACATTCGCGGCCTTTCCTCTAACTTTCACTCTGTTGAGCACCACCTCTCCTCCTCTAAACCTCACCTTCTTTTTCTAACGGAGACTCAGCTGTCTGAGGCAACTGACAGCAAACCCTTTTCTGTATCCTCCTACTTTCTTTATACTCATTTCAAAGCCAAAGGTGGCTGTTGTGTATATATACGCAACGACTTATCTTGCTCTCGTGTTCCTGAACTTGATTCTTCTGAATTCTCCACACTCTGGCTTCGGCTTTCCTGTCATTCTCTGACTAAATATATCTGTGCTGTTTACTTATCCCCTAATTCTACTGACTATCAAAAATTCTTCGACTATCTTACTTCTACGATGGAACACATTCTAGCCATTTCTCCTTTCTCTGAAATCTCCATTCTTGGAGATTTCAATGTTCACCACCACCTTTGGCTCTCCTCTCCTTTCACGGATCCACCTGGTGAACAAGCCTACATCTTTTCTATCCTTAATGACCTAAAGCAGCTTGTACAGCACCCTACCCGTATCCCTGACCGCCTTGGAGAGAGCTCCAACATACTTGACCTCTTCCTCACAACTAATCCTTCTGCTTACTCTGTTAATCTTTTCTCTCCGTTGGGCTCCTCCGATCACAACCTTATTACCTTAACCTGTCCTATCACTCCGGTACGGCCTGTGGACCCTCCAGTGAAACGTCGTCTGTGGCAGTTTGGAGCCGCGGACTGGGAGGCCCTCAGGCAGTACTTCTTTCATTTTCCCTGGAATGATTATTGCTTCCATGGCCGTGAGCCATCTGAGTGTGCCTTGCGCATTACAGAGGTTATTCTCTTGGGCATGGAAGCATACATTCCTTTCTCATATCCTTTGATTAATGCAAGAAAGCCTTGGTTTAATCACGCTTGTTCTAATGCTGTCCGCAACAAGGAGAGGGCCTACAAAAGGTACCGGAGCCAACCCACCCCTGAATCACACCATCTTTACGTTTCTGCCCGGAATCGTGCTAAGTCTGTTCTTCGCTCTACTAAAAATAATTTCATCCATACTAAATGCTCTCAACTCTCCGACTCGAATTCTTCCCGCTCCTTCTGGCATCTTGCCAAAAATCTTTCTAACAACTTTACCTCATCATCCTTCCCTCCTCTTTTCTACTCTGATGGTTCTGTAGCTATTTCTTCTACTGATAAAGCAGATCTCTTCGCACAGACTTTCTCCTCCAATTCTACCTTAGACGATTCCGGTGCTGTTCCTCCATCACGTCCCCCCTCTGACTTCCTCATGGCTGACATTAAAATTTCTTCAGTTGATGTACTTTCTGCCATCACTGGCCTCAGTACTAACAAGGCATATGGGCCTGATGGGGTCCCTCCTGTTGTTCTCAAGAACTGTGCTTCTGTGCTTACACCCTGCCTAGGCAAACTCTTTCGCCTTTGTCTGTCAACTTGCACCTTTCCTTCTTCCTGGAAGTTTGCTCTCATTCAGCCAGTCCCAAAGAAGGGTGACCACTCCCAACCCTCCAACTATCGTCCAATTGCTTTAACGTCCTGTATTTCAAAAGTTTTCGAGTCAATTCTTAATAGAAAAATTTTAAGGCATCTTTCCTATCACAACCTTCTTTCCGATCGTCAGTATGGGTTCCGTCAGGGACGCTCCACTGGCGATCTTCTCACCTACCTTTCAGACTCCTGGTCATCCTCCTTTCGGGACTTTGGCGAAAGCTTTGCCATTGCACTTGACATCTCAAAGGCTTTCGATCGAGTCTGGCATAAATCTTTAATTTCCAAACTGCCCTCCTACGGTTTCTATCCTTCTATCTGTGCCTTCATCGCTAGCTTCCTTTCTGGTCGTTCTATAGCCGCTGTTGTAGACGGCCATCGTTCTTCTCCTAGATCTATCAACAGTGGTGTTCCTCAGGGCTCTGTCCTATCACCAACTCTCTTCCTTTTATTCATCAATGATCTTCTAAGCTGTACATCTAACCCTATCCACTCATACGCTGACGACTCCACCCTTCACCTTTCCATTCGGTTCCCGCAACGCCCATCTCAACAGTTACTTCAACAAGCAAGGGATGAGGCTGTGGCACACCTAATGTCTGATTTGGCTCGTATCTCTGACTGGGGTAAAAATAATCTGGTTGTCTTTAATGCATCTAAGACTCAGTTCTTACACCTATCAACCCGACAAAATCTTCCACAGGTATACCCACTAATGTTTAATAATATTCAGCTTAATCCTGCATCATCCTTGAACATGCTTGGGGTTTCATTTACTCGGGACTTATCTTGGAAATATCATATTACATCTCTTGTAAAATCTGCTTCCAAGAGATTGGGTGTGCTAAGCCGACTCCGCACTTTCTTCACCCCTGCACAATCGTTGACTCTATACAGGGGTTTTATCCGCCCCTGTGTGGAGTACAACTCTCATGTGTGGGGAGGCTCACCACATACAGCTCTTCTCAATAGGGTGGAGGCAAAGGCTTTTTGTCTCATTAACTCTCCTCCTCTTACTGACTCCCTTCAACCTCTGTCTCTTCGCCGCACTGTTGCATCTTTATCTCTTTTCTATCGCTACTTTAATGGTCACTGCTCCTCTGAACTCTCTGCTTGCATTCCTCCACCTCTACGACGGGCGCGAAGCACCCGTCTGGCAACAAACTCTCATCCTTTTTCTGTCCAACTCTCTAATGCAAGAGTTAACCGTTACTCCCAGTCTTTCATTTATGCAACAGGTCAGCTCTGGAACTGTCTCCCTCTGTCTGTATTTCCTGCTGCCTATGATCTCCAGTCTTTCAAACGCAGTGTGTCCAGGCATCTCAAAATGATCGGATCTTGAATTTGGCTCTATATTGTATTTTGTTTTTCTCTTGGAGGGAACTGTTACTGCGGGCTCATGGCCTTTGGTTCCTCCTTCCTCGCATAAAAAAACAAAAAAAAACAATGAAATTCCAGCATGTAATAAATTGTGTAGGGCAGTTCCATGAAAGAACTAAAGGGGGACAGGGCGACTGTCAAAAGCAAGCGTGCGACAGTGAAGAGAACTAAAAAAAAAAAAAAAAAAAAAAAAAAGGGGGGGGGGGAAAGTGAGAGAGAGAGAGAGAGAGAGAGAGAGAGAGAGAGAGAAAACTCGTGACAAAGGCCAATGCATCCACTGCAGTCCGCTGCGTGATGATTATAGCAGTGTTGCCAGATCGTTCGGAGGTAATTTCAGGAGATTCTGACGGAAAATTTCTGGAGAATATAAATTCGGGAGCTTCTCATTTTAATACATTACATATCGTACACTACTCACTTTATGTTACAATAATTGGTAGATCAAATAAAGAAGAAATTAATGAAATTAACCTTTTGCAACAATAAATATTTCAGTTCAACATTTTTTTTTATAAAATTTTATGGCACTTGCAATAATGGGTAGATTAAATAATGAAGAAATTAATGAAATTAAAGAAAAAAATTATAACATAACAGTGCCATGAAAATTACCGTATCAGTCATAAAATCAAACAACTATCTTCAAACATGCAAAGATATACCCAAATTTTAATCTCTCTCTTCACCATCACCCCCCATGAGATCATCAGAACCATCAGCAGATTTTCGGCCAATACATTGTTTTCTTATACATGGAACAAGTCATTCTTTTCCTTATTTCTTGTTTACTTTAAAATTATGACAGCTATCAAATTACAAAAACCGTTTGTGAAACGTTCCAAAAAGAGTTTGAGATGACACCCTATTTCTCAACTTTGTTTTCATGTGGTTTATATATGAAAGTACTCTCTCAGCTGTTGCACTCGAGTGAGGCAAACACAACTCATTTAGCATGAAGTCGGACAGGTATGGAAACATAGGCTCAGTGTCTCTTTTTGCGTCACACACTTTTATCCAAAACGGAGTTGTGCTGAGATGCTGAGATCACAGCTCAGTGCATTACTGTTTCTGAGCAGCCTTCGTCCTGTGTCTATATTTTGTGCAGTCTGAGAGGTAACAAGGTAGGGAACTGAGGTCATTAATGGAGTACCATCAACAAGGGGAATTCTGTCTCTTTCTCTCTCTCCCTGACATTTATGTCAGCATCTGTGAATTTTAACTACCATTCAGCAAAATTTCTGTAGATATTCTGGAGCACTGATTGAAATTTCGGGAGATAATGGCAAAATCCATAAAAATTTCTGGATTTCTGGAGATTCATCAAAATTTCAGTAATCTACCGATGTTTCAGCTCTGGCATCACTGATATTGATGACTGACGTTAGGCCTGGCTGGCGTGCAGTGTCGCCAAAGAACTCATAGAAATCTGCTAGATTTTTTTTTTTTTTAAATGCGAGGAAGAAGGAACCAAAGGCCATGAGCCCGCAGTAACAGTTTCCTCGAAGAGAAAAACAAAATACAACAGAGAGCCAAATTCAAGATCCGATCATTTTGAGATGCCTGGACACACTGCGTTTGAAAGACTGGAGATCATAGGCAGAAGGAAATACAAAGGGAGACAGTTCCAGAGTTGACCTGTTGCATAAATGAAAGGCTGGCAGTAACGGTTAACTCTTGCATTAGAGAGTTGGACAGAAAAGAGATGAGAGTTTGCTGCCAGATGGGTGCTATGCGCCCGTCGTAGAGGTGGAAGAATGCAAGCAGACAGTTCAGAGGAGCAGTGACCATTGAAGTAGCGACAGAAAAAAGATAAAGATGCAACAGTGCGGCGAAGAGACGGAGGTTGAAGGGAGTCAGTAAGAGGAGGAGAGTTAATGAGACGAAAAGCCTTTGACTCCACCCTATTGAGAAGAGCTGTATGTGGGGAGCCTCCCCACACATGAGAGTTGTACTCCACACATGGGCAGATAAAACCCCTGTATAGAGTCAACAATTGTGCAGGGGTAAAGACAGAGTGGAGTCGGCTTAGCACACCCAATCTCTTGGAAGCAGATTTTACAAGAGATGTAATATGAACTTTCCAAGATCAGTCCCGAGTAAAAGAAACCCCAAGCATGTTCAGGGATGATGCAGGATTAAGTTGAATATTATTAAACATTAGTGGGTATACCTGTGGAAGATTCTGTCGGGTTCATAGGTGTAAGAACTGAGTCTTAGATGCATTAAAAACAACCATATTATTTTTACCCCAGTCAGAGATACGAGCCAAGTCAGACATTAGGTATGCCACAGCCTCATCCCTTGTTTGTTGAAGTAACTGTTGAGATGGGCGTTGCGGGAACCGAATGGAAAGGTGAAGGGTGGAGTCATCAGCGTATGAGTGGATAGGGTTAGATGTACAGCTTAGAAGATCATTAATGAATAAAAGGAAGAGAGTTGGTGATAGGACAGAGCCCTGAGGAACACCACTGTTGATAGATCTAGGAGAAGAACGATGGCCGTCTACAACAGCGGCTATAGAACGACCAGAAAGGAAGCTAGAGATGAAGGCACAGATAGAAGGATAGAAACCGTAGGAGGGCAGTTTGGAAATTAAAGATTTATGCCAGACTCGATCGAAAGCCTTTGAGATGTCAAGTGCAATGGCAAAGCTTTTGCCAAAGTCCCGAAAGGAGGATGACCAGGAGTCTGAAAGGTAAGTGAGAAGATCGCCACTGGAGCGTCCCTGACGGAACCCGTACTGACGATCGGAAAGAAGGTTGTGATAGGAAAGATGCCTTAAAATTTTTCTATTGAGAATTGACTCGAAAACTTTTGAAATACAGGACGTTAAAGCAATTGGACGATAGTTGGTGGGTTGGGAGTGGTGACCCTTCTTTGGGACTGCCTGAATGAGAGCAAACTTCCAGCAAGAAGGAAAGGTACAAGTTGACACACAAAGGCGAAAGAGTTTGCCTAGGCAGGGTGTAAGCACAGAAGCACAGTTCTTGAGAACAACAGGAGGGACCCCATCAGGCCCATATGCCTTGTTAGCACTGAGGCCAGTGATGGCAGAAAATACATCAGATGAAGAAATTTTAATGTCAGCCATGAGGAAGTCAGAGGGGGGGAAGTGATGGAGGAACAGCACCGGAATCGTCTAAGGTGGAATTGGAGGAGAAAGTCTGTGTGAAGAGATCTGGTTTATCAGTAGAAGAAATAGCTACAGAACCATCAGAGTAGAAAAGAGGAGGGAAGGATGATGAGGTAAAGTTGTTAGAAAGATTTTTGGCAAGGTTCCAGAAGGAGCGGGAAGCATTCGAGTTGGAGAGTTGAGAGCATTTAGTATGGATGTGTTGTTGAGTGAAGACAAAGGGGAGCTGCAAGGCTTGGTGGATGAGTTTGGAAGAGTGTGTAAGAAACGGAATCTAAAGGTGAATGTAGGGAAGAGTAAAGTGATGGTCTTTGAGAGAGGTGAAGTCAGTGAATGTACAGCGAGGTTGGATGGTGAGGAATTGGAAAATGTGAGTACGTTTAAGTACTTGGGTAGTGTGCTGAGTAAGGATTGAGGTTTGGAGGGTGAAGTGCTTGAAAGGGTACAGCAGGGAAGAAAGGTTGCTGTTCTTTGAAAGCAGTGATAAGAAACAGGGAAGTAAGCATGGAAATGAAAAAGTTACTACATGACAGTATTGTGATACCAACTCTAACGTATGGAAGTGAAGCTTGGACGTTGTTGGAAAGACACAAGTCAAGAGCGAGAGCAGTGGAAATGAGTTATTTAAGAGGAGCCTGTGGAGTCACATGGAGAGACAGGTTGACGACTGAGGATATAAAGGAGCATTGTGGTGTGGATGTGATAGGTAGCGTTATGAGGAACACACTGAGGTGGTTTGGCCATGTGGAGAGGATGGAGGGTGAGAGACTGACGAAGAGAGTGTATGTGAGTGAGGTGGAGGGAGGAAGAGGCCGAGGATGAGATGGAGGGATGGGGTGGAGAGGTATATGAGAGAGGGGGGTGTGAGTTGGGAGCAGGGCAGTGAAATGGCAGGGGACAGGGCGACGTGGAGGCGATTTGTTTGTGGCCACCCCAAACGGGATTGAGGCGTCTGGCAATAGATAGATAGAAAGATAGATAGAATTTTTTTTTAGTAGAGCGAAGAACAGACTTAGCACGATTCCGGGCAGAAACGTAAAGATGATGTGATTCAGGGCTGGGTTGGCTCCGGTACCTTTTGTAGGCCCTCTCCTTGTTGCGGACAGCATTAGAACAAGCGTGATTAAACCAAGGCTTTCTTGCGTTAGTCAAAGGATATGAGGAAGGAATGTATGCTTCCACACCCGAGAAAATAACCTCCGTAATGCGCAAGGCACACTCAGATGGCTCCCGGTCATGGAAGCAATGATCATTCCAGGGAAAATCAAAGAAGTACTGCCTGAGGGCCTCCCAGTCCGCGGCTCCAAAATGCCACAGACGACGTTTCCCTGGAGGATCCACAGGCAGTACAAGAGTGATAGGACAGGTTAAGGTAATAAGGTTGTGATCGGAGGAGCCCAATGGAGAGAAAAGATTAACAGAGTAAGCAGAAGGATTAGTTGTGAAGAAGAGGTCAAGTATGTTGGAGCTCTCTCCAAGGCGGTCAGGGATATGGGTTGGGTGCTGTACAAGCTGCTCTAGGTCATAAAGGATAGAAATGATGTAGGCTTGTTCACCAGGTGGATCAGTGAAACGAGAGGAGAGCCAAAGGTGGTGGTGAACATTGAAATCTCCTAGAATGGAGATTTCAGAGAAAGGAGAAATGGCTAGAATGTGTTACATTGTAGAAGTAAGATAGTCGATGAATTTTTGATAGTCAGTAGAATTAGGGGATAAGTAAACAGCACAGATATATTTAGTCAGAGAATGACAGGAAAGCCGAAGCCAGAGTGTAGAGAATTCAGAAGAATCGAGTTCAGGAACACGAGAGCAAGATAAGTCATTACGTATATATACACAACAGCCACCTTTGGCTTTGAAATGAGTACAGAGAAAGTAGGAGGATACAGAAAAGGGTTTGCTGTCAGTTGCCTCAGACAGCTGAGTCTCAGTTAGAAAAAGAACGTGAGGTTTAGAGGAGGAGAGGTGGTGCTCAACAGAGCGAAAGTTAGAGGAAAGGCCGCGAATGTTGCAGAAATGAAGAAGAAGAGAGTCAGACAGTGGTTCCAGGCACCTCCAGTCGTCACCGGGAGAGGGGCGGATGGTGGGGGCATTTATGGTCCCCCCCCCCGGGGACTCCGAGGCTGGAATTCAATGTATAACAAGATCATTTTACAAATACGTTTGACAATAATAATTACATAACACCGTGGGCGAATGTTATTGTTGTAGTGTCTACAGTATATTCTTTTACAGTAACTGTACAGATAACATGGTATACACCACTATTATGTGATTAAACTGTGTGCTATGCATTACGACTAGCCATTCAACATACCATGCAATGCTAACTGCAGCTGTGGTAGTCCATCTCTGTTCACTTCCAGGAGAGTTTCACCATGCAGTGTCTTCTCCAGCTGTGGTACTCTATCTCTGTCCTCTTCCAAGGGAGTCTGACCATCAGGGTGGAAGGAATGGATGCTGCCATCTGTGTAATGTCATAAATAGTTTGGGATCAACGAGACACACCTAACCAATAGTGTTGCTATATGTGTGCAATATGGACACCATCAGTATAAGGAGAGTGCATTGATAAAAAGTCAGTTTACAAGCATTATCTTCACCATAATCACTGGGACAGGGGAGACTGCCTAATTCACTGTGCAGCTACTCTGTAATGTCCTCATCACAAATTGGCTATGCTATCATATTTTGTATATATGTCACTTGTATATTATGACTATATCCCATAATGTGTTCTGTATTATGTCATGGACATCCATACATCGTATATTATAACTATATGCCATAATGTGTTCTGTATTATGTTATGGACATCCATACATCGTACCAGAGGAAACGTCTGTCAACCATTTGTGCCCCTTTTACAAAATTAGTCATTGCCATGAAATTGCATGTATTACATATAATTATTTATTATTAGTCATTGCCATCAACTTGCATGTGTTACATATAATCATTATACAATCCTGGAGGAGGAATGGGTGAATATCTACCATAGTCTGCTGGTGTCAACTGATGATGTACAACAGCATCTGGATGGACGTTGATGGAAGGACAATCTTCAGCACTTGTAGCGGGATGTACTGGTGGATCCTCGACTGACATATCCCCTGTGGAGGTGGAGCCAATTAATACAAACTATACTGTTACTCGTAATACATAAGGGGAACAGTAGGTAATATGTACAACATTTATCCATACATGAAGTACAGTACATAAATGTTTGGCAATGTAGCTTTGTTCTGTCTGCAACTGTTATGCAGGTTATTAATATAAAAATCACCACTTTATGCTATGCGGATGGCGGTGGCTGAGTCGGTATAGAGGCTGCCTTAAGTCCTAATGGACCCAGGTTCGAATCCCAGCTGGGGCTGGGAACAGTTTAAGGATCCGAATTTCATAAAAAGCAGACATTTCTGATCAACCAGAGACCCGCCAACATGTCATAAAAGTACCCCCGCTAATACCAGTACACCAGTCTTGTATGAGACAGCCCTAGCATGTATTCAATATGGATGGTGTGTTAGCGCCGAAGTGGTGACATGTGGAGATGTAGGAGGCCTACTGGGACTTGGGAATAAATATATACGGTATACAGGTATATACAGTATATATAATACAATAAGAGCATGTCAACTTTTATTTTCATATTTTTTTGGGGGGGTGGGGGTGTGATGGGGGAAGGGGGGGACAGCTCAAGCAGCCCAAGTTATCAGCATCAACTAGAATTTCCCAGTTGAAGTAACATGTATTAATCGATCACGCCTCGGTAAGCTTCATGAAATTAAACCAGTTTTTTTTTTTTTTTTTTTTTTAACCCCTTAACCGCGGGGCGTCACTTTCGTGACGCTCGGCTACAATGGATCATACCGCGGGGCGTCACTTTTGTGATTCTGTGTTATTTTGAATTATCCCGGGCTCTCAAGTGGTGGCTTGTATCATATATCAGTACTGCCAATGTCCAACACTAGTCAGCACTCCAAATCTCATCTGTACTCCCATCCATTGTTGACATTTTAGCTATTTTAACCCCTTCCTGACTCCCCTCCCTACCTGCCCTCCATTACCCTCTCCTCTCACCTCCCACGCCGCGCTGCACTACGGAAATTTCCCCCTTCTCTTTCCACAGATTTCATCCATTGAAATAAGCCCTATGCCCTATATTTTTACCCAATAATATTTACCAAAAAAAAAAAAGGTAAGTGATAGTGTTATACTCCAGAAATTGCCTAATTATCACCTGACAACACCTCACGTGCATTCATTCACTACATTACCACGGTAATTTCCCCTTTGATTTATGCCTTGTAATCGATGTCTGTAATAAAAATATATATCAGAAAGGAAGGGAGAATCCTAATTGACATTTACAGTCACCTGGAACTACCTATTTCTATATTTATTGCCGAGGTTTTCTACCTATAAAAAATTAGCATGTAAGTTAGCAGCAGTAAGCCTAAAGTGTCAATGTCAACCCCTCCCTTCTCAGATAATTTACCCCCTTCTTGACTCCCCTCCCTACTTGCCCTCCATTACCCTCTCCTCTCACCTCTCACGCCGCGCTGCACTACGGAAATTTCCCTCTTCTTTTTCCACAGATTTCATCCATTGAAATAAGCCCTATGCCCAATATTTTTACCCAATAATATATACCAAAAAAAAAAACAGGTAAGTGATAGTGTTATACTCCTGAAATTGCCCAATTATCACCTGACAAAACCTCACGTGCATTCATTCGCTACATTACCACGGTAATTTCCCCTTTGATTTATGCCTTGTAATCGATGTCTGTAATAAAAATATATATCAGAAAGGAAGGGAGATTCCTAATTGACATTTACATTCACCTGGAAGTACCTATTTCTTTATTTATTGCCGAGATTTTCTACCTATAAAAAATTAGCCTGTAAGTTAGCAGCAGTCAGCCTAAAGTGTCACTGTCAACCCTTCCCTTCTAAGATAAGCCGCGGCATTTAGTTCCTTGTCCTCCACTGCAGAGACAACATGTCGCACTCGCGCCCCGCCATTCCTGCCGCTTCTGCGCTCATTGCAAAGGGCCCCGTGACCTCTATCCCCAAGAAAAGTGTTGAGGCAAGCAGGAAAGGCCTCAGTGACTCTGCAGTGGCACGAGAACTTGCTGAATTGTCGATGATAATAATGGACAGCGATTTTGACGATTCCGGTGAATCGTGTGATGAGCCGGGTGAACTTATCGCGCCAACAAGTGCTCCTACCAGTGAATCTGTGTGTTGCTCCAAGGGAAAGGAGCCTTTAGTGCAGGAAGGAAAAGAATTTGGGAAGGGAGTGAAAAGGCGGCGTGTTAGCCCCAGAACAATGCCCCCACGTGACCCAGCCCGCCATGAGTCACGAGATCATTCACCTCCCCGTTCCCCGAGCCCCGCTTTACTCATCTCGTCATCATCGTCATCTGAGTTATCTCTGGAGTCTTCGTCGTCGGAGTCACCACCAGCATCAACAGTGAAGGCCGGCCATAGAGGTAGAGGTAGATCTAAGAGAGTGAGAAGTAGTATAGCTAGTAGGGTAAGGGCTGCTAGTGCTGTACGGCAACCTAGGGTCAGTGCGAGTGACCTTGACCGTGATGAGCCTCCCTCTCAGCCAACCTCCACCACCACCACCACCACCATCCCTCCACCGCCACGCCAGGGAATCCTGGACGCCTTCGCGTGGACGGAAGGGTCAGATTTTGTCCCCGAAAACCTGGTTTTCGATGAGAGCTCGTCAGGAGTTCAGCCTGCCTTCACTATGGACGAAAATGCTGAGTGTGTCGACTACCTTTTGGCCTTCCTAGATGACGAAGTCATGCAGCACATATGTGATGAGACTAACAGGTTCGAATCACAACGTGCTGCTAGTGGTACAGGTGCAGCCAAGATGCAACAGTGGACCATGCTGGGAGTGCAGGAGCTGTATGTGTTCTTTGCCCTCATGCTTCTTATGCCACACTCCAAGAAGCATGAGTTGGAAGAATACTGGTCCATGGACCCCTTACTACCCTCACCGACCTTCAACAAGTACATGGCCAGAGATCGCTTCCAGAACATCATGGGAAACCTGCACTTTGCCGATAATGATGTACCTTCCCAAACCGACCCACTCTGGAAGATCCGGGAGATTCTGAACAGAATGAAGGATAAGTTCATGTCATTCTTTCACCCATTTCAGAAGGTTGTCATTGATGAGTCCTTGGTTCTGTTCAGAGGACGTCTTCAGTTTGTCCAGTACATTCCAAGCAAACGCCATCGCTTTGGAATTAAGTTCTTTGTACTGTGCGACTGTAAGACGGGGTACATCCTTGACTTCGTCATCTATTCAGCCAGCACTGTCGATCTCGATAAAACACACCCCCTTGGCTTCTCAGGCTGTGTAGTGAAAGTGCTCCTAGAAAAGTATTTTGGTGGGAATCATGTGCTGTATACAGACAACTACTATACAGCACCGAAACTTGCCAAATACCTTTCTGAGCACGGCATTGGCTCCTGCGGCACTGTCAAAAGTAATCGTGCCAACTTCCCCAAATTCCCAGAGGCAGGAAACTCACAGCGAGGAGACGTGCACCTACGCAAGTCTGAGAAGATGCTGGCAATACGGTGGCATGACAAGAGGGTCGTGCACATGCTCACCACCGTACATAAGGGGGAGATGAGAGACAGTGGGAAGGTCGACCGTAGGACAGGCGAACCTGTGATGAAACCTGATGCTGTGTTGGACTATAATATAAACATGCGGCTGGTGGACAAGTCCGACATGATGACTGGTGAGATCGACTGCCTCAGGAAGAATACTAGGTGGTACAGTAAAGTTTTTCTGCATCTCATAGATATGACGATGCTGAACGCCTTCATCCTGTACAAGATGAAGGTAAAGCCACCCAAGTCCTTCTCCCTGAGGTTGTTCGCCAGGACTTGTGTCCAGCAGCTGCTGGAAAAATATGGTAAGGTGCAAGCAGCAACTCCAAGGCGCCATCCAGTTACACTTCCCGACCGACTTGAGCAGAGGGCGTATATGGATTGGCACAGCCTTGAGCTAATGCCTGCCACAGGGAAAAGGAAGGCTGCGATTCGCAGGTGTCAGGTATGTGCGCATACCACACGCCGCACACCTGAGCATAAACGCACCTCTTGGCAGTGCGCTGAATGCCAGGTTCCCCTCTGTGTAACCTGCTTCTTCGATTATCACAGCCAGAAGCAGTTCTAACAGTGCAAGTGTGGAAGCAGAATTATTTGGAAATAATGTGTAAATAATGTTTAAATAGCAGGTGAAAGCAATGGATGTTCAGTTCATATGATTGAACAGTGTACTATAGTTTCATCTTACTGAAAGTGACAGTGAATAACATATTGTAAGTAAAATAGAAGGGTAAATATTGAAAATAGAATAGAAAATGTAAATAGTAATGTAAGTAATTAGTAATAAAAAGAATATGAGTACAAATAATTTATGTTATAACAGTGAGAGTGAATCCGTGGCTCTCTACGTATTTTACTGACTGAAAAATAGAATGATTTCAGTGACAATAAAATAATACGACTGAATGAAACTTATGGAGAAAGACTCCAGATATATATAAGTGTGATATAGTAATAGAAATATAAAGTGTGAGGGGTTTTATGAATAATAAATGACAGAGTGCCTAGAGCGAACTAGCGCAAGTGCGGCGATCAGACGCGCTCGTAATTTCCATTGCTTTCACACTGTTTTTTTTTTTAGTATGGATCCCAAACTACTTGAAAATGGTAGAATAGTGTTTATAGTGTTTGTATCTGGCTGTGGTAATCATATAACGGGTTGTCGGGAAGTGTAAAGTGGAGACTTAGTTACCCTACTTCAGAGGTCTCCACAAGTCCTACGGAAACTGACGAAGGCTCAACAATCATTCCAGGAGAAAGCTGAAGGTATGTGCTATAAGCATATATAATTTTATTATTCTAGGACTAATAACTGATTTTTAGCAAATATTTTTTGAGAGTCTGTCGGAGCCCAAATAACCCCGCGGGACACGCAAGTAATTGGTAAACAAGCCCGCGGTGTAGGGGTTAATGCGAGGAAGAAGGAACCAAAGGCCATGAGCCCGCAAAACAGTTCCCTTCAAGAGAAAAACAAAAGACAATAGAGACCTAAATTCAATATCACGTTCATCACATTATATCACGCTCATGACATTATACAGACTGGGGTCAGACATGGAGCCGAAGCCGGCTTAGGCTTCATGACGCTATGGTTTTTAGGTCTTGGCTTTGGCTTCATGAAGCCATGGTTTTTGGTCGTGGCTTAGGCATCATGAAGCCATGATTTTTAAGTCGCGGAATCGGCTTCATGAACCCATGGTTTTTGGTCGTGGCTTCGGCTTCAGAAAGCCATGGTTTTTAGGTCGCGGTTTCGGCTTCAGCTTCGAAGCCAAGGGCCTGGCTTCAGCCCCAACTGCTGGCTAAAGCACCAGACCCAGAAAATTCGTTACAGAAACAGAATATGCATAAAAACAGCCTGATTAACATATTTTCAAGTCCTTTCCTTTGCATCCACTTCAGCTCAATAAAAATATCAAATATTATATTCAGAATCCTTTATTTCCAGACTGACGATTCCTAGGATCAACATTTGTATGTAAGAGATAATGGTACTGTGCCTATTTGCCCCTAGGTAAGATGCAAGGTATTATGCACTCACTCACTTGCAAGGGCTCACTACGTTTGAAGTTCTGATTTTCTTACTGGCTGGTTACAACTGGCATACTGTGACACGAAGCTGATTACTGGCTTCATAAAATTCTGACAGCTTCGGCTTTGTCTCTATGAATCTCTACCTGGCTTTGGCTTCGACTTCACGACTTTCCAAGGGCGCCGGCTTCGGCTTAGTGACTTTTGAAGGGCTTCGGCTTGGAAGCCAAAGAGATGGCTTCAGCCCCATGTCTGACTGGAGTTGAGAAATCCATTGGTTGGCTACAGTGGTATGACAATACAACTTGTTGATCCACTAACTGGATGGCAATACATAATTACTGACAAATGTCATAACATTAATGGTACTGACATGCAAATATGACTTACGGAAGGGGTCACTTTATTTATACTTTGTATAAAACATGTATTGATGTTATCCATTCTCTGTACAAATACACAATTTAAGAATGCTATAAATATCACTCAGACAAATAAATATTCTATCAGGGAGTGCAACACATAACTATTACTGGTGGAATGGCGACAGCTGTTGGAACAAGTCTGCGTTAATAATATTCTTCACAGAAATGATCGCAGCTTTAAGACAGATGGGGACAACCTTTATTCTCTTTTAATACAAATTTCAGTTATTCTGAGAAAATAAGATTATGTTTGATATAGGTAATGATAACACATTTATTGGTGGTGATGGTAGTAGAGGAATAAAGTTAAAATTATTTACCTTTATCAAGAGATTTGCCTTACTGTACACATGTACCTCACATCACTCATTCCCTAAGAAAATACACTGTACTGTATGTGTGTGTGCACACACGAATAACATTTGTGGCAACTCATTTATTCCAGAGTACCCGGTATGCAATGCTGTCATCAGCACTGCACTGTTGCATTTCCCAGTGGCTAATTATCTCAAAGCTAATGCCACTTTACATCTGCAGATAAAAACACGCAGCCGGCCGGGGTCGGACGAGTTTAGAGGACTGATTGGAATTTGGGCGTGGTTGGACGTGGGATATGGGTGTGGCTAGACATGGTTGGGATTTGGGGCGACATTAGACGTGGGATATGGGTGTGGCTAGGACTAGTTGGGATTGGGCGTAGTTGGATGTGGGATACTGGTATGGCTAGAACAGGATGGGATTTGAGTGCGGCTGGACGTGGGATATGGGCGTGGCTAGAACTGGTTGGAATTGGGCGTGTCTAGGTGTAGGATTTGGCTCTGGCTGGGCGTGAGAGTTGAATGTGGCTGAGCTTGTGACTGGGTGTGAGATCTGGGTGGGGCGAGGGATTTGGGTGGGGCAGGGCAAGGATTTGGGTGGGGCGGGGAGGGGGATTTGGGTGAGGTGGGGCAAGGGATTTGGGTGGGGCGGGACGAGGGATTTGGGTGGGGCGGAGTATGGGATTTAGCCATGGTTGTGCTTGATAATTGCGCGTGGGATCTGGGCGTGGCTGGGAGGCTGGATGAGGACTAGACAGGATTCAGGTAGGACTGAGTGGGATTTGGGCGTGTTTGGGAATGAGATTTAGGCATGGGATCTAAGATAGACGGGGGATTGGGGGGATTTGGGCGTGGTTGGAATGGAATTTGGCCGTTGTTGAATGCGGAGAGGTGTGGCTCCTGGGACTTGGGCTGGAGGCTGGAGTGAGTCTGGTGGGGTGGGGATGCTGATGTAATCTGGCATGGTGTGGTGTTATGTGGTGGGCTGGTGAGATGTGTGGTGTGGTGTGGTGTGGTATGTGGTGTTACGTGGTGTGGTATGTGGTGTGGTGTGGTATGTGGTGTGGTGTGGTATGTGGTGTTATGTGGTGTGGTGTTATGTGGTGTGGTGTGGTGTGGTATGTGGTGTGCCGTGCTGTGATGCGTTGTGCGATGTACTATTATAAAGACTGGGGGTATATGAGGCTGCTTTAAGGAATAGTGTGGTCTAAAGCGTGGTGTTGTGGTGGGCTGTGTGGTGTAGCGTGGTTTAGTGTGGTGTGGTGTTGTGTAATGACCAGTAGCGTGGAGGGCTGTAGACAAAGCAATTAAGGATGGTTTGGGGGTGGTGGAAAATGAAAGAAAAAGGTTTAGCCGTGAAGGTGTTTGAATGTATGGGTGTGGTGGAGTGTTGACGTATAGTGTGGGAAGGGAAGTGTGGTGGTGTTAAGGTGTAACTTGTGGAAAGAAATAAAAGTGTAAGAGGTGGTTTGTTAGAAGAGGTGGTGTGGTGAGTAGGTGACAGTGAGTAGAAAACGGACGTGTGGGGAGAGACATGTTAAAGGCACGGTTTGAGGAAAAAAAAAAAAAAAAAAAGTGTGACTGTGTGGGGAGTGGGATAAAAGATATTGGAAGGGATTGGAGTTTGATGTGAGGAAAACAAGAGGCTTTCACAGAGGAGATGTGTAGGTGTAAAATGTGTAAACAAAAAGTGTGGGAAGAGCTACAAGTTAGATGTACGGTGGGGGAACAAAAAAAGAGGTAGGGAGAAAAGATGTAAAGGAAGAAGGTGTTAAAACAGGAGGAACTGAAAGATGCAGGATGAGATGAAAGATGGAAATGTAGGCTATGACCCGAAAGGTACAGGGGAAAAAAATCGATGTTAAGTGTGGAGGCATAAGTGTTTGAGGTGCAGAAAAAGGGTTGGTGGAGCAGAAAAGACCTAGTCTATGGAAAAAAAAAAAAAGTAAAAATAGCTTGGGGAAAAAGGATGTGTGGAGGACAGATGCATGTGAAAAGAAAAATGAAGAAAAAGGTGAGTAAGGTGTGTACAAATGACGCATAAAAATGTGTATGTGTTATAATATTAGCTGCAGAAAAAGACGGTGTAGAAAAAAGACGTGCATGGAACTGAGAGAGAGAGAGAGAGACGATCAAAACCTCTCGATAGGCTATGCGAGCCAGCCAGTGACTGGACAACGATAATAATGACTGGTATATATATATATATATATATATATATATATATATATATTTAAGGGGGGGGGACGAAGAGGAAAAACAAACTTAATAAAATAAAAACCCACAGCTACACCAGATTACAGGTGTCCTCCATTCATAAACTGTAACAGCTGGACTTGAAGAACTGCTGTACGCTGAAGTTTGGAGGGAAACTATTCTGGGGAAGAGAATTCCAGGGAGATGCAGTTCGGGGAACAAAAGAATTTTGACTAGCATAAGTTCTGCAATATGGCAATGTGACAGTCAAGAGCAATACCAGATGCCCATGTAACACGGGGGAAGGCGTGGAGAGGTGGCACAATGGATGCAACTTTGTCTAAGCATTTGCCATTAAAGTATCTGTAAAATAATGCAAGGGAGGCAACATTCCTTCTTTCTTTTACGGGAGGTAGTTCATTTGTAACTGCAGGGTTATTAATAATCCTTCCAGCTTTGTCCATAATTTTGTCCAGTTGTTTTAGTGCAACCTCGCCAACCACCGCACTTAACATCCAGCTATTTATCACGGCTACAAAATGGCAATCCTTAAGGGGACATAAGACCACCTCATCTTGCAGTTTTGTCTTTACCATAGTCTTCCATGGGATTCTATTTCATGATTACGTTTTCAAGTTCATAAAATATTTTAAAATTCTTTAAAAAGTGGGGAAGAGTTTTTTAAACGGTTTGTTTACAGTTCCTAACGATAACGAAGTCAGACGGACGCCATTTTGTGGGGTGAGAAGTCAGACAGACGCCATCTTGTGGGTCGGGAAGTCAGACGGACGCCATGTTGTGGGGCAAGAACGCCATGTTGTGGGTCGGGAAGACAGACGGACGCCATGTTGTGGGTCGGGAAGACAGACGGACGCCATCTTGTGGGTCGAGAAGACAGACGGATGTCATCTTGTGGAGCGAGAACAGACGGATGTCATCTTGTGGAGCGAGAAGACAGACGGATGTCATCTTGTGGGGTGAGAACAGACGGACGCCATCTTGTGGAGCGAGAAGACAGACGGATGCCATGTTGTGGGGCGAGAACAGACGGACGCCATCTTAGAACGTTGTCATTTTTGAAGGAAATTACCCTTATCGGTGTCAATTTATCCGAACAACCTAAATTTTCGTACAGACCCAATCTTACGTACCCTATCCTATCCCTTATGTAATGATACATTTTGTTTATTGATGGATCCCATTCGTACTCGAAAAAGTACTTTTGTACATCTTTACCAAGTCACTGATTTACTTCAAACAGGTAAAAAAAAAAAAAAAAAGGGGGGGGGCTGATTTTTAAAACGAGGTCCTATGTCTCCTTAAGGATTACCTACAAAATAATGCTTGACACAGTAAAGAAAGTATCATCACGGTAAACATACGGTTTAGTTTAGGCCGCACAAATACCTTACTAATTCCCTTCCTCCTCTCCCAGGTTATTTTCTGTATTTTTCTGATGCCTTTTATGTTAGTAATGATTTACTGCTGATTTTGTTTCCCTATTGTTTTTGTCAATGCTCATTCCGATTCACTCGTGTTGGTTTCTCTGGCGTACTGGCAGTCTTTCTAGAACGTACTCTTATCAGCTGAAATTTATTTTACAGCTGTTGCAGCTTGACCTTATATATTCACAGCTTATCCTTAATCTACTCTTAAATCTAACCCAGCAAAACATCCTAACCTTACCTAACTCAACCTAGCTAACTATCCAACGGTAATAATAACCATACGCACCGAAAGGGAACACCAAATTTATTTCGATAAAACTGCATAGCGTTTAGTGTGTCCGCCATTACGCCCAGGAAACATCACGCGTCGGGGAAGCAAATTATGGATAATAAAAACAATCGGGAAACAAATTCACCACCATAAAGAAAAAAAAAAAATACTGAGCAAACCAACAATAAGAAGTGAACTGTTCAGGTTTCTGTTGATTAAACTACATTTACCATCATCATAAAAGACGCTCTCAGTATCTGGATAATCGGTCACCCAAGTGACTGCATATTTCATAACTTCGTTTATTATTTATTCTGCCCATTACATTATCAATATGCTCCTGTATGTTATAATGTAAAGTATATAGATATTCAAACTACATAACTGGCATAAAACAGGACGCTTACGTGAAATACGCGAAATGAATCATCAATAAACAAGCTGTAACGCCTCCAATGCCACCCAGAACATGGACGAATGATAAAAATGGCTGACCTTCCTTGCAGATGGCGTAGGAGGAAGCCAGTCAATCTACCACCTGACCCTTCGTTTGACCCAGCCTCCTGTACACATCGAGACGGACACCACCACCAGGCCACAAACATCCAGTCACACGGTATAAAAAAAAAAAAAAAAAAAAAAATCACAACACTACACCCACCCACCATCACCCGCCACGGCACTGAACTGAAGACTGGCAGCCGCAGCGTGGCAGTGACGGCAGCGTGAGATCCTGCCGATGATGGGAAAAGCAGGGGTGACAACCATCCCGTGCCAGGGCGTCAAAAACCACACCGTAAACTTTCTAAGCGTCTATAAATCAGTCACGCCTAGTACTAGTTAATTACTACACATTGGGTTTACTAACAGTGTTATATAATTTCTTCATGCCTAAGCGACTAATCTGCTGGAGTACAATGGAAGCAATAATCATCCCTGATTTATTAGACCATCCGAAATATTGGTACTCTTGATCTGTTGGACATGCGCGGCGCAGCGACTCATATTGCCACCGCGGGTCTATTTAAACATGCATCACGGGTTAGTTGTGTATATATTTTACATATTTTGTACTTTGTTATAACACCAAGTCAGTTAAAGAAATAAAGAAAAATAATACGATATTTCCTGTCTGTTAAGGAAATATATGACACTTCCGTCTTCACATTTTCAAAGGACGATGCTTTTGAAAATAATATCCGGCAACTTTTCACGTATGTTCTTGCCTTAATATCATTATTATTATTTTTTTTTTTTATACAGCATAAGAAGGAATTCAATACGACATAAAATACTCTCCACAACTATTTACCTTTGGAAAACCTGCGAGCAGCATCAACGCTCATTGTACAACCAGCGATCACCTGGCTGAAACGATGTTACTTGATCGAGTGATATTTATACTATGCAACAGCAAGTGTTCACACTCCGGCCCAACAAAAATAGTTGTGTGGTTAGGTGTGTGGTTAGATTCTTGTTTGTGTGGTTGATGCGTGGTGTTGTGAGCAGGTAAGTTGCTGTGTGGTCACATGCTTGTTTTGGGGTTTGACGTGTGGTGTTGTCAGCAGGTAAGTAGTTATGTGGTTAGATGTTTGTTTCCGTGGTTTGATGCGTAGTGTTGTGAGCAGGTAAGTAGTTGTGTGGTCAGATGCGTGCTTGTGTTGTTAATGATCAGTATTGTGGTTACATTTGTGGTTGGATGCAAGGTTGCGTGGTTAGATGCCTGACTGTGTGGCTACAGACGAGGTTGGGCTGAAGTTGAACGAATATTCTGATTGCAAAAGGTCTCATGTCAAAACTTGGCACACACTTCCTGTTGGATGTGGTGATGGAAGGCGCTACATGAAATACAGGATGGGACATTTATATCTACAGCATATCTTAGTGTTGAAATATAAAGTTGTGGTTATGGAAGGCGCTACATGAAATACAGGATGGGACATTTATATCTAAAGCATTTCTTAGTGTTGAAATGTAAAGTTGTGGTGATGGAAGCCGCTACATGAAATACAGGATGGGACATTTATATCAAAAGCATTTCTTAGTGTTGAAATATAAAGTTGTGGTGATGGAAGCCGCTACATGAAATACAGGATGGGACATTTATATCTAAAACATTTCTTAGTGTTGAAATATAAAGTTAGTTCACAACACGTATACTGTGCATAGTACATGGATGAAAACATGTCAAAGACGAAGTAGTTACGTGACAGTTTTAAAACTTACATCTGGCAAATGGGTGTCACTGGAGTTTTTGTATTCACGACAGCGAATCAGCATACAGCTTATTACTGCATGCAATGTTGCTTTATCAACAGTGCATGACAGAGAATTAGCAGACTGCTTATTAATGCATACAATGATGCTTTATCAACAGTGTGACAGCGTATTAGCATACTGCTTATTACTGATTGCAATGTTGCCCTCATGGGGCAACGTAGGATTGGATGTTAGATGGATGGATGAATGTGAATAATTGCAAGGATCTTTGTCATGCACGCCCAACACTCAGGCCTTAAATGTACTGTATTATGCCAGCCCCGCCTCGGGTGCCAACACCACTACGGGGGTGATATGCCACTGGCTGTTATCGTTATCTGTGCCCCGCCTCGGGTGCCAACACCACTACGGGGGTGATATGCCACTGGCTGTTATCGTTATCTGTGCCCCGCCTCTCACCTACAGTACAGTCTACAAACGCAATGGGTCGTATTCTCCTTCTCTTAGCAACTTTCCCAACACCTATTCATAAGCTATTTATTCTGGCCATTACGTACTTATATTCTCTTGTATATACTGATGCAAACACTGTGGAATTACAAAGATAAATAGCATACAAAAGGATACTGGGGTGTAATTTGCGACCTAAATCACTCAGGAATTAAGATGCGTTAAGAAGTGTCCCATACAAAGAAGCTGCGCCTCAAAGTATTCCGTACACAGGCTCAGCAGCTGTTTGTATCAGCCAAGAAGAGAGAAAGAAAAAAAATAAGAAAGAACGAAATAAAGAAGCAGAAGAAAAAGAAAGAAAGAAGATGATGATGATGATGAATGATCTCAATCATAATAATCATCATCATCAACTTCAGCCAAATATCATCCTCGTCATGATACTGCCGTCCTTCTGGCCATGACAAACAGACCAGACAGGCTGCAGAACCCGGGCCAGTAAAACACAGCAGCAGGATAAACTGCCATCAAAGTAGCCAGTGAAATGCGCCACACGGACACAAGGCAAACAAACTATACCAGCATTTGTACACCTGGCAGCCCAGCAGGGGTTTTTACCTGCTTCTCAACACGCTACAGAAATGACAGCAATTACTTTTTAATTTTTTTTTACCTCACGTTCATGAAGAAAATATTGAAATAATCCTTTACTGCTGTCAAAACATTAATGCCAAAACGCCCATAGTCATTGTGTATACTGTCTTGGCCTTTCCCCACCCCCATCCCCACAATTCTACCTCATCCCACCCACTTCATCTTCCACGCCCGTTTCTTTATCCCCCCCCCCTCGTCTTCATTTTTGGAGGAATCTTTGGCATTAATCTTGGCTGCACTGCAACCAGTAATCCTGCCACAGCCATTTCCACAGGGTACACTCTCCTGCCCCAGCCCCACCGCCCACCAACATTCCAGTCCGTCCCACCCACTGCTTTGCTCACCAAGGCCAGTACTCTGCCCGCTCTTTGATGGTTTCATGGGGCGACGCAGGTCACCAGATCAACCAACGCCCTGGCTCATTTCCTGTTCCCTCTCTCTAGACAAGTTTACTCAGCACAGTAGCGACCTTTTCTAATGGAGGGGTTAGATATAAGCTTCATTATCTCCTTCACCACTTACACCATCTCCTTAGTTGACTGAAATCGTCTGCTTGCATCAAGGATAAAATAAATCTTGTGTCCTCGGGTGTAAGCGATTAATACGCACCCGCTTACCAAACTATATTATGATCCGATTTATGTATGTTTGTTGGTTTGTTTGTTATCGTAACACAGCAAAAACGGCGCAACGTAGTGCAAGTTGTGTTAGAGCAAGGTACCGTTAAAATGCCCTAACTTGGAGAATAAAACAATTTCCAGTCCAGTCGGGCAACGGTTCCCGAGTTATGACTCATTTCTGGCCTTTTGACATCAAGCAGAGGCCCCCGAAGGCTGCCTTTAAGCGAGTAAGTACAGAAGCATCAATCACCTGGATGCCATCGTCCCTATAGTTCATTCACCTCAACTTGGCCCAGAGGTTCGTCCTTATGAAGCATGTTTCCCGTAGCTCACTGGCAGGATAAGACAATACTACGGCTCTACATTCCTTCCACAGCACTTTTTCGTGACTAGCATCATATCCAAGTGTTAGTCTCTTACCACAGCTCAGCATTCATGATGGATAGATGGTAAATTTAGGCCAAGTTAAAGTAAACAGGGTATAGTATTCAGTACTGATATTTTACTAATGATAATCCTATTGGAAAAACAAATACCAGGTACAGTCGACCACAAAAGTATGGGTGCACACTCAGCACGAAGTAATTTGACACCATGGACGACGGATACTGGAAAATACCTAATGCTTATTCACAACGCTGGCAAACTTTTTTTTTTTCACAGACCACATACATAACCTGCCTGGGACAAACTTCCAGTTATTATCATACATACTCAGATGATAAGCAATTAATCTTCTTGAAAGTGTATGTGAGTAAGTTGGAGGGGGGAGAGGGAGGGGGAGACCGAGGATGAAGTGAAGGGATGGAATGGACAGGGATTGTCCAGTAGAGAGGGGGGATGTAAGTTGGGGAAAGGGCAGCGAAATGGCAGGGGACTGGGGGGCATGGAGGCGATTTGTTTGTGGCCATCCCTTGAGGGATTAAGGCGTCTGGCTATACATAGATAGACAGACAAACAGAATTCATAAGCTATATCGAACAGTTTGGATATCATCGCACCCATCCTGCTCGATTTTTTGTTAATCAACCGTACATTTGTAGCTGATAATATCGCTCAAACTTTCAGTTGAACAATTATTCAAGGTGTATACCGTATAATATTCTGAAAAGCTAGTTAGACTTGAAAGATCAAATCACTGGGTTTCAGATAAATATAAAGCAGGTGGATCAATATTTTTGACCGCAACTGTACACAAACCATAACAGATTCCTAACAAATGAGGCGAAAAAAGACAATGGTTTATGCAAGTGTTGGGAGGCAGAACAGACGTGAGCTGGTGTGGGTGTTGGTGTTTGGTGAATATATGTGAATCAGTGAATAGTAATTGTGTGGGTGTTGGTGTTTGGTGAATATATGTGAATCAGTGAATAGTAATTGTGTGGGTGTTGGTGAATATTGTAAATAAGCAATTAAAAGTTGTGTGTGTGTTAACAGTACTTAGTGAATGAGTCACTGAATAACAGTTGTGTGAGTGTTGGTATGGTTTGTGAAGAGGCTTTACTGAAACACAGGTATCTGTGTGTGTGTGTGTTTGTTTGTTTGTTTGTTTTACTAAACAGCTTTTATAAGAGTATAATAATCTCCTGGTTTTCCCTCTTCCTTTTAAGTTCTGGATCCAACACAGTGCCCATCGCTTATATAGTAGGGGGGAAAGGATGATGATGATGATTACGGTGGTGGTGATGAACTCTGTGCAGGTAACGATGATGACGATGATGATGACCTTTGTGTAGGTAATGATGATGATGATGATGATGATGATGATGATGATGATTATGATTGTAATGTCGACCTATATGCATGTATAGATGATGATTATAATAGTAATAATGATGACTTTTGTGCATGTAATGATGATGATGATCAGCAAATGAGGCAGCACCTAGAGTTGGACGTCGATGGCTACGTTGCAGCGACCTCTCGTAGCTTGTGATGCTGTACTATAGTGAAAACAAAGGAAAAAGAAAGAAATAAAGGGCGAAAGAAAGACAAGGAGAAAGAAAGTGAGAAATGTGCAAAATAAAGAGAAATGAAGTAAAATGTGAAAGAGAAGAGAAGGAATAAAAGTAGACGGTCAGACCAAATAATTGGTCTGGGTACAGGTGTAGTAGTGTGCCAGGCCGCTCCACCTTACTGCATCTTGTGTCCTACCTCTGTCCTAGCTTGTGATGGTGTTATATAGTGGTGGCTTTGATCTAATGTAGCCAGTGGTGGTGGTGCTGAGAGTTACCATGATGATGATGATGATGGTGGTGGTGTAGTGGTGGATGTTATAACTGTACAGATTATAATATAGCAGTACATAGGAAGAACAGATAACAGGAGGCCTACTGGCTTCTATCCAGGTTATCTGTTGGGGAAAAACAGAAACGTATAGAACAGGAAAAGACGTTCCCTTGCCCAGCACACCCTCCGAACAAAAGGCAGGAGAAAGAAAAATACCCTGTTCGTTGAAAAAAAAAAAAAAAAAAAAAAAAAAAAACAAAAAGGGTTTCTTTAGGAGAGGCAGAAATGAAATACTGTACAGTATGAAATCTGTAATCTACAGCTGTTAAAATAAGACCACACACAATGTTAGAATACTGTCACAGATAAGTAGGGTAAGGCCTTGTGTTTTATGGGGGTTACGTTACATGCACACCCACGAGAAACTAATTTCCGCCAAGTAATGACAACTTTATAAAATGTCTGCCACAGCCATAATTTACTATGTAATGGCCTAAAAACCTATGTAGTGGCCATAAACATCACCAGACATTACCATATACTTGTTTAAAGTGTATTTTGAGATGATTTACCAACACACTTTGCTAAATTCTGCCAAAATACAGCTTAAACTTGTGCATTTGTGATGGTTTACTCACCCAGGAAAAACCGGAGCCGGCAAAGTGGAGTACCGCGAAAGACGAGGCTGACTGTACTCGTGTGACTGTCGTCAGGATACACGTCAGCCTGGAAATAAACACACGCCATTACTTATTGACTAGAGTCTACAAATATTTATCCCAGCCAGGTTTGTAATGTATCTATAGTTCTTGCACTAACCACTGTTGCTGTAGTATATTCCATTGCATTAAACACACGCCATTACTTATTGACTATACAAATATTTATCCTGACAAGTTTGGTGTAGCCATACTCCTTGCACCGCTGCTGTAGTTTATTAGACTGTTCATCTACAGGTAAAGCAGTTTTTCCCTATATTAATATTCCACTTCTTACCATGAATTGTAGTCGTAGTGTCGTTCTGTATATCAAACAAAATATTCACCACAGCAGTCCACCAGGGTCATGTTAAGGCTGGGGATACAAATATTAAGCTACTACTATCATTCTTTTCATTTATCATATTCTTTTAATTATATCTATTTTCATCATATACTTTATAATACCTTACGTAATATACTCATGATACTTTCTCTTACTCTGTCTCTCAGCCATTCTGTCTGTATATTATACTGTGTCTATTTTACTTTCCAGTATTGTATTCCAGCTGCCGCCAAACGATTGTATTCAGTTCAGTGAGTCATGGCATCCTGAGAAGCAACGTAAATTGGACAACATACTAATGCCACGAAAATGAGCAAGAAAGAAGACGAGATAGGATAAGAGCAAGAACAAAAAAAATACAGTATGTAAATAGAAATGGGTGAAAAATAGCAAGAAAAGGCGAGATCTGGTAGGAAGGGTAAAGGTGTGAACTGGGTACAGGTGTAGTAGAGTGCCAGGCCGCTCCACCTTACTGCATCTCGCCTCCTGCCTCTCTTGTTGCTTGTGGTGATAATATTGTAGCCTAGATATCTTGTAACTATGGTGGTGCTGGTGGTGATAACGATAGATAAACAGACAGATGGATAGATTAGATGGATAGATAAATAGAGAACGGGAAACAATGAATATTAGAAAATAAAGACTTGTAAATGGAAAATGAACAAATTAATAAAGGAAATAAAGAATGGAAGAGAGAAGGAAAATTAAATGAAAAGAGAAAATGAAATGACAAAAATTACAAAGAAAGGATTAAAAAAGAACTGAGAAGAAAACGAAAGAGAACAACAGCAAACAAAGCGAAGAAAAACGGAAAACAAGAAAGAAAAAAGGAAATGAGAAAGAAAACCTAGGAGGAGCGCAGCAGTAGTGATGGTTGGAACTGAAGACACCTTTATAAGAGTCCCAGATCACTGCACCTTACTTCACCTTGGCTCCTACTTCACTTGTTGCTTTATTGATGTAAAAAATATAGTAAAGAAAGAAAGGAGAGAAAGACGATGGAGGGAAAAATATAATGAAAGGAAAAAACAACATAGGAAACGAAAAGAAAAATGGAAGAAAAGAAAAACAAACAAAAAGGATATAAAGATAATGAAAAAGGGAAAAGGATGACAAAAATGAGGCCAAACGTGAAATAAAGGCAGGAAAGGGTAAAGAAATAAAATGCGTTATAAATGGTAAAGGTGTTAACTCGGTACAGGTGTAGTAGACTCCCAGGCCGCTGCACCTGACTTCGTTTCGCTCCTGCCTCTTTTATAGCTTCTGATGTTCTAATATAGTAAAGAATGACACGAGAAACGATAAAGAACATAAAGGAAACGGGAGGAGACGGAAGGAAAGAAGTGAGAAATGCAGATAATAAAGAAAGGCAACAAAAGTAAAAGGTGAAGTAGAAAGGATGGAAAGGAAGGAGAGTGTGCGTGGTCTGGCACAAGGTTGAACTGGGTACACCTGTGGTAGTCTCAGGCCACTACACCTTACTCCATCTTGTCTCCTACCACTCTTGTACCTTGTGATGCCCTGATATACTGCTGCAAGTCATCTGATATATCTAATGAGGATGATGATAATGATGATTATGGTATTAGTCAAGAGAGTTAAGTCGATTTCTTAACTGAATGAAGGATGAAAATAATAGTGATGATGATGATGATGATGATGACGAGAATGGTGTTAGTAAAAATGATTAGGCCGATTTGATGCTAACTGAATGGAGGATGATGATGGTGGTGGTGGTTGTGATGAAGACATTGATATTAGTGAAGAAGATAAAGCTGACTTTGATGTTAATAATAATTGTTTGGAGGACAATAATGATGATGATGATGATGTGATAATTACTGTGATTATGATGGTGATGTAATTAGCTTTGATGATAACCTAACTTCATCTTGCCTCCTGACTCTCTTATTAGCGAAGAAAGAAAGGAAGGAAAGACAAAGTAAAGGAAAAATAATAAGAAAAAATAATGAGTAAACAGAAGAGAGAAAATGTGTGAAAAACAAAATGAAAAGGAAGGGAGACAATGAAAACGAATAAGAAAGACTGAGAGAGACAAGAAGGAACATGAAATCTTTAGTAATAAAAAGAAAAAAGAACGACTGACCGACGACAGAAAAAAAAAAAAAAAAAACGAACTTGTTACACCTGTAGAAGTGTGCCAGGCCGCTCCACCTAATTTCATCTCGCCTCCTACCTTTCTTGTAGCTTGCGATGCTATCATTTATTGCCTTAATATTTGTAGATGATGATGATGACAGTGACTGTGATGGTGAATACGATAAAAGGGATAGTGATCCCAGCGATGATGATGACAGTGACTGTGATGGTGGATATGATGATAAAAGGGATAGTGATCCCAGAGATGATGATGACAGTGACTGTGATGGTGGATATGATGATAAAAGGGATAGTGATCCCAGCGATGATGATGACAATAACTGTGATGGTGGATATGATGATAAAAGGGATAGTGATCCCAGCGATGATGATGACAGTGACTGTGATGGTGGATATGATGATAAAAGGGATAGTGATCCCAGCGATGATGATGACAATGACTGTGATGGTGGATATGATGATAAAAGGGATAGTGATCCCAGCGATGATGATGACAATAACTGTGATGGTGGATATGATGATAAAAGGGATAGTGATCCCCGCGATGATGATGACAATGACTGTGATGGTGGATATGATGATAAAAGGGATAGTGATCCCAGCGATGATGACAATAACTGTGATGGTGGATATGATGATAAAAGGGATAGTGATCCCAGCGATGATGACAATGACGATGGTAGTGATGGTATCGCTGGTATAGTTTAGTACTAATGATAATTTTACTTCCTATCGCCTCCCACCTCTCGTAGTTTGTGATGATGTTTTACTACGCAGAAAGGATGAAAATACTTTATAAAAAGAACTGAATGCAAGAAAGAAAAGGAAATGAAGATGGAATAGAAAAATAGACACAACAGGAAAAAAAAAGAAATACAAAGAAAAAGATCTAATATACAAATAGTGCGATGAAATGAAGACAGGAAGAAGAAAAAAAGAACAATGAGAAAGAGATAAAGAACAAACAATGACGCATAACCTGAGAGAAAGAGAGAGAGAGAGAGAGAGAGAGAGAGAAAGAGAGAGAGAGAGAGAGAAAGAGAAGAAAGAAAACGAGAAAGAAAAATAAAAAGTCAGCACTAATGAAAGGGAGAGAATTAATGGAGAAACAGAAAGACGAGCAAGAAAGAGGAAGACAAAATTGATAGAATAAAAAACAAAATGAAACAAAATATGATAAAAGAAAGGTGTAAAGAATTAAACTGAAGTATGAATGGTAAAGGTGTTAACTGGGTACAGGTGTAGTAGAGTGCCAGGCCGCTCCACCTTACATCTCATCTCATCTGCCTTTTGTAGCTTGTAATGATGTAATATACTGCCCAGATCTAAGTACCTGACCATGGTGGTGAGGGTTGCTGTAATGATGATGATGATGATGATGATGATGATGATGGAAAAGGTGAAGTTGATTTAGTTTAGCATTGTTGAGAATATTGCTAATTTCATGGATATTAATGGTGGTTATGATGATGCTGGTGGTGATGATAGTGGTGGTTGTGATGTATATCAGTTTAGCTGTAACGACAACCTTACATTATATCGCCTCTTAACTCTCTTGTAGGCTGTGATGTAATATAATGGTTACCATGAAAAAGGATAAGAAAAACGGAAGTGTCTAAAATGAGAAACAAACAGAAAAGAACAATAACTTAAGGAGGAAGAAAGAGAAATTATGAAGAAAAAAGAAGCAAAAGGGGAAGAGAATAAGCATATAAAAGACAAAGGAACAAGTAGGAAAGAAGAAATAAAGAAAAAATGATATGGCAAACGAACGCTATCGAGTGTAACAGGAAACATTACAAGAGTAACATGAAAAAGAATAAAAGAAAACAAAGAAGGGAACCAAAGAGAGGCAAGAACAAAAAACAGTAATGAGAGAATTCAAAGTGTGAAACCAGAAAGGAAGAAGAGAACAAGTAAAGAGTCAACAGTTTTAAGTGGTGGCAGGAGGTGTGGGTTGCACAGCCAGGCCGTTGGACTGTGGCCAGTCTTATCCGCCCACAAACTCTGGTGGTGGACCTCCCCTCAGGTCCACCACTTGGTAGCGGGGGCAGTGTTTTCCGGCTGCATGCCCTTGCTGGTGCTAACCCCTGTATGTTGTGGGGTACGTTGTGTGGCATGTATAGTGCATATCGAGTTGAGTAGTGCATGAGATAGTTTGAGAAATGGATGGTGGGAGTTATGTTCACATACCCTCCACGTTAGTACCAAACTGAAAAAGGTCAGCAAAGGAGGATGGTCAGTATATCCTGGTGGCTGGTGAAACAGAGGCTCCAGCTGTCCCTCACCAGCAATCCCATCCCCCTTGAGAGTACCACCCTGATCGGCTGGTGCTACAGCCTACTCCCTACAGAAGTAGGGCGTAGGCTGTAGAAGTAATATATAGCTGGCGCAACCCGAGGATCGTTTCAGCGTGAACCTGGTGGACTTCAGAGTGAAGCTGCTCTCTTCCTGCAGCTCACCATCCTCCTTTCAGGATCAGGGGAGTTGTGGGACATGTGTGTACTCAAGCAACAGACCAGCTTAGTTACATCAGTGCCACCACATGAGGGCATCCCTCTCCAACACCAACCATACCCTGTCCTGACATTCATTCACGTTGCTGACCTGGGAAATTTCATAACATCTCTCACTCAGTGATTTATTTTGCCCATCACACCTCCACATCCTATTCTATAATACTCCTGTAAACCATGTTGATAACAGTAGGATATAAACAATGAATTAGAAATACCTGTAATATGTTCTATGCAAGGAAAACTGCTAGGGAAGAAATGCCACAAACTCTCTTCTGTCAACGAGAATATAGCAGGCCAACCCGCTGACTGCACACAGCCTTGTAATTCCTATATTTCTCCACAGCACCTTCCTTGGTACAAGCAGTTACAACCTCACCATCTGCAATCAGCAACTCCCAGGGCAACTCAGATATAATATCCCATGGCAGTTCTCCATGCACCATGATAAACAGAATGGAACCCCAGACAGACCACAGATGTGCACCAATTCTTAACGTAACGACCTATACTCCGTCCACTTTAACTTGGCCTAAAATTGCCATCTACCGGTATCTTAAATGCAGAACTATCACACGAGATTAATGCTACAATATGGGGACATTCAGGAAGAAGTCCTATGGAAAAGATTCAAAACATACAATTTTGCAAATTATGTAAGTTCAGTGCCATCAATTCTCTTTGTTTCTCAATTTGTATGATTTCAGTAACCTGTTTCTTTATATAATATTTTTATATTTAACATCATATAACATCTCCCATGTAATACAATTCTGAAACTGTTCTCTACCTCTTTCAACCTCTGGCAAGTGGGTATTTTCCTCTTCATCTACTTATTCCTTTTACTGTCACTGTTTAACTGAACTTTGGAATTTAAGTGAAGTCTTTTCCTTATCCTCTGTTTAGTTATCTAATCATTTTGTTGATTTACCTTAACATGGAATCACTTCGTACATCAGCTTCTCTCTCACTTAAAGCTTGAAACATGTTATTTGAGACATTATTATACAGTACTAACTGTAGCACCAGAGATCACAGCAGCTGTCGCTCCTTCTTGCAGTTGGGTAAAAACAATAACAGTTTACACAGGAGCATCTCCCTCTAGCTGCACTAGCTGCTCCCCCACCATCCTTTCATACCATATTTCATTCTATCTGGTTATTTCTATACTGTAACTTGGGTTAAAGATACTATATACATTTGATCTTTTCACTGCACAACCCTGGTATTTTGACTGTTGTCAAATTAAGCATAATAACTTATTGCTGCCTTAAGCTTTTCAACATCAGAATCTCTTCATTTGTATTCTGGAAGCTACTGGTAATGTTTACCACTACTCCTTAATGCCTGTGTCTTGGCTCAGGTCACTGGTGTGAGTGTGTATTTTTTTTTTTTTTTTTTTTTTTTTTTTTTTTTTTTTTAAATGCGAGGAAGAAGGAACCAAAGGCCATAAGCCCGCAGTAACAGTTCCCTCCAAGAGAAAAACAAAATACAATAGAGAGCCATATTCAAGATCCAATCATTTTGAGATGCCTGGACACACTGCGTTTGAAAGACTGGAGATCATAGGCAGCAGGAAATACAGACAGAGGGAGACAGTTCCAGAGCTGACCTGTTGCATAAATGAAAGACTGGGAGTAACGGTTAACTCTTGCATTAGAGAGTTGGACAGAAAAGGGATGAGAGTTTGCTGCCAGACGGGTTCTAAGCGCCCGTCGTAGATGTGGAGGAATGCAAGCAGACAGTTCAGAGCAGCAGTGACCATTAAAGTAGCGATAGAAAAGAGATAAAGATGCAACAGTGCGGCGAAGAGACAGAGGTTGAAGGGAGTCAGTAAGAGGAGGTGAGTTAATGAGACGAAAAGCCTTGACTCCACCCTATTGAGAAGAGCTGTATATGGGGATCCTCCCCACACGAGAGTTGTACTCCACACAGGGGCGGATAAAACCTATGTATAGAGTCAACAATTGTGCAGGGGCAAAGAAAGAGCGGAGTCGGCTTAGCACATCCAATCTTTTGGAAGCAGATTTTACAAGAGATGTAATATGATCTTTCCAAGATCAGTCCCGAGTAAATGAAACCCCAAGCATGTTCAAGGATGATGCAGGATTAAGCTGAATATTATTAAACATTAGTGGGTATACCTGTGGAAGATTTTGTCGGGTTGATAGGTGTAAGAACTGAGTCTTAGATGCATTAAAAACAACCATATTATTTTTACCCCAGTCAGAGATACGAGCCAAGTCAGACATTAGGTGTGCCATAGCCTCATCCCTTGTTTGCTGAAGTAACTGGTGAGATGGGCATTGCGGGAACCGAATGGAAAGGTGAAGGGTGGAGTCATCAGCGTATGAGTGGATAGGGTTAGATGTACAGCTTAGAAGATCATTGATGAATAAAAGGAAGAGAGTTGGTGATAGGACAGAGCCCTGAAGAACACCACTGTTGATAGATCTAGGAGAAGAACGATGGCTGTCTACAACAACGGCTATAGAACGACCAGAAAGGAAGCTAGCGATGAAGGCACAGATAGAAGGATAGAAACCGTAGGAGGGCAGTTTGGAAATTAAAGATTTATGCCAGACTCGATCGAAAGCCTTTGAGATGTCAAGTGCAATGGCAAAGCTTTCGCCAAAGTCCCGAAAGGAGGATGACCAGGAGTCTGAAAGGTAGGTGAGAAGATCGCCAGTGGAGCGTCCCTGACGGAACCCATACTGACGATCGGAAAGAAGGTTGTGATAGGAAAGATGCCTTAAAATTTTTCTATTGAGAATTGACTCGAAAACTTTTGAAATACAGGACGTTAAAGCAATTGGACGATAGTTGGTGGGTTGGGAGTGGTGACCCTTCTTTGGGACTGGCTGAATGAGAGCAAACTTCCAGCAAGAAGGAAAGGTACAAGTTGACAGACAAAGGTGAAAGAGTTTGCCTAGGCAGGGTGTAAGCACAGAAGCACAGTTCTTCAGAACAACAGGAGGGACCCCATCAGGCCCATATGCCTTGTTAGTACTGAGGCCAGTGATGACAGAAAATACATCAATTAAAGAAATTTTAATGTCAGCCATGAGGAAGTCAGTGGGGGGAAGATGCCTGAGGGCATCTGCCAAATGTCCAGAAAATTTATCAAACAAAATACTTTTGATGAGGGACTTGCTCAACTGATTTAATTATGTGTAGTATTTAACACAAAACATCTTCCAGAACTGCAAACTACAATGTCCTGAGAGATATGAAGACAATCTTGGTTAAATATCCTGGTTAGTTCTGAATCATTTTGGATGACAAAAACTGCAGCTTGGTTTTACTAAACATGATTTTCAATCCGATCCATCAGCATGGAAGAAAAATTACATTTTTAAATATACTGTAGTACGATACTGACCCGACAGCACCATTTTGTTGTATGCTGGACACTTTTTTACCTACACTACAACACAGTGTTAGTCTATATTATGTCTGCTGGTGCTGTGTTGGAGTAACTCACATTTTGGTGTTGTGTACAGTAGGCTATATGGCATACGAGTGTACTGATTCCCCACCTAACCTAACAAACCAGGTTCACCACCACAGGACACAGTTCAACTGATCCACTGTGGTTGCTGGTGTGGTGCTTGAGGAATTCACAAAACAGAAACATGACTGAATAGCAAATATCACAAACTATGACTGTCCCTTAAAATATATATATATATATATATATATATATATATATATATATATATATATATATATATATATATATATATATATATAATAATAATACTTTGCCACACGGGCACGACCTTTCCATATTTCCTATTGAAATTAATCCTTCACAGGTGACTTATGTTTTATAGGTTATCATAGTTACAGGGCGTTTTTTAATAATGTTATCTGTGAAATATGTAAAGACATGTTTATGTCACACATTCCATCACCCACATAAAGGTACCACCAAGAGGCAAACCTTGCTGACAAACTCTACAAATGCATGTCTTACTTTTGGCATAAGTAAATTCCCAACTGATATGTTAGGTTTGGAGAATTTCAACTGATTAAAATACTGTAGGATTAGCTAGGTTAAGATGGGCTTGGATTGGTTGTGTGAATAGGTTAGGTTATGACATTAGATTTATTGTTAGGACTCAAGACTGGGATTTGGCCTGACAGATACTCAAGGGGTCTCTAAGCTACGTGGCAATCCAAGGTGATTAAAATCACGGGGGGTGGGGCAAAGACCCCTGTTAGAATAGGTTAGGCCTCCTCCCATCCTGTTTCTCCCATCTTTACTGTCACTTTTCATTATTCTTCTTTCCTCCAGGTGGCTTTACATTGATATGGTAGGTGGGGGCGCTCACCATCCACTCACTCGATGTAGTGTTGCTCTCGGGTGTCTGCCCTTTCCTCTCCTCTCTCCATTCCTTCCTTGTCGTTCTGCCTACGGGTGACTTTACACTCCCTCCTTTGTCTTTCCTTCATTCTTTCCTCTTCCTTGTGCCTATGGGTGACTCTACACTAAGTGACAAGCCTAATGGTTTCCTGTACACCAGGAAACCATTTACTACGCTGGGTGGTAACCATATAACCAAATTATGACGCCTGGTGGTTTAGTGGGTAATTACAGCGCTCCAGTCGGATTGAGCCAGTGAAGGTTTATATCCAAGGGGTGGTTTGGGTTATTGCTCATGTAATGCCACTCAGGGATGAGTGAGGCTGGTCACTCTCATCTCAAATGTCAGGACCAAATTACATAACCCCGGGCTTCTACTCTCCTCATGCGGCAACGTAGAATTGGATGATGGATGGGTGCATGGCTTTACATTGAGTGACCAGCCTAACGGGTTCCTATAAGCCTGGAAACCATTTACAACGGTGGGTGGTAACCATATAACCAACCCATACGTGTTCCTTAAGTGTCACCAAGTGGGACGGTAGAGGGTTAGTGCTCCTCCCGGCAAAACAATCTTCTCAAGACAAAAGGCCACCCCTTACGGGATTATGGCGTCTGGCTATAGATAGATAAGATACGTTAGGTTTGACTGGATCGTTTGGTTTGGTATAGAGTTCAATGTTTGATGCACCAACGTGTTCTGTTGCCAAGATGGTAATCAACGAATCCAGTCAGTAAACAGGCTGCCACAGCCAAACTGGCGGCATCCTTAAATACTCCAAACAGTATATTTTATTTTTCATCTACACTTTTTGCAGTTTAAAATAACCAGATAACTATCTATGTTGCATAAGGTAATAAAATTACTTTCCTGAAGATCATGAGACTGTAAGAAGACAGTTGCAATCACCACAACCATTTCCGATATCAAAATATTAAAGAACATAAAACGAAAGTTCGTCCATTAAAAAAAAATTATAACATATTAAGGAAACTTAGACCAGAGAAAGAAATATAGGTAAATAAAGAGAGCACAGTGTATTTTTCCCCCTTTGGAGCAGAGGGGCCTAAGGCTGGGCTGGTGTAGTGCAGAACACTTAAGGACAGGAGGTTGACCTACGCCCCTGGTAATGTCTACAAGACAGAAATACCTGTGGGACTCCAATCACAGAGCACAGTCACAGGCCACTGTGCATTCTGACCGAAAAGCTCTACTACCACACCACCATTAAAAAGGTAACAAAAGTGGTAACAAAGTAACAAATAACTCAGCACACAAAGTATACTCCCTCTGGCTACCTCTGGGACTTGAACCACAGCACATTTTGACCCGAGGGCTCTACCTCCACGCCACCATTAAAAAAAGTAACAAAGTGGGTAAAAAAGTGAGTAACAAGTAACATCAAAGAAAGTAAATGTCCCTCCAATAAGACAGAGTAAACTGAGAGTAACAAATAACATCAGAGAGTAATGTCTGTCCATAGAGATAATTCTCAGCACTAAGCAAAAAGACAAAACAAAATGTAGATTCCATTAAAGTAAAACAAAAACTTATAAGATGAATCAAATCACACCAGGTGTGGGGGTGGGGCCTGCCGCTGTGTGGGGTGGTGGTAAATCACACCAGGTGTGGGGGTGGGGCCTGCCGCTGTGTGGGGTGGTTGTAAATCACAACAGGTGTGGGGGTGGGGCCTGCCGCTGTGTGGGGTGGTGGTAGCGGTGGTTCAGGTACAGTGCCGAGACACTGACCAACAGTTTGACCACAAACCACGCCACCACCCTCACCCAAGCCCCATTCCACACCTCCCACACCTCTATCACCCCAACTATGGCCTCCAGGGGGTGAAGCAGCTGGGCACAATAGATGGCACTCAGTGCCAGCTGCCAACTCAGCATACTGACACCCAGAATTACACTCAGCACCAACAGCACAACCTGAAACACGTCATTTTTGACAAACCAAAAGCCAACCCAAGTGGTGAGGAACCAACAGTGATAAACAATAAGCCAAGTTAGACCCGCGTTGAGCTCATACCGCAATTGTGAAGAAATTACCATCCCGGTCAATTCAGACAACATTAGCCTACCGGGATAGTGACTATAGTCTTCTCCTAATGACTTAATTGCCCAGTTAAGCCTTGATGGCTCAATATTATGTCGCAAAATTGTGTCTAGAGGAACACCATTCTCAACAAATTTGGAAACAATATCAGAAATATCCTTACGGAAATAGGGAACACATGTTTTGACAAAAATGGTGAAACCTAAATCAGTAAGTGACACAATTACGAACCAACAAGTTATGAGTACGAACAATATCTTTTTGAGGAGGGGCCGAATCCCGTTAGTGTTGACGGGGATAGTGGTGGGGCGGTAGACCCCGTTGTCCATGTGTACAACTGTGTGGGACATTTTGGGATGAGCTTACCAAAACTTAATCGTAAGCTATATCACAATCCAATATCGTACTACACAGTACGATTAATTTTAACCTTACTAACCGTTATAAAATTACGAGTCACAATGAAAATGCGAGAGCGGACAACACACCCTCTCGCTAACTCGTCCACTAGAGTCGCTCACGCAGGTGCTCACCTTTTATAGCCCCAAGACGCCGGAAGTGGATATTATGAATACTTCGCGCTGCCAATATTTCGTTATTTTTCTGCCATAATTACCTCACTGCCATTCAAACCCTTTACACTTACACATTTTAAGAAAAAAAAAATCCGTGTTCTTAATTCTAGTAAATTAAGACTGATTTAGTGTTAAAATCGCATAATAAGAAAGGTCAAGTAGGTAATATTTTCGAGACTGCCTTTTTTCGGTCGTATCAACTTAAATTCAAATCGGCGTTTGAATTTTTCAATGTACCAAAGCAAATGCAACATAAACTAGCCATACTGTTTTGTGAATATTTATTGTTTCGTTTTTCATTTCCTAACTATTGTTTCTTCAAAGAACACAGAAATAAATGACTTTTCACAAAAACTTCTCCAACCTCCTTGCAAAATATCATGCATAGTTATGACACCTACCACAATACTAACCTACTGGCCTGTGACTCCATATCCTTTCCATAGCACCTCTTCGTGACTAGCACCATAGTCTATGTTAGTGCTAATCTCTTATTACAGCACAACACTGAAGATGGTTAGATGGCAATTTTACGCCAAGTTAAAGTAAACAGAGTTTAGTATCGTCACTATTTACTTTCCTCTAATTTCTCCTAAAGGCCTTACTTTGATCAGCTGGATTGGCGATAATTACAGTATAAGGGAAAAACATTCAAGCACCAGATTCTGTGGCTACTAATGGTGCTTTTAATAACAAAATCAAACAATTTATGGATGCTGTGAACTCTCTTCAGCTACAATTAGGGTGAGGTGGGGGTCAACCCTACTATTAGTGGCAAAATATTACACCAAATATTCAGATAAAGGTTTTATTATGAAATGTAAATATCAAAAGAAGCTTCAGGAATAGGGCTATCTTTGGTATGGTTATCACTTCTTTTGAAATATGATAAGTTATCTTAAAAGTGTCTTTTCAAAAAGGTAGCCATGTGTATAGATGAGGGGGGGGGGGTGAAGCCTACATCCTATTTGACAACACTTTAATGTGGTACCAAAGTAAATCTAAGTTTATATATGAAGTAGGCAATGTAAGAATTCAGAGCAGAGACATTTATTTACTCCATGACTTTCATATTGCCTTACAAGCAACACAACAATTTAATATTCCATTATTAAATGTTTAACCTGGCTGAATACTGAAATGTGGTGCTAAATTATTGTAAAAGTAAAGGACATATGCTGTCCCAGTACAAAAATGTTGGCCACATGTTACAGAAATATATATGCCATGAATGAAGAAAAACAGGCCAGGTTAAGACGTAGGACTGTTATTATTTAAAAAAGATATATGCTATAACAGTACATAAATAAAGGTGAAGGTACACACTGCACTCTTTAATCTACCTCGGGTGTTATGCCAGCATGTTAACCTGATGTTACAAGTCTACTTCATATTGTACCGAGTTAGAGCCACATTGAATTTAATTATTCAGGCAAGCCTCTGTTTTACCTCCCCCCCATTTGCAAGGCACGTTGATAAACCTGTGAAAGACATATTACGTGAGTTCTTCACACACAAATCACCTTACTAATACTGTATTTTGTAATTTGTGGTGGACCGTAGAGAAATGAATTGGTATTGTACGCCCTACAACTATTGGTAAAAATAAAATGACACAATATCTTTATTGGGTTATAGGCCAAAAAATTCAATCTGCAAGGCTCAACTGCATATCCCATATTAACAAAATTATACATATATCCCTGCAAGAAAATCGTACCGTATATGACTGAAAATCATGTTGCACCAAACACATGTACATAATTTCAGGCTGGATTGCTAGCAGTAATGTTCTGTGAGTATCCAGGTATCTTCTAGGTATTTATTTTGTATGATGTGTCCACTACCCACGCCATAATATTTATAAATTCGACACAGGCCTCGGGATTCGATGGTCATCAATTTCTTCATATATATTATAGCAGCTAAGTAGACAGACTCTAATTACGACAGAATGCCCTACCATCAGAATCTACCAGTATTCATTGTCGATATACGATGTATCAGCAGTGATAAATGTTATACCAGACATCCAAAAAACTGAAAATTCACCTCCCACATCCACCTTTCCACATGTAAACATGGCGCTACCAGGCGGCCCAGCCGTCCTGCCGCGTTTTCTTCTTCTAAAGCGGTTACTACTCTAGACCCAATAGGGAGTAAAGGAAAGCGTCTGTACCACTCCCTAGTACGGTTATACCCACCTCACCCTAGCCAAGAGCGTCTGTACCACTCCCTAGCACGGCTTATGCCCACCTCACCCAACCAAAGAGTGTCTGTACTGTACCCTGGACTATGCATGTGACAAATGCCACGCGTAAAGAATATTATGGTTATAATCTGGTGGCATCAAATATATTACATACTAATTATCCCAACAACATGCTAAAACACAAGATATTCGCCTACGTGGATATACACGTATAAACACTTTTCTACTTCAGAGAGTGCACGATTAACCTATACCTATTCTTCGCAAACAATCATATTTACTGGAATTCAATGTATAACAAGATCGTTTTATAAATACGTTTAACAATTATACTTACATAACACCGTGGGTGAATGTTATTGTTGTAGTGCCTATAGTATATTCTTTTACAGTAACTGTACAGATAAACTGGTATACACCACTATTATGTGATTAAACTGTGTACTATGCATTACGACTAGCCATTCAACATACCATGCAATGCTATCTGCAGCTGTGGTAGTCCATCTCTGTTCACTTCCAGGAGAGTTTCACCATGCAGTGTCTTCTCCAGCTGTGGTCCTCTACCTCTGTCCTCTTCCACGGGAGTCTGACCATCAGGGTGGAAGGAATGGATGCTGCCATCTGTGTAATGTCATAAATAGTTTGGGATCAACGAGACATACCTAACCAATAGTGTTGTTATATTTGTGCAATATGGACACCATCAGTATAAGGAGAGTGCATTGATAAAAAGACAGTTTACAAGCATTATCTTCACCATAATCACTGGGACAGGGGAGACTGCCTAACTCATAGTGCAGCTGCTCTGTAATGTCCTCATCACAAATTGGTTATGCTATCATATTTTGTATATAAGACTATATGATACTTGTATATTATGACTATATGCCATGTGTTCTGTATCATAACATGTTATGGACATCCATACATCGTACCAGAGGAAACGTCTGTCAACCATTTGTGCCCCTTTTACAAAATTAGTCATTGCCATCAAGTTGCATGTGTTACATATAATCATTATACAATCCTGGAGGAGGAATGGGTGAATATCTACCATAGTCTGCTGGTGTCAACTAATGATGTACAACAGCATCTGGATGGACGTTGATGGAAGGACAATCTTCAGCACTTGTAGCGGGATGTACTGGTGGATCCTCGATTGACATATCCCCTGTGGAGGTGGAGCCAATTAATACAAACTATACTGTTACTCATAATACATAAGGGGAACAGTAGGTAATATGTGCAACATTTATCCATACATGAAGTACAGTACATAAATGTTTGGCAATGTAGCTTTGTTCTGTCTGCAACTGTTATGCAGGTTATTAATATAAAAATATCCACTTTATCATATATATTACAGTAAAAGCAAGTCAGCTATAATTTTCACCTCACTCTGTTCCTCTATACGATTTTTTTTTTTTTTTGGGGGGGAGGGGGAAAGACAGCTCAAGAACCTCATCACCAACAATTTCCTAGATGCAGTAACATGCATTAATTGGTCGCGTCTGGGTAAACTGAAATTAAACCAGGTCTTTATGTGGATCAATATCACGCTCATCACATTATATAGATTGAGGCTGAGAAATCCAATGGTTGGGTACAATGGTATGACAATACAACTTATTGATCCACTGACTGGATGGGCAATACATAACTGACATACGTTGTAACATTAATAGGACTTTTAACATGCGATTATGACTTACGGAAGGGGTCACTTTATTGATGCTATCCATTCCCTGTATAAATAAACTCTTCGGAAATGCTATAAATAAAATTAAGACTAGTAAATATTATACTAGGGGGTGCAACACATGTCTATTACTGGTGCAAGGGGGACAGCTGCTGGAACAAGTTTGCCGCTATTAGAGTAACAATCTTCACGGAAATGAATAGTTTAAGACATATGGGGACAACCCACTTTGTTTGTAATACAAATTTCAGGTAATTTTATGAAAATAAAAACTACGTCGTTGTAGGTGGTGGCGACCATCATCCACTCACTTGATGTAGTGCTGCCTACTTCTTCCTTTGCCTTTATCATTGTTTTTCTGTGTCTGCCCTCCTCTCTTCCTATTACTCCCATCTTTCCTGTCACTTCTTCTTGCTTTTCTTTCCTTTACAGGTGGCTTAACGTAGAGTGACAAGCCAAATGGTTTCCTGCAAGCCAAGAAACCATTTACAACACTGGGTGGTAACCATTTAACCAAACCATACGTGCTCCTTACGTGTAAACAAGTGGGTTGGTGGAGGCAAGGTCTTCGTTGCATGGGCCTTGGGAGAAGGGTTAGTGCCCCTCCCCGTAAAACAAATAACTCAAAGTCAAATGGCCACCCCTTACAGGATTGTGGCGTCTGGAAATAGATAGACAGAAAAACTGCGTTTGATACAGGTACATTTACTGGTGGTGATGGTAGTAGAGGAAGAAAGTTAAAATTAATTACCTGTATCAAGAGACTTGCCTTACTGTACACATGTACATCACATCACTCATTCACTCCCTAACTCACTCATTCCCTCAGAAAATACACTGAATATGTGTGCACAGAGGAATAACATTTGTGGCAACTCATTTATTCCAGAGTACCCGGTATGCAATGCTGTCATCAGCACTGCACTGTTGCATTTCCCAGTGGCTAATTATCTCAAAGCTAATGTCACGTTACATCTGCAGATAAAAACACGCAGCCGGCCGGGGTCGGACGAGTTTGGAGGACTGGTTGGAATTTGGGCGTGGTTGGACGTGGGATATTGGTGTAGCCAGGACTAGGCGGGATTGGGCCTGGTTCGACGTGATATTTTGGCGTGGTTAGGACTGAATGGGATTTGGGTGTGGTTGGACGAGGGATCTGGATGTGGGTAGGACTGGATGGGATTTGGGTGTGGCTAGAAATGGATGGGATTGGGCGTGGCTAGGACTGGTTGGGATTGGGCGTAGCTAGGACTGGTCGGGATTGGGCGTGGCTCGAGGTAGGATTGGACGTGGCCAGGACTGGTCGGGACTTAGGCGTGGTCGGACGTGGGATCTGGGTGTGGATACAGTATGTGTAGGATTTGGCACTGGCTGGGCGTGAGAGTTGAATGTGGCTGGGCAAGGGATTTGGGTGGGGCGGGGCGAGGGATCTGGGTGGGGCAGGGCGAGGGATTTGGGTGGGGCAGGGCGAGGGATTTGGGTGGGGCGAGGCAAGGGATCTGGGTGGGGCGAGGCAAGGGATTTGGGTGGCGCGGGGCGAGGGATTTGGGTGGGGTGGGGCGAAGGATTTGGGTGGGGCGGGGCGAAGGATTTGGGTGGGGTGGGGCGAGGGATTTGGGTGGGGCGGGGAGGGGGATTTGGGAGGTGGGGCGAGGGTTTTGGGTGGGGTGGGGCGAGGGATTTGGGTGGGGCGCGGCAAGGGATTTGGGTGGGGCGGGGTATGGGATTCAGCCATGGTTGTGCGTGGAAATTGCGCGTGGGATCTGGGCGTGGTTGGGAGGCTGGATGAAAGACAGGATTCAGGTAGGGCTGAGTGGGATTTGGGCGTTCTTTGGGAAGGGGATTTAGGCGTGGGATCTAAGATGGATGGGGGTGTGGGGGGATTTGGGCGTGGTTGGTGTGGAATTTGGCCGTTGCTGCTGGGATTTGGGCTGGAGGCTGGAGAAATGTGGTGGAGTGTGGCTTGAACTGGTGAGGTCTGGTGGGGTGGGGTATATTGAAATGTGGTGTGGTGTGGTGTGGTGTGGTGTGCTGTGCTGAGATGTAGTAATATAAAGTGAGGCTACTGTGGGAAGTGGTGTGCTTTGTTATGTGGTGTGGTGTGGTGTGGTGTGCTGTGATGTATTGAGATGTAGTATTATAAAGATGAGGTCCTAGGGAGTGGTCTGTTGTGTTGTGTTTTGTTGTGTAGTTTTGTGCTGCGTTATTTTGTTCTGTGTTGTGTTTTGTTGTGTTGTTTTGTGCTGTGTTTTGCTGTGTTGTTTTGTGTTGTGTTTTGCTGTGTTGCTTTGTGCTGTGTTTTGCTGTGTTGCTTTGTCCTGTGTTTTGCTGTGTTGTTTTGTGTTGTGTTTTGCTGTGTTGCTTTGTGCTGTGTTTTGTTGTTCTGTGCTGTATTTTGTTGTGTTGTGCTGTGTTTTGTTGTGTTGTGCTGTGTGGCGTGGAGTGGCGTGGCGTTCTGTTGTGTCGCGTGCTGCCACGTTGTACTGGTGTGGTGTGGTGTGGTGTGGTGTGGTGTGGTGTGTTGTGAGATGCAGTATTATAAAGATAGGGAGGGTGTATGAGGCTGCTGTTGGGAGTGTTGTTTTCTGTTGTGTTGTGCTGTGTGACGTGGAGTGGCGTGTTGTGTGGCGTGGAGTGGCGTGTTGTGTTGTGTGGCGTGGAGTGGCGTGTTGTGTGGCGTGGAGTGGCGTGTTGTGTTGTGTGGCGTGGAGTGGCGTGTTGTGTGCTGTCACACTGTACTGTGGTGTGGCATAACAAACAAGTAAGGGCCGTGTCAGGCATTGGTGATGCGGGGTAAGGTTGATCGGTACGGGTCTGGTCCGTGGGCAAGTCCAGTCAACTGGGACTGGATCGGATCTGGTTAGGCTGGATCAGGATATAGTGAGGCTGGTAACAGGGCGATGTGGAATGAAAGGACGAGGTGGGATTAGGCCGGGCAGGGTGAGATGAGGGTGGGAGGGGAGTGTAGGGAGAGTTGATGTATGGACACGTTCTTGGTGATGGGTGTTGTGGAGTGAGAATAAATGAGTTGGAATTAGGCTGGTCAGGGTGAGAAGGGAATGGCAAAGGAATGGAGGAAGAGGTGAAATACGATGAAGCGGGTTTGTGTGGAGTAAGAAGTGCCCGTAGAGTGACATGGAGAGACACATGGACAAATTAATCGGTTCGAAAAGACAATGGTGTAGTTTTGGATGCAGCTTAGAATTACTTTCTTAAGACACAAACGAAAAATAGCCCCTATACCTGGTGTGTCCTGGGTAATAAAGCAAAAGAAAAAAAATCCTGCCAACCAGTAACAACAAGTACCTACAGCATACAACACTGTTTTATTTCACGTACAGTACTGTGGCTTCTGGACCAAGCCTCTTCACTTCTTACTAACTCCTTCTTCTCCCTCTCTCTCTGTTATATATACTGGTATACTAATATACATACTCGTAGTCTCGAATATATATCTAAATATATGCGGTAACATATTTATCTATCTATCTATATAGCTATACATGTATAGATCTATATACATACTATACATATATTTTATATTATACATATACACACACACATATATATACCGGTATATATATGTGTGTGTGTGTGTATATATATATAAATATATATATATATATATATATATATATATATATAGAAAGGGGGGAGAAAGGGAGAAAGAAGAGGTGAGAAGAGGAGTGTAAAAGGGGGGAAAAGAAGAAAGGAAAGATGGAAAAGCGAGAAAGGAGGGGAACAGGGAGAGAGGGAGGTGGAAAAAGGGAGAAACGAGGAGAGGAAGAGGGAGAAAGGGGGAGGGGAAGAGGGAGAAAAGGGGAGGGGAGGAGGGAGAGAGGGGGGGGAAGAGGGAGAGAGGGGGAGGAGGGGAAGAGGGAGAGAGAGGGAGGGGAAGAGGGAGAGAGGGGGAGGAGGGGAAGGAGAGGGGGAGGAGGGGAAGAGGGAGAGGGGGAGGAGGGGAAGAGGGAGAGAGGGGGAAGAGGGAGAGAGGGGGAGGAGGGGAAGAGGGAGAGAGGGGGAGGAGGGGAAGAGGGAGAGAGGGGGAGGAGGGGAAGAGGGAGAGGGGGAGGAGGGGAAGAGGGAGAGGGGGGGAGGGAAAGAGGGAGAGGGGGAGGGGAAGAGGGAGGAGAGGAAGAGGGAGGAGGGGAAGAGGGAGAGGGGGAGGAGGGGAAGAGGGAAAGGGGGAGGGGAAGAGGGAGGAGGGGAAGAGGGAAAGAGGGAGGAGGGGAAGAGGGAGAGGGGGAGGAGGGGAAGAGGGAGAGGGGGAGGAGAGGAAGAGGAAGAGGGGGAGGAGGGAAAGAGGGAGAGGGGGAGGAGGGGAAGAGGGAAAGAGGGAGAGGGGGAGGAGGGGAAGAGGGAGAGGGGGAGGAGGGAAAGAGGGAGAGGGGGAGGAGGGAAAGAGGGAGAGGGGGAGGAGGGGAAGAGGGAGAGGGGGAGGAGGGAAAGAGGGAGAGGGAGAGGAGGGGAAGAGGGAGAGGGGGAGGAGGGGAAGAGGGAGGAGGGGAAGAGGGAGGAGAGGAAGAGGGAGAGGGGGAGGAGGGGAAGAGGGAGAGGGGGAGGAGGGGAGAAGGGGAAGAGGGGAAGAGGGAGAGGGGGAGGAGGGGAAGAGGAAAAAAAGGGAGAAGGGAAGAGGGAAGGGGAATAAGGAGGTGTGGAAGGCGGAACTCATCCACAGATTACTGAGGGATGGGAGGGCAGAGGGGGAGAGATGGATGAGTGAAGGGGGGGGGAGACAGATGTAAATGAGGAAATACAAAGGGACGGGGAAGAGAGGTGAATGGAGAAATGTAAGAAAGGAGAGAGAGAGAGAGAGAGGGGGGGGGAAGCAGAGATTTAAGAATGGGAATAAAGTGGCGTTGGAAAGGGAGGGGAGGATAACTGTGACTGAAGAAAGGAGATGAGGGGGAAAGGGGAGCAGAGATGTAAGAAAGAAGGAAAGAAACGGTGAGAGGAGAGGTGTAAGAATGGGAACAAGGCTGGGAGTGGGATGGGAGGGGAGGAAGGGGAATGGAGATATGCAAGGAGAAGAGCGAGGTGGGGAGTTGGAAAAGGAGACGAGGAGTTATACAGAGACGCAAGAAGGGAAGGGGAGAGGAGTGGGGAGGAGGGGAGGGCATGGCAGGGATGGAACAAGGTCAAGCAGGAAGTGGAGTCGCTCTGAATCTGAGGGAATTCCGGGTTGGGTCATGCGGGACAGAGGCGGATTGGACGTGCTAGAGTGGCAACAGAGGAGTTTGGCCGTGATGGAAGCAATTTGGCCGTGATGGGGGCGTACAGGGAGGAATCTGGGCGTGACGGGGGCGTGGAAGGAGTTTGGGCGTGACGGGGGCGTGGAGGAAGGAGTTTGGGCGTGAAAGGGGCGTGGAAGGAGTTTGGGCGTGAAGGGGGCGTGGAGGAAGGAGTTTGGGCGTGAAGGGGGCGTGGAGGAAGGAGTTTGGGCGTGAAGGGGGCGTGGAGGAAGGAGTTTGGGCGTGAAGGGGGCGTGGAGGAAGGAGTTTGGGCGTGAAGGGGGCGTGGAGGAAGGAGTTTGGGCGGACACTTATGTCCTCGTTTCATTCTCCAAGCTTTGTGTTTGGTGTGTTGTGTTTTTGTTAAGTACTGTTTAGCAGTGTTTTGTTACTTATGATGTGATGTGAGGCGTTGTGCTTGTGCTGATGTGTTAGGATGTTATGTGATGCAATGTGATGTGTGGTGTGGTGTGGTATATACGGTATGATAAGGTATGCTATGCTATGGCACCGGGTAATATATGTGATACAGGTATGTATACGTTGTGCTTTGTTATTACTTGTGTTTTGTTATCTAGATGTGCTGTAATGAGAATTGTGGTATGATATGGTATGCTATGCTACGGTATGATGTGATGTGACGTGTTGTGATACAGGCATGTGTTACGTTGTGTTTTGTTATTAGTTGTGTTGTGATGTCTAGTTATGCTGTGACGACAAGTGTTGTGATATGATGCACTGTGGTATGCTATGCTATGGTGCGATATGGTATGCTATGCTATGGTATGATGTGATGTGATACAGGTATGTATTACGTTGTGTTTTGTTATTGTTGTGTTGTGTAGTTGTGATGTAATGACAAGTGTTGTGATACGATGCACTGTGGTATGGTATGGTATGGAAAGGTATGGAATGGTATGCTATGCTACAGTATGATGTGATGTGACGTGTTGTGATACAGGTATGTATTACGTTGTGTTATCTAGATGTGCTGTTTGCTGTGAGAAGTAAGGTATGATATGATATGCTATGCTATAGTATGATGTGACGTGACGTGTTGTGATACAGGTATGTGTTACGTTGTGTTTTGTTATTAGCTGTGTTGTGTAGTTGTGCTGTAATAACAAGTGTTGTGATGTCATGCACTGTGTCCAGGACAGAACAAAGTTTCGCGACATATACAAAACCAGTTCATGCCATGAAACGCTCAAGCTAAGTACAAAAGTATGCCTAAGTGAGGAAATTAATGAAACGATGCAAGATGCAGAGTTGCAAAGCTTGTATGATTCCCATTACTTACACAGAGTTAAACAAAACTTAATACAAAAGATCAGGGAAGTTGGACCAAAGATGATCAAGTCTGCAATCGCAACCAGTTTTCTTAAAGACAAGCTCAATACGAGAAAACTTTGGCCAAGAACCAAATGCACCGGTGTGGAAAAATAAAGTTTCTTCAGAGGCATGATATCATTTAACTTAAAGCCTGTTCGCTCCTTTTTTTCATTCCACAACCCTTTCCAGCAGCATCACTCAGCACAGGAGAGACTTTTCGAGATAGACGGGTTGGATATGTACTGGATCTTTCTCCTAAACTGAATCAAACCGTCTGAAGATAGCAACAATGAAATGACAAACGTCATCGTAGGTGCTGTTATTGTTGATCACCCTCAGTCCGTCCGAGCAGAACTATCAACCACAGGCAAGCCACTGTCCCCGCGGGGTTGTCCCATGCAGCGGACTGATGTTCCCTTGCGACTGACAGCACCATATCACAGCGAGGCGCGGAGAATACGATGGAGGTTTGATCCTGGATGGACGCCGACTTTGCGTTTCCACCCAGATAGCAGGGGCACCACAGCAGGCTCCACGTTACCCCGTACTTTGGTACATGGTTACCACCCAACGCAGAAAATGGTTTCCTGAATTACAGGCAACCATTAGGCTTGTCACTCAGTGGAGTGCCACCTGAAGTAAAAAGAAGAGTAATTAAAAGTAAATGGAAGGAAAGGGGGAAGTGGGAAGAAAGGAGAGCATACAGTAGACAGAATGAAAACGAGAAAGGAAGAAGTACGTAGCACTACATCAAGTGAGTGGATGATGGTCGCCACCACCTACCACCTGTCATTGTAGTGACGGGATTAATCTTGTTACTCAAAATCAATTTGCTCAACCCCTTCAGCACGATGGCGTTTTCTCCATTTCTTTCCTGCTGCCACCAGACAATTATATTCTATTTAGAAGAGTTTGTGGCACGGCTGTGTTACGACACAACCTTCATTAACACCTTCCCCCACACACAAGAGTTTGTGACACGGCTGTGTTACCACACAACCTTCATTAACACCTTCCCCCACACAAAAGTTTGTGACACGGCTGTTACGACACAACCTTCATTAACACCTTCCCCCACACACAAGAGTTTGTGACACGGCTGTGTTACCACACAACCTTCATTAACACCTTCCCACACATAAGAGTTTGTGACACGGCTGTTACGACACAACCTTCATTAACACCTTCCCACACACAAGAGTTTGTGACACACACGGCTGTGTTACCACACAACCTTCATTAACACCTTCCCACACACAAGAGTTTGTGACACACACGGCTGTGTTACCACACAACCTTCATTAACACCTTCCCACACACAAGAGTTTGTGACACACACGGCTGTTACCACACAACCTTCATTAACACCTTACCACACACAAGAGTTTGTGACACACACGGCTGTGTTACCACACAACCTTCATTAACACCTTCCCACACACAAGAGTTTGTGACACACACGGCTGTGTTACCACACAACCTTCATTAACACCTTCCCACACACAAGAGTTTGTGACACACACGGCTGTGTTACCACACAACCTTCATTAACACCTTCCCACACACAAGAGTTTGTGACACACACGGCTGTGTTACCACACAACCTTCATTAACACCTTCCCACACACAAGAGTTTGTGACACACACGGCTGTGTTACCACACAACCTTCATTAACACCTTCCCACACACAAGAGTTTGTGACACACACAGCTGTGTTACCACACAACCTTCATTAACACCTTCCCACACACAAGAGATTGTGACACACACGGCTGTTTTACCACACAACCTTCATTAACACCTTCCCACACACAAGAGTTTGTGACACACACGGCTGTGTTACCACACAACCTTCATTAACACCTTCCCACACACAAGAGTTTGTGACACACACGGCTGTGTTACCACACAACCTTCATTAACACCTTCCCACACACAAGAGTTTGTGACACACACGGCTGTGTTACCACACAACCTTCATTAACACCTTCCCACACACGAGAGTTTGTGACACACACGGCTGTGTTACCACACAACCTTCATTAACACCTTCCCACACACGAGAGTTTGTGACACACACGGCTGTGTTACCACACAACCTTCATTAACACCTTCCCACACACAAGAGTTTGTGACACACACGGCTGTGTTACCACACAACCTTCATTAACACCTTCCCATACACAAGAGTTTGTGACACACACGGCTGTGTTACCACACAACCTTCATTAACACCTTCCCACACACAAGAGTTTGTGACACACACGGCTGTGTTATCACACAACCTTCATTAACACCTTCCCACACACAAGAGTTTGTGACACACACGGCTGTGTTACCACACAACCTTCATTAACACCTTCCCACACACAAGAGTTTGTGACACACACGGCTGTGTTACCACACAACCTTCATTAACACCTTCCCACACACAAGAGTTTGTGACACACACGGCTGTGTTACCTCACAACCTTCATTAACACCTTCCCACACACAAGAGTTTGTGACACACACGGCTGTGTTACCACACAACCTTCATTAACACCTTCCCACACCCAAGAGTTTGTGACACACACGGCTGTGTTACCACACAACCTTCATTAACACCTTCCCACACACAAGTTTCTCCCAAGTTCAGTAAAATCGTCCAGCGGTGGCAAGACCAAACTTAAGAGATGCTAAAGCCCTTGATGTTGTATGGTGTGGTGTGGGAGGGTGATGTTGTATGGTGTGGTGTGGGAGGGTGATGTTGTATGGTGTGGTGTGGGAGGGTGATGTTGTATGGTGTGGTGTGGGAGGGTGATGTTGTATGGTGTGGTGTGGGAGGGTGATGTTGTATGGTGTGGTGTGAGAGGGTGATGTATGGTGTGGTGTGGGAGGGTGATGTTGTATGGTGTGATGTGGGAGGGTGATGTTGTATGGTGTGGTGTGGGAGGGTGATGCTGTATAGTGTAGTGTGGAAGACTGATTTTTTATGGTATGGTGTGGTGTGGGAGGGTGATGTATGGTGTGGTGTGGGAGGGTGATGTTGTATGGTGTGATGTGGGAGGGTGATGTTGTATGGTGTGATGTGGGAGGGCGATGTTGTATGGTGTGGTGTGGAGGACTGATTTTTTATGGTATGGTGTGGTGTGGGTGATGTTGTATGGTGTAAAGTGAAAGTGATTTTTTTTTATGGTGTGGTGTGGTATAGTGTGGGAGGATTATTTTCTATGGTATGGTATGGTGCGGTGTGGTGTGGGAGGGAGGTGATGTATGGTGTGGCGTTGGAGAGTGTTATTTAATGGTGTGGTGGTGTGGTTTGCATGGTGTGGTGTGGTAGGTAGGTATGCTTTGTTGTGTAGTGTAGTGTGGCTTCGCTAGTTAAGTTACAGAAGAAAAGCACTTCGTTTCCCAAAGTCGTTGACTGAAAAACGGACAAAGCCATTCCTTCTCCAGCAGATAGATAGATAGATAGATACCCGTCTATATAGAGACATACACCGTGTATATATATATATATATATATATATATATATATATATATATATATATATATATATATATATATATATATATATATATATGATTGTGGTAGGTGGGGGCGTTCACCATCCACTCACTCGATGTAATGCTGCTCTCGGGTGTCTGCCCTTTCCTCTCCTCCATCCTTCTTTCCTTCCATCCTCTTCTGTCCTTCTTTCCTTGTCCCTCTGCCTACGGGTGACTTTACACTCTCTCTCCGGTCTTTCATTCTTTCCTCTTCCTTCTGATTGTGGGTGACTCTACACTGAGTGACAAGCCAAATGCTTTCCTGTACACCAGGAAATCATTTACTACGCTGGGTTATAACCATATAACCAAATTTTGGCGCCTGGTGGCTTAGTGGGTAATTATTGTGCTCCAATCGGACTAAACCAGTGAAGGTTTATATCCAAGGGGTGGTTGGGGTTACTGCTCACATATTGCCACTCAGGGATGAGTGAGGCTGGTCAGTCTTATCTTAAGCGTCAGGACCAACTGCCTAGCCCCGGGCTCCTATTCTCCTCATAGGGCAACGTAGGACTAGATGATGCATGGATGGACGGTAATTTTCTTAATGTGGTCCTGTCTCCTTAATGATTAGCTACAAATACAAAATAAGGCTTGACACTGGAAGGCAAGTGCTACGGTCAACATACGCTTTAGTCTAAGCAGCAGAAATATCTTACCGATTCACTTTTCCCAGGTTTCCTATATTTTTATCAAAATTTTATGGTAGTGAACTATTACATAGTTAATTTTGCTTCCCTGTTGTTTTTGTTAATGCTCATTCTGAATCATTCATCTTGATTTCTCAAGCGTAATGGCAGACTTTCTAAACACTTACCCAAATCAACCTAACTTTATTTTTACAGCTGTACTAGCCTAACCTTACATGCTTAACCAATCCTTAACCTAATGTAAACTAACCTAACAAATATTATCCAGCTTAACCAAATCTAACCTTAACTACTACAATCTAACATAACCTTGCCTAACCTGCCCCAATCTAATCTAAACTCTCCAACGGTAACAACCAGGCACGCCGAAATGGAAAACCAAATTTACATCGGTACAGTTGCGTAGCATACATTAGCTATATAAAGTGTCCGCCATTACGCCCAGGAAACATCACGCGTCGGGGAAACAAAAACAAGAGGGAAATAACATCATGAAGTAACCGGTTACCACCATTAAAATAAGAAAAATACTGAACGCATACAAACAATAAGTGAACTGGCGAGGTGTTTCTGCTGCTTAAACTAAACTGTACTTTTCCATATCACAAAAGACGCTCTCAGTAAGTGGATAATATGGCTCCGTGAATTTCGTAACACTTCCTTTATTTATTCTGCACACCAATATCCACCTGTATGTTATTGATGTGAAGTGCATCAATATTCAGACTACATAAATAGCATACAAAGGACGCGACGAAACTGCTGGGGAGCAACCATGCATATAATTACCTCCGCCAAGGAGGTTATGTTTTCACCCCTCCCCGTTTGTTTGTTGGTTGGCTGGTTGTGTACAAGATTACACAACAACTTCTGCACGAATTTCCACGAAACTTGGTAGAACGGGCCTTGACCCAAAATACACTCCATTAAGATTTGGTGCGGATCCGGATAAAGGTGCGGATCCAGGTGTTTTTTTTTTTTTTTTTTCAACATTGCGAGATGCGCTCTACTGAGTGCCATTCTAGTTTAGTTTTTCTTTTAATCAATATAACGTAACTCTCAGTGCTAGCTTTAAAGTTGTAGAAAGGCGTATTTTTGTAGATACCAACAATAAATCCACGTTTTACACGCAAACCATGGCAAAGGCGACCCGATGCGATGATCTATCTATCTGTCTATTGCCAGACGCCATAATCCCGTATGGGGTGGCCATTTGACTCCGAGTTAATTGTTTTACAGGGAGGGGCACTAACCCTCCACCAACCCACTTGGCACGTAGGGAGCACGTATGGTCTGGTTATATGGTTACCACCCAGCGTCGTAAATGGTTTCTTGGATTGGAGGAAATGCCTTTACGACAGCACCCCTTTCGGACTTTTAGGTTGATTCGGCTCGAGTCAATCCAATAATCGTTAGTCCCTATTAACCTAAGCCAATGACCTTAAGCAACCTAATTCAACCAAATAACCTAACAACCTGTTCTGAACGATTTGGGGACGAATGAGTCTCGGGTCCGATTCCCCATTGCCAACATCAACAAGCTTAAACTTCTTGCTCTTGACTAACGTGACACTTTTGCAGAATATGGGTCATGAATGAATCATAGTCTTTAGTAACAAATATTTCCGCATAATCTTGATGCCATGAGTTTACAATTATAATAGACACTCCGTCATTATATTTTAATCTCTTGTTAATGGGAGCTCTCCTGCAGTTTGCCCCAGGACGCTGAGATTAAATACACAAAATGAATCGTTAATGAACACGTATTGCAAAGCCTTCAATGTCACCCAGAACATGGACGTACACTCATGGTCACTAATCTCTGACCAGAGAGTTAGCCAAAGTCGTGGCCAGGCGTAGCCTACACAGTCAAACACACTCCTCCATCGTTCCAGAAAGGTTTAGTGCTTCAATGAACAGTTTCATAAGCATCACTGAAGCACTTTTGTTCCACATATTAGATCACTATCTCAAGTAGTATATTCATGGTAAGCAGCCAGATTTGGTTATAGCTGTTATTTTTAGTCTATAATGAGTGCGTGATGATATATGAATTTCAAACTGTATTTTATTAACCTGTCTATTATTTCACTCATATTTCTTGAGGCGAGCCTTTAACCGAACTGTTGATTATACCAGAAAAATATCCACGATTGCCCCCCCCCTGGGGGTAGGGGGGTTTCAAGAATACTCCCCCAGTATCCCTGCTTGTCGTACGAGGCGACTACTATCCATTTCATGGACCGTGTATCATGGTTTTTCTCAAATATCTTTCAAACTAATCAATTGATCGGTATGATACTTTGACACAGTGTACATGACACCTCCCGCTAATTTATGGTAATATACGGCATTGCCAAGTGGTGCGGGAGTCAATGAAAATGAAAGGGCAAGAGAGGGAGTATGTCTGATGATAAGCAAGAAGTGGAAGGAGAATATAAGAGAATATGGAACAGTGGGTGCAAGGATTGTATGGATGAGGATGAAAGTAGGTATACAAGCGTGGGCGATTGTATGTGTGTATGCCCCGACAGAGGATCGAGTGGCAAGAGTGAAAGATGAGTTTTGGGCGAGTGTAGAAGCGTGTATGGACAAGTTTGAGAGGAGCGAGAGAGTGCTGTTGATTGGAGACATGAATGGCAAAGTTGGGAATGTACGAGTGGATGGAGTGGTTGGTCAGTGGGGTGTGGCAGCTGACGTATATGGGAATGGAAGTGCTTTGGTGGACATCTGTGCTTCTAAGGGGTTGGCAATTGCCAACACCTACTTTCGGCATAAGATGATCCACCGGTATACATGGAGAGTAATGAGGAGGATGGATGGTGAACTTGTTGAACGAAAGGCAATGACAGACTACGTGTGTGTGGATGAGCGAATGAGAAGACAAGTGTTGGATGCAAGAGTGTGGAGAGGGTGGGGGAATGGAGTCTCGAACCATCACTTTGTGATGGCCAAGGTAGAGCTGCAAAGAAAGTGGTTGAGGAGACGAAGGGGAAGACAGGAGGAAGCAACTCCTGTGAGAAGAGTGGAGAAATTGCAAGATAGTGAGAAAATGACAGAGTATAAGAGCATAGTGGAAGAAAGACTGGGAAGGTATGAGCTAGAGCAGATGGAAGGGGTGGAAGACGTATATAAGACATTCACGGAAGAGATAGGCGCAGCGTGTGAGGCGGTTTGTGGAGTGAGGAGGAGATGCAAGGGTGTGCAAGGGACAGCATGGTGGAATGATGAGGTGAAACGAGCTGTGGAACAAAAGAAGAAGGCATATAGTGAATGGTTAGCGAGTAAAGGTAGGGGAGAAGATGAGAGAGAGAAGAGAGAGGTATATGTGAGCAGGAGAAGGGAGGTTAAGAGACTGGTGAAGGAGAGTAAAAAGAAAGTGGATGAGGAGTTTGGGAGGAATCTGTGTGTGAAATGGAGGAAGAGTAAGAAATTGTTTTGGAAGGAGGTAAAGAAAGTAAGGCAGTGTGAAAGGGGAAATAGTAGACGAGTGAAAGATAGGAATAACAGATTGTTGGTGGAGAAGAGAGAGAAACTGAGGAGATGGAAGGAGCACTTTGAGGATTTGTTGAATGTGGAGAGTGAGAGCAGTGCGAGTATAAGTGGTTGGGGAATGGCTGGGAGAAGAAGAGATGAGAGGAGGGAGGAAGAGATCAGTAGGGAGGAAGTAGTGGAAGCGATGAAGAATATTAAGTTGGGAAAGGCCCCAGGAATTGATGGAGTGTGTGGTGAAATGCTTAGGTATGGGGGAGAGATTGTTGTGGAGTGGATATGGAAGTTGTGTAGATTGGCTTGGGATGAGGGAAGGGTTCCAGAGGACTGGAAATCAGGTATAATTGGTCCTTTATACAAAGGAAAAGGAGAGAGAGAAGTATGTGGTAACCATAGGGGTATTTGCCTACTTAGTGTGACTGGTAAAATATATGGTAGAATACTCATTGATAGGGTTAGGCATATGACAGAGGAGCTAGTTGGAGAAGAACAAGGGGGATTTAGGAAGGGAAAAGGGTGTGTAGATCAGATATTTGTTCTATGATGTTTAGTGGAGAAGTATCTAGAGAAGGGAAGGGAAGTGTATGCTGCCTTCATGGACTTGGAGAAAGCTTATGACAGAATAGATAGGCAAGGTATGTGGAAGGTATTAAGAATATATGGAGTGGAGGAGAAATTGTTGAGTGCTGAGAAGAGTATGTACGAGGGAGCTAGGGTTACGGTGCGAGTGGATGGTGAGCTGAGTGAGTTCTTTGATCTCAATGTGGGACTGAAACAGGGTTGTGTGTTGTCTCCATGGCTGTTTAATATATACATGGGGTTGTAAAGGAGGTGCAGGGTAGGGCAGTGGATGTGGGGGGTGGCTCTAATGAATGAGGGTGAGATTTGGAAGCTTCCGGTGTTGCTGTTTGCTGATGATACAGTACTGTTGAGTGAAGATGAATGGGAGTTGCAAGGTTTGGTGAATGAATTTGGGACAGTGTGTAGGAGGAGGAATCTGAAAGTTAATGTAAACAAAAGTAAAGTTATGGTGTTTGAGAGGAATGAAGTCACAGTGTGTGCAGTGAGGTTGGATGGTGAGGATATGGAGAATGTGAGTGCATTCAAGTACTTGGGTAGTGTGATGAGTAAGGATGGAACTTTGGGGGATGAAGTGCGTAAAAGGGTACAGCAGGGAAGGAAGGTTGTTGGTACACTGAAAGCAGTGATGAGAAATAGGGAGGTGAGTATGGAGGTTAAGAAGTCACTGCATGATAGTACTGTGATCCCTACCCTGACGTATGGAAGCGAGGCATGGACCTTGCAAGAGGGGAACAAGTCAAGAGTGAGAGCAGTGGAAATGAGTTACTTGAGAGGAGCATGTGGAGTGACGTGGTGGGACGGGTTGACGAATGAAGAAGTGAAGGAACGCTGTGGGGTGAATGTGGTTGAGAAGATTAGGAGAAATACACTGAGGTGGTTTGGACACGTGAAGAGAATGGAGAATGAAAGCCTGACTAAGAGGGTGTATGTAGGCGAGGTGGAGGGAGGGAGAAGGAGAGGTAGACCGAGGATGAGGTGGAGGGAGGGAGGAGAGGTAGACCGAGGATGAGGTGGAGGGATGGAGTTGAGAGGTATATGAGGGAGGGGGGGGTGAGTTGGGGGGAAGGTAGTCAAATGGTGGGTGACAGAGCGACTTGGAGGCGTTTTGTCTGCTGCCACCCTTTGCGGGATTAGGGCGTCGGGCTATAGATAGATAGATAGAAGAGTGCTTTATAATACATCATTAACAAAAATTTACTATTACTACTACTTTGAACTGAATGTATTTCTCTAGTGATAACAGGCCCCGTTGCCCACAGATATAAATAAGCCTAGATGCCACATGACATTACTTTAGATGCGTCTGCGCGGCCGCCATCTTGGAACGGTCGAAGCAGACGATATCGTGCTCCTGACGATGGTCAAAGCTGGCCACTATTTACCTAAAAATGCAACAGCACTGTGCTGCTTTTGGGTGTAGAAAGCGTCGGAATACATCTATGGTGACACCGATAGCACGAGCGACTCAACTGTCTGGTTATGCAAACGTCCCTCAGCTGCTTTCCTATCCTCCGAACGGAGGATGGTGGGTTGCAGAAGGGAAATTTAAGCCTGCAGTCCACTGAGATCACGTTTCAGATGAACCAGGAACCACAGCCATTCCCACCGCAACAACAGCCACCACCACAACCCCCACCACCACAACAACAACCACTACCACAAGCACCACATCCACCACCACAACCACCGTCACCACCACAACAGCAAAATCTACAACCACCACCATAACAACAATCACCACAACAACCACCACCACCATAACAAATACAACCACCACCATCACCACAACCACAAGCACATCAACCACCACCATCACAATAACCACCACCACCTCAACAACAAAAACCACCACCATCACTACGACAACAACCACAACAAAAACCACCACAACAACAACCACAAAACAACCACCACCATCACTACAACCACAACCACAACAAAAACCACCACCACAATAACCACAACCACCACAAAACCACCACCACCATCACTACAACCACAATAACCACCACAGCAACAACTACAACCACCACCACCACCAATGAAACCACCAACACAACAACCACCACCACCATAACAATAGCCAACACAACCACCACCACTACCACAAGAACAACCACAACTACCACCACCACCACAACAGCAACAACGGCAACCACAAAAAAAAAACACCACAACAACCACCACCACTACAACCATCACCACCACAACAGCAACAACTATAACCACTATCACAACAATGACCACAACCACCACCACCACAACAACTACAACATCCACCGCCACCACCACCACAACAGCAGCAACAACAACTGCAATCACCACCACAACAGCTACCATTACAACAACCACACCACCATCACCACAACAACCACAATTAACACAACTACCAGCACCACTACAATAACCACCACCACCACCACCACAACAAAAACCACCATCACCACCACCACAACAACAACAGAAACCACCATCACCACCACCACAGTAGCAACATTCATTTTCATAGTCTGAATTCACTCTATAACAAGCCCCACTATTACATGCTTGACCGCTCCAAGATGGCGGCCGCACAGATGCATAGGCGCTGTACTAAGAATGGGTGATGGGGCATCTATAGAGTGCAGAGGCTGTGTTCGAATGCGTGGCTCGTGTGTGGTCAGCACTGTCCGCCACGCGTGGCTGGTCAGAGATTAGTAATCATGACTACCTAAAAATGGCTGACCTTCCTTGCGGATGGCTTAAGGTAATAAGGAAGCCGATCAGTCGACCCCGCCCTTCGTTGAGCCAGTCTCGTCCTCTGTCCTCTACACACCTGGAGACGGACACCACCACCTGGCCAGCAACATCCAGTCACTCATAATTTTGACATTAAGCGAATGCACACGCTATATATATATATATATATATATATATATATATATATATATATATATATATAAAACACAGAACTAAGCCAACCTCACCAATACTCCGGACGAGACTGAAGGTTCAAGGTTGGTTGCCGCTGTGTAGCAGCGTGAGATCCTGCTGAATTGGGAAAAGCAGGGGTGACAACCATTCCGTGCCACGGCGTCAAAACCCACACTATAAATTTTCTAAGCGTTTATAAATCAGCCACACCTAGTTCTGCCTAATTACTACACATTGGGTTTAATAATTTTTTTCATGCCTAAGCGACTAATCTGCTGGAGTACAATGGAAGCATTGATAATTCTTAATTTATTAGACCATCGGAAACTATTGGTACTCTTGCTCTGCTGGGCATGCGCGGCGCAGCGACTCATATTGCCAGCGGCAGGTCCGGTTATTTGGAATGCATATCCCTGGTTTCATTGATCAGTTGTGTATACATTTTGCATACTCTGTACGTTAGTATGATACTGAGAGTGTTAAAGAAATAAAGGAAATTTATATGATATGTCCAGTCTATCAGTGACGTATATGACACTTCCGTCTTCACATTCTGAATCATTGGACGATGCCTTTGAAAATAATAATATCCGACAACCTTTCATGAATGTGCTTCCCTTTTTTAAAATACAGCATACAGAAGGAACTAAATACGACGTAACATGTAAAATACACTCCCAAGAACTATTTACCTTTGGGAAAAGAAAAGAAAGAAAGAAAGAAAAAAAAAAGCGAACAGCATCAATGCTCATTGTAAAACCATCGATCACATGGTTGAAAAGATGTTACTTGATGGAATGATATTTACACTAAACAACAGCAAATGTTCACAATCACAGCCCATCATAAACAGTCGTGGGGTTCAATGTGTGCTTTTCTGTGTGTGTTCGTTTTGTTTGATGCGTGTTTTTGTGAGCAGGTAAGTACTGTAGCTGTGTGGTCTGATGCTTGTTTGTGTTGTTTGATCCGTGTTGTTGTGAGCAGGTAAGTACTGTAGCTGTGTGGTTGGATGCTTGTTTGTGTTTGATGCGTGTTGTTGTGAGCAGGTAAGTACTGTAGCTGTGTGGTCTGATGTTTGTGTTGTTTGATGCGTGGTGTTGTGAGCAGGTAAGTAGTTGTGTTGTTTGATCCGTGTTGTTGTGAGCAGGTAAGTACTGTAGCTGTGTGGTCTGATGCTTGTTTGTGTTGTTTGATGCGTGTTGTTGTGAGCAGGTAAGTAGCTGTGTGGTTGGATGCTTGTTTGTGTTGTTTGATGCGTGGTGTTGTGAGCAGGTAAGTAGCTGTGTGGTTTGATGCTTCTTTGTGTTGTTTGATGCGTGTTGTTGTGAGCAGGTAAGTAGCTGTGTGGTCTGATGCTTGTTTCTGTTGTTTGATCCGTGTTGTTGTGAGCAGGTAAGTACTGTAGCTGTGTGGTTGGATGCTTGTTTGTGTTGTTTGATGCGTGGTATTGTGAGCAGGTAAGTAGCTGTGTGGTTTGATGCTTGTTTGTGTTGTTTGATGCGTGTTGTTGTGAGCAGGTAAGTAGCTGTGTGGTTGGATGCTTGTTTGTGTTGTTTGATGCGTGTTGTTGTGAGCAGGTAAGTAGCTGTGTGGTTGGATGCTTGTTTGTGTTGTTTGATGCGTGGTATTGTGAGCAGGTAAGTAGCTGTGTGGTTAGATGCTTGTTTGTTTGATGCAGGGTAAGTAGCTGTATAGTTAGATGCTTCTTTGTTTGATGCGTGGTGTTGTGAGCAGGTAAGTAGCTGCGTGGTTCGATGCTTCTTTGTGTTGTTTGATGCATGGTGCTGTGAGCAGGTAAGTAGCTGCGTGGCTCGATGCTTTTTTTTTTTTTTTTTTTTTTTTTTTTTTTTAAATTGGAGGAAGAAGGAACCAATGGCCATGAGCCCGCAGTAACAGTTCCCTCCAAGAGAAAAACAAAATACAATATAGAGCCAAATTCAAGATCCGATCATTTTGAGATCCCTGGACACACTGCGTTTGAAAGACTGGAGATCATAGGCAGCAGGAAATACAGACAGAGGGAAACAGTTCCAGAGCTGACCTGTTGCATAAATGAAAGACTGGGAGTAACGGTTAACTCTTGCATTAGAGAGTTGGACAGAAAAAGGATGAGAGTTTTCTGCCAGACGGGTGCTAAGCGTCCGTCGTAGAGGTGGAAGAATGCAAGCAGACAGTTCAGAGGAGCAGTGACCATTAAAGTAGCGATAGAAAAGAGATAAAGATGCAACAGTGCGGCGAAGAGACAGAGGTTGAAGGGAGTCAGTAAGAGGAGGAGAGTTAATGAGACGAAAAGCCTTTGACTCCACCCTATTGAGAAGAGCTGTATGTGGGGAGCCTCCCCACACATGAGAGTTGTACTCCACACAGGGGCGGATAAAACCCCTGTATAGAGTCAACAATTGCGCAGGGGTAAAGAAAGAGCAGAGTCAGCTTAGCACACCCAATCTCTTGGAAGCAGATTTTACAAGAGATGTAATATGATCTTTCCAAGATAAGTCCCGAGTAAATGAAACCCCAAGCATGTTCAAGGATGATGCAGGATTAAGCTGAATATTATTAAACATTAGTGGGTATACCTGTGGAAGATTTTGTCGGGTTGATAGGTGTAAGAACTGAGTCTTAGATGCATTAAAGACAACCATATTATTTTTACCCCAGTCAGAGATACGAGCCAAGTCAGACATTAGGTGTGCCATACCCTCATCCCTTGTTTGTTGAAGTAACTGTTGAGATGGGCGTTGCGGGAACCGAATGGAAAGGTGAAGGGTGGAGTCATCAGCGTATGAGTGGATAGGGTTAGATGTACAGCTTAGAAGATCACTGATGAATAAAAGGAAGAGAGTTGGTGATAGGATAGAGCCCTGAGGAACACCACTGTTGATAGATCTAGGAGAAGAACGATGGCCGTCTACAACAGCGGCTATAGAACGACCAGAAAGGAAGCTAGCGATGAAGGCACAGATAGAAGGATAGAAACCGTAGGAGGGCAGTTTGGAAATTAAAGATTTATGCCAGACTCGATCGAAAGCCTTTGAGATGTCCAGTGCAATGGCAAAGCTTTCGCCAAAGTCCCGAAAGGAGGATGACCAGGAGTCTGAAAGGTAGGTGAGAAGATCACCAGTGGAGCATCCCTGACGGAACCCATACTGACGATCGGAAAGAAGGTTGTGATAGGAAAGATGCCTTAAAATTTTTCTATCAAGAATTGACTCGAAAACTTTTGAAATACAGGACGTTAAAGCAATTGGACGATAGTTGGAGGGTTGGGAGTGGTCACCCTTCTTTGGGACTGGCTGAATGAGAGCAAACTTCCAGCAAGAAGGAAAGGTACAAGTTGACAGACAAAGACGAAAGAGTGCCAAGGCAGGGTGTAAGCACAGAAGCACAGTTCTTGAGAACAACAGGAGGGACCCCATCAGGACCATATGCCTTGTTAGTACTGAGGCCAGTGATGGCAGAAAATACATCAACTGAAGAAATTTTAATGTCAGCCATGAGGAAGTCAGAGGGAGGAAGTGATGGAGGAACAGCACCGGAATCGTCTAAGGTAGAATTGGAGGAGAAAGTCTGTGCGAAGAGATCTGCTTTATCAGTAGAAGAAATAGCTACAGAACCATCAGAGTAGAAAAGAGGAGGGAAGGATGATGAGGTAAAGTTGTTAGAAAGATTTATGGCAAGAGGCCAGAAGGAGCGGGAAGAATTCGAGTTGGAGAGTTGAGAGTATTTAGTATGGATGAAATTATTTTTAGTAGAGCGAAGAACAGACTTAGCATGATTCTGGGCAGAAACGTAAAGATGATGTGATTCAGGGGAGGGTTGGCTCCGGTACCTTTTGTAGGCCCTCTCCTTGTTGCGGACAGCATTAGAACAAGCGTGATTAAACCAAGGCTTTCTTACGTTAGTCAAAGGATATGAGAAAGGAATGTATGCTTCCATGCCCGAGAGAATAACCTCCGTAATGCGCAAGGCACACTCAGATGGCTCACGGCCATGGAAGCAATAATCATTCCAGGGAAAATCAAAGAAGTACTGCCTGAGGGCCTCCCAGTCTGCGGCTCCAAAATGCCACAAACAACGTTTCCCTGGAGAGTCCACAGGCCGTACCGGAGTGATAGGACAGGTTAAGGTAATAAGGTTGTGATTGGAGGAGCCCAACGGAGAAAAAAGATTAACAGAGTAAGCAGAAGGATTAGTTGTGAGGAAGAGGTCAAGTATGTTGGAGCTCTCTCCAAGGCGGTCAGGGATACGGGTAGGGTGCTGTACAAGCTGCTCTAGGTCATTAAGGATAGAAAAGATGTAGGCTTGTTCACCAGGTCGATCTGTGAAAGGAGAGGAGAGCCAAAGGTGATGGTGAACATTGAAATCTCCAAGAATGGAGATTTCACAGAAAGGAGAAATGGATAGAATGTGTTCCATCATAGAAGTAAGATAGTCGAAGAATTTTTGATAGTCAGTAGAATTAGGGGATAAGTAAACAGCACAGATATATTTAGTCAGAGAATGACAGGAAAGCCGAAGCCAGAGTGTGGAGAATTCAGAAGAATCGAGTTCAGGAACACGAGAGCAAGATAAGTCGTTGCGTATAAATACACAACAGCCACCTTTGGCTTTGAAATGAGTATAGAGAAAGTAGGAGGATACAGAAAACGGTTTGCTGTCAGTTGCCTCAGACAGCTGAGTCTCAGTTAGAAAAAGAAGGCGAGGTTTAGAGGAGGATAGGTGGTGCTCAACAGAGCGAAAGTTAGAGGAAAGGCCGCGGATGTTACAGAAAAGAAGAAGAAGAGAGTCAGACAGTGGTTCCAGGTACCTTGATGCATGGTGCTGTGAGCAGGTAAGTATTTTTGTGGTTAGATGCGTGCTTGTGTTGTTAATGATCAGTAGTGTGGTTAGATGTGTGGTTGGATGCAAGGTTCCGTGGTTAGATGCGTGACTGTGGCTATAGAAGAGGTTGGGCTGAAGTTGAACGAATATTCTGACTTCAAAAGGTCCCATGTCAAAACTTGGCACACACTTCCTGTTGGATGTGGTGATGGAAGGCGCTACATGAAATACAGGATGGGACATTTATATCTAAAGCATTTCTTAGTGTTAAAATATAAAGTTGTGGTTATGGAAGGCGCTACATGAAATACAGGATGGGACATTTATATCTAAACCATTTCTTAGTGTTGAAATATAAAGTTGTGGTGATGGAAGGCGCTACATGAAATACAGGATGGGACATTTATATATAAATCATTTCTTAGTGTTGAAACATAAAGTTAGTTCACAACACATATACTGTGCATAGTACATGGATGAAAACATATCAAAGACGAAGTAGTGACGTGAGGTTTAAAAATTACATCTGGCAAATGGGTGTCATGGAGTTTTTGTATTCACGACAACGACTTAGCAGACTGCTAATTACTGCATGCAATGTTGCTTTATCAACAGTGTGACAGCGAATGAACATACTGTTTATTACTGTATGCAATGTTGCTTTATCAACAGCGTGACAACGAATTAACATACTGTTTATTACGATATGCAATGTTGCTTTATCAACAGTGACGGGGAGTTAGCATACTGCTTATTACTGCATGCAATGTTGCTTTATCAACGATGTCAATAATTGCAAGGATGTTTGTCATACACGCCCAACACTCAGGCCTTAAATGTACTGTATTATGCCAGCCCCGCCTCGGGTGCCAACACCACTACGGGGGTGATATGCCACTGGCTGTTATCGTTATCTGTGCCCCGCCTCGGGTGCCAACACCACTACGGGGGTGATATGCCACTGGCTGTTATCGTTATCTGTGCCCCGCCTCGGATGCCAACACCACTACGGGGGTGATGTGCCACTGGCTGTTATCGTTATCTGTGCCCCGCCTCGGGTGCCAACACCACTACGGGGGTGATATGCCACTGGCTGTTATCGTTATCTGTGCCCCGCCTCGGGTGCCAACACCATTACGGGGGTGATATGCCACTGGCTGTTATCGTTATCTGTGCCCCGCCTCTCACCTACAGTCTATAAACGTATTGTGTCGTATTCTCGTTCTCTTAGCAACTTTCCCATCACCTGTTCATAAGCATTTTGCGTATTACGTTCTTATATTCTCTTGTATGTACTGATGCAAACACGGCGAAATTACAAAGATAAGCAGGATGCAAAAGCATACTGAGGCGTAATTTGCGACCTAAATCGCTCAGGAAGATGTGTTACGAAGCGTCCCGTACAAAGCAGGTGAGCCTCAAAGTATTCCGTACACAAGCGCCGCAACTATTAGTATTCGCCAAGAAGAAAGAACGAAAGCAAAAATTAAGAAAGAATGAAGAAGAAAAATAAGAAAGGAATAAGTAAAAGAATATGATGAAGAAAAGAATAAGATGAAGGAGAAGAAGAAGAAGAAAAAGAAGAAGAATATGATGATGATGATGATGAATGATCATAATCATCATCATCATGAACAACTTCAACCTCATACCATCATCTTCCTCATCACCATGCCGTCCTTCTGGCCATGACAAACAGACCAGACAGGCTGCAGAACCCGGGCCAGTAAAACACAGCAGCAGGATAAACTGCCATCAAAGTAGCCAGTGAAATGCGCCACACGGACACAAGGCAAACAAACTATACCAGCATTTGTACACCTGGCAGCCCAGCAGGGGTTTTTACCTGCTTCTCAACACGCTTCATAGATTTTATTTTTTCTAGCTCTTGTTCATGAAGAAACTTGTGAAATAATCCTTCACTGTTGTCAAACCATCAAGACCAAAACGGCCATTTTCATTGTGTATACTGTCTTGGCCTCTCCCCACCCCCACAATTCTACCTCATCCCACCCACTTCTTCATCTCCCACGCACATTTCTTTCCCCGTCCCCTCGTCTTTCATTTTTCGAGGGATCTTTGGCATTAATCTTGGCTGCACTGCAACCAGTAATCCTGCCACAGCCATTTCCACAGGGTACACTCTCCTGCCCCAGCCCCACCGCCCACCAACATTCCAGTCCGTCCCACCCACTGCTTTGCTCACCAAGGCCAGTACTCTGCCCGCTCTTTGATGGTTTCATGGGGCGACGCAGGTCACCAGATCAACCAACGCCCTGGCTCATTTCCTGTTCCCTCTCTCTAGACAAGTTTACTTAGCACAGTAGCGACCTTTTCTAATGGAGGGGTTAGATATAAGCTTCATTATCTCCTTCACCACTTACAGCATCTCCTTAGTTGACTGAAATCGTCTGCTTGCATCAAGGATAAAATAAATCTTGTGTCCTCGGGTGTAAGCGATTAACACGCACCCGCTTACCAAACTATATTATGATCCGATTTATGTATGTTTGTTGGTTTGTTTGTTACCGTAACACAGCAAAAACGGCGCAACGTAGCGCAAGTTGTGTTAGAGCAAGGTACCGTTAAAATGCCCTAACTTGGAGAATAAAACAATTTCCAGTCCAGTCGGGCACCGGTTCCCGAGTTATGACTCATTTCTGGTCTTTTGACATCGAGCGGAGGCCCCCGAAGGCTGCCTTTAAGCGAGTATGTAAAGAAGCATCAATCACCTGGATGCCATCATCCCTATAGTTCATTCACCTTAACTTTGCCCAGAGGTTTGTCATTATGAAGCATGTTTCCCGTAGCTCACTGGCAGGATAAGACAATACTACAACTCTACATGCTCTCCACAGCACTTTTCCGTGACTAGCATCATATCCAAGTGTTAATCTCTTGCTACAGCTCAGCATTCATGATGGATGGATGGTAAATTTAGACCAAGTTTAAGTAAACAGGGTACAGTATTAAATCCTGATATTTTACTAATGATAATCCTATTTGGAAAACAAATACCAGGTACAGCCGTTCACAAAAGTATGGGTGCACACTCAGCACGAAGTAATTTGACACCATGGACGACGGATACTGGAAAATACCTAATGCTTATTCACAACGCTGGCAAACTTTTTTTTTTTTTTTCCCACTAAGACCACATACATCACCTGCTTGGAAAAAATCTCCAATTTTTTATTATCATAGCATATTCAGATGGTAAGTAATTAACCTTCTTGATAGTGTATGTGAAATACCCACCCCAACGGGAGACCACGGACAGGGTGTCGCAACACCCACCCCATGGAGGAACCAAGGACAGGGTGTCGCAACACCCACCCCATGGAGGAACCAAGGACAGGGTGTTCCAACACACACCCCAAGGGGAGACCACAGGGAGGCACATAGGGTGTGTGAAGGGCCCAGGTCAGACGGGCCTATGTCCCCCACTATCTTGCTCCCCTCAACGAAGCCAGACAGAAGAACGTCGCCCTGGCAAACTACTCTCCAGCTGGGCCAGCACTCACCAGGATCGGGGTGGGACTTGTACTCCTACAGTCCCAGGTAGCACTGCGACAACGGCCACCATCTGCATCGGGGAGAAGTGGGCCACAGTACGCTTCTCAGCTACTACCCCCTGCAGGACCGTGGCAACGGTCACTGTCCGCGCTGGGGAAGGGTTGGCCACCATACACCCTTCACATGGAGCCTCTGCTCGGAGCAGCACCATGGTGACGGCCACCGTCCCTGACGGGGAAGGATCGACCACTGTCCGTCCTTCGTCTGCCACCTCCACAGGGAGCAGGACCACGGCGACTGCCACCGTCCACCCCGGGGAAGGGTCGGCCCCCATGAGCCCTTCACCTGCTGTCCCAGGGGTTAGTGGAACCGCGGCGACGGCCACCGTCCACGCCAGGGAGGAATCGGCCACTGTACGCCCCTCGTCTGCTACCTCTGTGACGCCCCTAACGGAGGACGTCCCTTGCTTGCCTCACACATCCAGAGGCCTATCGGAATACCGTTCTCTCTCTCCCCACAGAGGCAGTTCCCCAGTGGAGTTGCAGCTGAAGGAGATCTGACAAGGCCCCATGGTGAGTCTGGGGATCCGTGCCCTGCAGTCAGCACCCCTATGACACCCCTCGCTGTCGGACTCCCGAAGGAAGAGATGCCGCAGGCAGTCCCTGACGGTGGCTTGGTCCAAGCAAGACCGCAGCCTTCAGTCACCCAGGGGCACCCCCAGGCCTCCAGGGTGCGACCTCCCCAGCCCCATTGCCAAGCAGTCCTCCAGGAGCAGGTGCAACCAAGTGCACCTGCTCGCCCTGTTTGGCCCCAGTCCCGAGGGCCGACCTCCTCACTGAGGCCCCACCAGGGAAGGGCCTCTCTCCACACTGTCCAGCAGCCCACTCCGGACAACCCGGCCCCTGGCAGTAGTCCCGTGCCTCCTGTGGGAAGGCACACCTGACGAGACCCCTCCCACACCTAAATGACACCTGTGATAAGCCCAAGTCCCCAGCAGCCCAACCAAAGTCCTCCTGTCTTATTGTGTACTTAACCTATATAGTGTTACTGTGTTGGCTTTAACCCGCAGCGTCCCATCGACGTTCTTTAACGTCCACACATTTTGTCACTGCCAATCCCGTCGACGTACATAAACGCGAATCAATTGCAAGGTCCCTAATTTGCATAATTTTCAATTTTCGTGAGTGATTTTTGGTACGTATACACGTGACACCTTCCTCTACAAGATGCCAGGCAGGGACAATGCCTTACCCAGCATGACCTCCCCCCCCCCCTGCACGCCATTGTCTCAAAAATTCACCTGTTATCAGTGACCTGGCCAGTAAAGCCATGTCATGCCACGGTACGAAATTCAGGGCCAGAGTGATTCCCCAATCAATGACAATGTGGAGGACAAACTTTACATAGCATTAGAGGAAGAAACAGTCAGAAATGATGATCAGGTAATGTGGCAAAAAAAGGTCAAGTATGGTGATGAGTTAGTGAGTGAAACAATCCTTATAATGCCTACAGTATATTACTGCTTGAAAACCAATATACTCTCGTACTACATATAAATTCGTACCAAGTAAATAAATACCGTTTATGAGTGGTGTGAAATAGTTATCCCCCCATAGAACTCTATTTCTTTGGTGCCAGCCTGATAGAAAACCCCATAAGGTAAGGAGGTACTCCTACCTGTATCGAGTATTCTAAACCTCAGGTGAGCGATTTCTCTATGATTTTGCGATGTTTCTCACCAAAAGCGGAGGTTTGAGCCAAAAAAAAATTTTCCAAAAATGGTCGGGATTGGGGGGTCAGTGGTGTAAAAGTGGTCGGGATGGGGCGGGTTAAGGCAGTATACGTGTAAGGTTGGTTGACCCGAGTTTTTATACCCTGTTCTTCTAGTTGCATGCTCTAGACCTGGGGGTGGGATGTTCGAAAGCCCGTAACGGTCGCTAAGATCATCGTAGCGGGTACGATAAACATAGTGCGCTCGTAAACCGCTAAGGTGTATGTTCAGACAAATTTTACGATCTTCCATCCGCCATATTTGCTCGTAGCACTACGATTTTTAACAAGCACCCTTAAGCTGATCGTAGGGTCGCATAGTGAATGTTTAATAAACAATCCGTATTAAGTGATGCTGAGTTTGTTTATTTACACTTTCCTGTGAACGAAGATGGAGTTACAAGTGGTTTAACAGGCAGAACTGGCAGTACGAAGAGCGATGAGACATGAGAGGAACTACAGACTGAATGGATCCATTTGCTTACAGTGATGAACATTTGTGGAGATATTATAAGTTTCCCAGACAAGAACTCCTTCATTGGTGTGCAAGAGTTGAACCACTAGTTGGACCAGCGACAAGAAGATCCCGTGCTATGCCACGTCATTTGCAGGTGTTAGTGACATTCAGATTTTATGCAAGTGGCTCATTTCAGAGTGTGTTGGCAGACACATTCGGCTTTACACAGGGATGTGTGAGCAGAACAATTAACAGTGACACACGTGTTGTACAGGATATCTCTTAGGGAAGTTAAGATGTCAAGAGGTAAGCAAAGATGGGGAATTTTTCGTTTCTACTGCTTACACCTATAAAAATGTAGACCGATGCACTGTTCATTAAAACATGGTTTAACTCTGTCGGAGTTGTAATGATACAGTCTGAAGCCAATGATATATTGTTTATTCAGGTAAAAAGGTCACAGTTTGGATCTCGATATTTTCAAATTTATCACTATGTTTTGCTAATATGATGTGGATCTTTCACCCAAACTATAGTTATATCCAAGGTGATGTGATTGCTTTTCACTTTTTTTTATTTTTTTCCCCCAAATTTGCACACAAGCAAATATGAAAGACATGTGTAGCGTTTATCTCCTCCCTCTGCCTCTGTACTCGTGAAACAGCATTCACTTCCTGGGTCATCTCGTCCCATGCCGCTTGTCTTCTCTCAGCAGTCACTTTGACGCTAAACCTTTCCCTCAGCACTGTCTGTCTGTCTAGCCAACCCTGTATTAGCGCCATCATCTCCTTATCTGTAAAATTTGCTCGACGATTCGTTTGGTGGGGGGCTCGTCACTTGCCATGTCTCGTTTACATTTTGAAAGTGCATTATGACTGGCTCACAATCTTTCAAGGTTAATGAAATTTCTCTTCTGATTGGCCCAGCGACAATCAGCTGGGTTACATTATGAACAATAGGAACGGAACGGAACGGGTTTTACGATCGCATCACCGTGAGCTACGAGCGTTGTCGCGAGCGTTAGAAGATACACCTTAGCGGTTGTCGTAGCTCACGATCAAAGACGGCCGCGCGTTATGATGATCATAGCGGCGTCTGGCAACGATCTTTTGAACATCCCGGCCCTGGTCTCGAAGGGAACCCCAGATCAGTCGCTCGTGTCCAGAGGACAAGAGTTTGGCCTCTGAACACGTAGCATAACACTACGTGAGTGAGCTGGAGGGTGAGAGGGAGAGGGAGACCGAGGATGAGGTCGAGGAATGGAGTAGAGAGGGATTGTACAGAAGAGAGGGGGGTGTAAGCTGGGGAGAGGACAGCGAAATGGCAGGGGACAGGGGGGCATGGAGGCGATTTGTTTGTGGCCATCCCTTCAGGGATTAAGGCGTCTGGCTATAGATAGATAGACAGACAAACAGAATTCACAAGCTATATCAAACAGTTTGGATATCATCGCACCCATCCTGCTCGATTTTTTAAAATCAACCGTACATTTGTAGCTGATAATATCGCTCAAATTATCAGTTGAACAATTATTAAACGTGTATACCGTATAATATTCTGAAAAGCTAGTTAGACTTGAAAGATCAAATCACTGCGTTTCAGATAAATATAAAACAGGTGGATCAATATTTTTGTCCGCAACTGTCCACAAACCATAACAGATTCCTAACAAATGAGGCGAAAAAAGGCAATGGTCTATGCAAGTGCTGGGAGGCAGAACAGACGTGAGCTGGTGTGGGTGTTGGTGTTTGGTGAATATATGTGAATCAGTGAATAGTAATTGTGTGGGTGTTGGTGTTTGGTGAATATATGTGAATCAGTGAATAGTAATTGTGTGGGTGTTGGTGTTTGGTGAATAAATGTGAATCAGTGAATAGTAATTGTGTGGGTGTTGGTGTTTGGTGAATATATGTGAATCAGTGAATAGTAATTGTGTGGGTGTTGGTGTTTGGTGAATATATGTGAATCAGTGAATGGTAATTGTGTGGGTGTTGGTGTTTGGTGAATATATGTGAATCAGTGAATGGTAATTGTGTGGGTGTTGGTGTTTGGTGAATATATGTGAATCAGTGAATAGTAATTGTGTGGGTGTTGGTGTTTGGTGAATATATGTGAATCAGTGAATAGTAATTGTGTGGGTGTTGGTATTTGGTGAATTAACGTGAATCACTTAATAGTAACTGTGTGGGTGTTGGTGAATATTATAATTCAGCAATTAAACATTCTGTGTGTGTGAGAACTTAGTGAATGAGTCACTGAATAACAGTTGTGTGAGTGTTGTTATGATTTGTGAAGAGGCTTTACCGAATAACAGGTATCAGTGTGTGTGTGTGTGTGTGTGTGTGTGTGTGTGTGTGTGTGTGTGTGTGTGTTAATGAACAGCTTTTATAAGAGTATAATAATCTCCTGGTTTTCTTCTTTTAAGTTCTGGATCCAACACAGTGCCCATCGCTTATATACTAGGGGGGAAAGGATGATGATGATGATGATTACGGTGGCGATGATGACCTTTGTCCAGCTAACGATGATGATGTTGATGATGATGATGATTACGGTGGCGATGATGACCTCTGTGAAGCAAACGATGATGTTGATGATGATGATTACGGTGGCGATGATGACCTGTGTGCAGGTAATGATGATAATGATGGTAATGTCGACCTATATGCATGTATAGATGATGATTATGGTGGTGATGATGATGACTTTTGTGCATGTAATGATGATGATCAGCAAATGAGGCAGCACCTACAGTTGGACGTCGATGGCTTCGTTGCAGCGACCTCTCGTAGCTTGTGATGCTGTACTATAGTGAAAACAAAGGAAAAAGAAAGAAATAAAGGGCGAAAGAAAGACAAGGAGAAAGAAAGTGAGAAATGTGCAAAATAAAGAGAAATGAAGTAAAATGTGAAAAAGAAGAGAAGGAATAAAAGTAGACGGTCAGACCAAAGTTGGCCTGGGTACAGGTGTAGTAGTGTGCCAGGCCGCTCCACCTTACTGCATCTTGTGTCCTACCTCTGTCCTAGCTTGTGATGGCGTTATATAGTGGTGGCTTTGATCTAATGTAGCCAGTGGTGGTGGTGCTGAGAGTTACCATGATGATGATGATGATGGTGGTGGTGGTGCTGAGAGTTACCATGATGATGATGATAATGGTGGTGGTGGTGGTGGTGGTGGTTATAACTATAAATTAAAATATAGTAGTACATAGGAAGAACAGATAACAGGAGGCCTACTGGCTTCTATCCAGGTTATCTGTTGGGGAAAAAGAGAAAAGTATAGAACAGGAAAAGACGTTCCCTTGCCCACCACACCCTCCGAACAAAAGGCAGGAGAAAGAAAAATACCCTGTTCGTTGAAAAGCAAAAAAAAAGTTTCTTTAGAAGAGACAGAAAATGAAATACTGTACAGTATGAAATCTGTAATCTACAGTTGTTAAAATAAGACCACACACAATGTCAGAATACTGTCACAGATAAGTAGGGTAAGGCCTTGTGTTTTATGGGGGTTACGTTACATGCACACCCACGAGAAACTAATTTCCGCCAAGTAATGACACCTTTATAAAATGTCTGCCACAGCCATAATTTATTATGTAATGGCCTAAAAACCTTTGTAGTGGCCCGAACCATCACCAAACATTACTATATACTTCTTTAAAGTGTATTTTCAGATGATTTACCAACACACTTTGCTAAATTCTGCCAAAATACAGATTAAACTTGTGCATTTGTGATGGTTTACTCACCCAGGAAAAACCGGAGCCGGCAAAAGTGGAGTACCGCGAAAGACGAGGCTGACTGTACTCGTGTGACTGTCGTCAGGATACACGTCAGCCTGGAAATAAACACACGCCATTACTTATTGACTAGAGTCTACAAATATTTATCCCAGCCAGGTTTGTAATGTATCTATAGTTCTTGCACTAACCACTGTTGCTGTAGTATATTCCATTGCATTAAACACACGCCATTACTTATTGACTATACAAATATTTATCCTGACAAGTTTGTAGTGTAGCCATACTCCTTGCACTGCTGCTGTAGTTTATTAGACTGTTCATCTACAGGTAAAGCAGTTTTTCTCCATATTAATATTCCACTTCTTACCATGAATTGTAGTCGTAGTGTCGTTCTGTATATCAGACAAAATATTCACCACAGCAGTCCACCACGGTCATGTTAAGGCTGGGGATACAAATATTAAGCTACTACTATCATTCTTTTTATTTATCATATTCTTTTAATTATACCTATTTTCATCATATACTTTATAATACCTTACGTAATATACTCATGATACTTTCTCTTACTCTGTTTCTCTCAGCCATTCTGTCTGTATATTATACTGTGTCTATTATACTTTCCAGTATTGTATTCCAGCTGCCGCCAAACGATTGTATTCAGTTCAGAGTGAGTCATGGCATCCTGAGAAGCAACGTAAATTGGACAACATACTAATGCCACATAAATGAGCAAGAAAGAAGACGAGATAGGATAAGAGCAAGAACAAAAAAAATACAGTATGTAAATAGAAATGGGTGAAAAATAGCAAGAAAAGGCGAGATCTGGTAGGAAGGGTGAAGGTGTGAACTGGGTACAGGTGTAGTAGAGTGCCAGGCCGCTCCACCTTACTGCATCTCGCCTCCTGCCTCTCTTGTTGCTTGTGGTGATAATATTGTAGCCTAGATATCTTGTAACTATGGTGGTGCTGGTGGTGATAACGATAGATAAACAGATAGATGGATAGATTAGATGGATAGATAAATAGAGAGAACGGGAAACAATGAACATTAGAAAAAAAAAACTTGTAAATGGAAAATGAACAAATTAATAAAGGAAATAAAGAATGGAAGAGAGAAGGAAAATTAAATGAAAAGATAAAATGAAATGACAAAAATAACAAAGAAAGGATTAAAAAAAAAAAAAGAACTGATAAGAAAACGAAAGAGAACAACAGCAAACAAAGCGAAGAAAAACGGAAAACAAGAAAGAAAAAAGGAAATGAGAAAGAAAACCTAGGAGGAGCGCAGCAGTAGTGATGGTTGGAACTGAAGACACCTTTATAAGAGTCCCAGATCACTGCACCTTACTTCACCTTGGCTCCTACTTCACTTGTTGCTTTATTGATGTAAAAAATATAGTAAAGAAAGAAAGGAGAGAAAGACGATGGAGGGAAAAATATAATGAAAGGAAAAAACAACATAGGAAATGAAAAGAAAAATGGAAGAAAAGAAAAACAAACAAAAAGGATATAAAGATAATGAAAAAGGGAAAAGGATGACAAAAATGAAGCCAAACGTGAAATAAAGGCAGGAAAGGGTAAAGAAATAAAATGCGTTATAAATGGTAAAGGTGTTAACTCAGTACAGGTGTAGTAGAAAATAAAGGCAACGAAAGTAAAAGGTGAAGTAGAAAGGAACGAAGGGAGGGAGAGTGGTCTGGCACAGGGTTGAACTGGGTACACCTGTGGTAGTCTCAGGCCGATACACCTTACTCCATCTTGTGGACCTGGAGCGGTGGCGTCTTCGTCGTGGGTCTACCCCCCAGAGGCTGTCAAGAAGAAGACAGCATGGGGACTAAACCACCGCAACCCCCCCCCCCGGCCCCTCATGGGGCACGAGTACCTGGGAGTGGCGTCGGTCGCCCGGGCAAGTACCACATCTTCCAACACAACACACACAACAACACCGTTTTTTCTATACCGAGAAATGACTCCCTGGCTGTCATTTCTCGACGACTTCTTCTAGCCGGGGACATTGAGAGCATTCTGGGACCCACCAGCAAATACATATGTCCAACATGCTCAAAACCTATCACGTCGAGCCGACAGACAAAGGGTTCAGTTCAGTGCAATTCCTGCAAGAACTGGACCCATTGCACCTGCACAACACTTGCATCCAGAAAACATTACACAAACACCCGGACCTGCTCCTTATGCTCCTTCCCCCCACCCACCAACCCCCCTACCAATCTTACTCCTACTTCCTTCACACCTCCACAGCCAAACCCACTGACCCTTCCCACACCATCCAGTCCCCCAACTCCTCCCATTCCAACCCATCCTAATACACCTCAACCCTTACCTCCATCATAACCTCCTCCTACCCCTTCCCCTCCACCCACACCACCTCCCCCCCGTGCTGCAGCAGCCGACACACATTGCACACACAACATAAACATCCTTCAGTTAAACATAGATGGCATAAACACCAAAATACATGAACTCACACAATTCATCAAACAGAACATACACATTGCCATCTTACAAGAAACAAAACTACACAGAGCACAGAAAACACCGACATTTCATAACTTCACCACCATTCGACAAGACCGGGCCGACGACGGTGGCGGTGGACTCATCACCCTGGTACACAAATCCATCAACTTTGCAGATACCAGTGCACACACAAAGTCACTTCTCCCCCCACATGACACCACAACAGAAATACAATCAATTAAAATACTCTATCTATCTATCTATTGCCAGACGCCACAATCCCGCAAGGGGTGGCCATTTGACTTTGAGTTATTTGTTTTACGGGGAGGGGCACTAACCCTCCACCAACCCACTTGTTGACACGTAGGGAGCACGCATGGTTTGGTTATATGGTATAATAATAATATTAACAAAGAAATCAGGTTAAGATTCTCTTGCACGTTATTTATGCACTTCGTGTCATTTGTGCAATTCATGTCAATAAATAATAATAATAATAATAATACGGTAATAATAATAATCCATCCATCCATCCATCATCCAATCTTACGTTGCCCCATGAGGAGCGTAGAAGCCCGGGGCTAGGCAGTTGGTCCTGACATTTAAGATGAATAATATTAATAATAATAATAACAATAATCCATCCATCATCCAATCTGGTAACAAATTACACAAAACAATCGCTAACACATACATTCCCCCCCAGTCGTCCCCCACAGTACCACACAATTACTCTCCACAGATACACCGCATCACTAACATACCCAACATCATCCTGGGTGGTGATTTCAACGCCAAGTCGTCGGCCTGGCATGTCAACAACCCTGACACAGACAAAGGGCTGGTACTACAATCCCAGACAGATCATCTTTTCATACTAAACAATCTAGTCCAACATACCCATATCCCACACAAAGCCCTCTTCCTCCCATCATCTCCAGACATCACCTTCTGCTCCCCAAACCTCGCCCCCACTACATCATGGAGAGCGGTCAAAACCTTAGGTTCTGATCACCTCCCAATCATCATCACTACCAAAACCAGAATCACCCCAGCTGGCCACAAATACACATACACTAATTATAAGAGAACCAACTGGGAGGCCTTAACAACTGAAACAGAACAACATTTCGAAACACTAAACAGTACACCCATCACAAACATCAGCACCACTGTGCACACTTTCAATACAATTATACAAAACGCAGACAAAAGACACATCCCTAGAGGCAACAGAAAGAGACACAACCCCAACTTCACACCAGAAATTCAAGGCCTCATCAGACAACGGAACACACTGCGACACTCCCAAACACCCCATACACAAGACACCGTACAACAAATATAAGAACTCAACACTCAAATAAACAATAAAATATCAGAACAAACACAAAACTGGAAAAATTACCTCCAAACACTTGACCACAAAACAAACATCAGCAAACTCTACATAACACTAAACAGTATCACACTTTCCAACAGCAACACCACACAATCACACGCTGCCATCACAACAACACACATCATACCCGCAAACAAACAACAAACACTCTCATCAATCACTTTTCACATGTCAGTCATCTAAACCCCCATCCCGAAGACCGACGTATCATCCGACGTAAGAGAGAGTTCCCCACAGACCAAGACTACGCACCTTTCACTTACAACCAGACGAAGCACATCATTAACAACCCAAGCACTCATCTGTCAACTTATCTTTTTTCCTGAAGCTTCTTTTGATATTTACATTACAAACCTTTATCTGAATGTTTGGTGAATATTTTGCCACTAATAGTACGGTTGACCTCCACCCCACCCTAATTGTAGCTGAAGAGAGTTCACAGCATCCATAAATTGTTTGTTATTAAAAGCACCATTAGTAGCCACAGAATCTGGTGCTTGAATGTTTTTCCCTTATACTGTAATTATCACCAATCCAGCTGATCAAAGTAAGGCCTTTAGGAGAAGTGACGATACTAAACTCTGTTTACTTTAACTTGGCGTAAAATTGCCATCTAACCATCTTCAGTGTTGTGCTGTAATAAGAGATTAGCACTAACATAGACTATGGTGCTAGTCACGAAGAGGTGCTATGGAAAGGATATGGAGTCACAGGCCAGTAGGTTAGTATTGTGGTAGGTGTCATAACTATGCATGATATTTTTCCGTGTCAGCCAAGGAGGTTGGGTAACTCATTGTGTAAACAGTTATTTATCCCAGTCTTATGTGAAGAGACTAATAAAAACAGATAAAAGAGAAAAAAATTAGTATTCATATTATGGCTAGTTTATTTGGCATTTGTTGTGGTGCATTCAAAAGTACTGTATAAACCCAGATTTGAATTTAAATTTCTACGACCGAAAAAAGGCACTCGAAAAGTTTATTTGACGTTTCCTAAACTGTGATACTATAACACAAATTCAGTCTTACAAACATTAAGAATGTTTTTTTTTTTTTTTTTTTTTTTGTCTAAAAATGCATAAGTGAAAAGGCTGTGAATGGCACTGGGATAATTATGGAAGGAAAACAACGAAATATTGGCAGCGCGAAGTATTCATAATATCCACTTCCGGCGTCTTGGGGCTATAAAAGGTGAGCACCTGCGTGAGCGAGTCAGGCAAGCTCGAGAAATTCCTTGTTTTCCCGGGAATCTGGGTTGTTCATTTTTGTATCAGCACAAAGTTTAATAAAGTAGTAACAAGTCACCATGTCTGGTGCAAGTTTGCTGGAGGAGTACCTGAGGTGTAATAACATGAAGAAGTTGGGGACAGACGACAAGGAAGTGCTTGTGAAGTCTTACGTGGAACTGATGGCCGAAGTTGCTGTCATTAAGTAACTGGGTTTTGGGGTGGATGGACAAGTGCTGCTGGTCACAGCAAGGGTCAGAAGGCTTGTTTGAAGGTAGGGTACGAGCAACGAGATGTGTTTGGCGATGAGACGTACTGGCAAGCACACATAATGGCCAAGTTGGACGGGATCGGGGAGCACCCAAGGTGTACGCAGTCTGCTCCGACCGTAAGGTGATATTGATGGAGTACGTGGAAGGCACACCCATGGAAGATTATAAAAGCGGTTACGGCATTGACAGTTTTGACAGGATTCGGATCGAGAACGGTGTGCGACGGGCGGTGAAACAGATTCATAAGGCCGGTTACATGCACAACGACATCCGCGAGATCAACGTGATGGTGTGCGGACAGCCCGGAAATTATGGCGTTCGTATAATTGATTTTGGAAAGAGTAGATTGCTGAATGCCGAGGGTATGAGTGCTGAAAAAATGATGGCCAGGGATCTGAGCCGTGTAGAAGCTATGATTAACCGGGTTAAGTTCTGAAGTGGGTTGTGATGTCAGTGGTGGTGTTTGGGCTGGTTTGGCCTTGCTGATGGTCTGGGTGCAATCTTGTAGCTGGGTTGCTTACCTATGAATGCATACCATACCTATGAATACATAGTGGGGAATTAAGAAGCAGGTTCTTGTGGTGTTCCCCACCTCTTAAGACCCGTCAGCCAGTGTGCCTTAACGATTTAATGTGGCTGTCATACCGGGCTTTAAATGTGGCTATTGTTGGGGCGGTCACTACACTCTCAGGGAGTGCATTCCAATAGTTAATGACTCTAGTGGAGAACCAGTTACACTTTAATGTTGTCCTCCAGTGGTCTGGCTTCTGTAGCTTGAGGTAGTTCCATCTCAAGTCATTCATGTTCCTCTGGAAGAAATGAGTGTAGGGGATGTCCTCAAATCCAGGTAATAGCTTATATGTTTCGATCATGTCCCCTTTGATTCTCCTATCCTGCAGTGTCTGTAGCTCCAGGCGGCGACATCTCTCCTCATAAGGCAGTTGGGCCAATTCTAGGACCAGTTTCGTGGCTCTCCTCTGTACTCGTTCAAGTGATTGAATATCTTGCTTCAGGTATGGAGACCAAGACTGAGCTCCGTAGTCCAGAACTGAGCGGACCAGGGAGAGGTATAGTGGTACCAGTATCTCTCTGCTGAGCACAGAGAAATTCCTTTTTATAGTCCCCAGGCGACCATTGGTTTTTGCAGTTATCTTGGCAATATGTGTAGATGACTTAAGATTGTTTGACACCATGATACCCAGATCCTTCTCTTGTGTTGACTTCTCCAGTGCTGTTCCTTTAAGCTGGTAATTGGCCTGCTGGTTGTTGTGGCCTACATGCATGGTCTTGCACTTATCTACATTAAATGACGGCAGCTCCAGTTGTCCAGACGCTTCATGTCACGTTGTAGGGTTAGGTGTGGCTTAGTTGTTGGTTTACCTGTGGTTTATCCGGGTTGCAGCCTGAGGTTTGGTTAAGTTGCTGGCTGAGGTTTGGTAAAGTTGCTGGCATGGAGTGGGCCTTCTTCGATGGAACACTGCCTTGTCTTGGCAAAAAGGCTTGCGTATCCCAGTGATCAATGGAGCATTACTATAGTCGCGGCGCACGACTCTGAGGTTGTCATTATCGTACCCTGGCAACCTACCATTCAAAGGTGCCTCCCATTTCGTGTATAACATGAGATGCAAGTGATTCGTGTATAATATGTTCTTGTATAATAATATTCGTGTATAATATATTCATGCATAATAATATGATTCGTGTATAATATGTTCTTGTATAATAATATTCGTGTATAATATATTCATGCATAACAATATGATTCGTGTATAATATGATACGAAATTGGACTCACTTTTGAATGCTAGGTTGCCAGGCTACGATAATGACAACCTCAGAGTTGTGCGCCGCGACTATAGTGTGGTTCAGCTGGACTAGGAAAACTCTGGTTCGCTGTGTGGGATCAGACTAAAAGTATTCCCTTAACAGTCATGGCCTGAGCCGGCAGACTGTGTGATATATATCGGCTCAACATTTCCTTTAAACTACACCTTTTTTTCTGCACTAACTTAACCTAAATTCAAATCTCTCCACCTTTAATGAAGAGCTGTAACAGTATATTAATAGTAGAATATAATACTAATAACAGGGACGTGCAATAGAAAAGCCACTGAGCTGTACCATTGCCTTTTTTCTGCCATGGAGCTAAGTGAAATAAGTTGCAAATGGTAAATAATCTGGGCCAAGTGAGTGTAAAGATGGTAGTCATTCTTAACCTGTTGATTACATCTCCCTTTAGCAGGCTTCAGAAATAACTGAAAACTTTTTGAGCGAGTCACTCTCCTTAGCGTTGTAAAAGTGGTAACTGGGAACTCTGTGTTGTTATTCGCATTAATAATAATAAGCGTATAAATAACATAAGTTATTTAAAGTATTACGTAATGCACCTGGACCAACTGCTTGCCGAGGGGATGACAAGGCTAAGGGAAAAGGTGATGGAGGCGATGAGAAGGCTGGGGGTACAGGTGCTGGCCACGAGGCGATGATGTGTAAGGTGAGTGTAGTAAAGGTGATAGGAATGGGTGCAGTAGGTGAGGTGTCGCTGGTTTGGTTTAGGGGCGAGAAGATGGCAATGAAGGTAGTACACGAGGATTTTGGAAGGTTTCTCCTGCAAGAAGCCATGGTGATGGCTCAGGTGGATGGTGCTGGAGGGGCCCCAAAACTCCACGCCATTTGTTCTGATCGGCCGCTGATCTTGATGGAGTACTGTGACGGAACTTGCTTGGACCAGTTTTAAGCCACCGCCTCCCCCTCCGAGAGGGCGCATATCGAGAGGGATTTCCGAGCAAAGGTTCTGGAGCTGAACAGAGCTGGATACAGTCACCAGGACCTCAACTTCGGCAACATCTTGGTGTGCGGACGACCGGTGCAGTATGAGGTACGTCCGATAGATTTTGGTTGTTCGGAGCCAAGGACACCCGAGTACGAGGCAGATGATTTGCTTAAGGTAGATATGAGAATTGAGTTGTTGCAAGAGGAGTGTGGTGGCTGAGTTGTGAGTTTGGCTGTGATGGTTGTGCACCGACCGAAGGAATGACAGGCACTTCCTACATCTCAGTACACCTAAGTGTACTGAGGTGTAGGATACTACGTGCCAGCCGGAGATTAGGCCTACTGGGGACACTCCGGTTTAACTAAAAAAAACGTGCTTGGCAAATCACCTCATGGGTAGCATGGAAGAGTCTGCATTCTGCCGCCTAACACCACAGCACCTGTAATGTAGCTCATTGTTTTGTTTGTAAAGGCTCCAACATGCGTCCATGTGTCGGCCTTGATCACCTAATGGCGGCTATCAACGCTGCTCGATCTCTAGAAGCCTCTCTGTTCAATCCCTTATCCCTCCACTTAAGCAGTATGACCTCATCCCAAGTACAGGTATTCGGTCTACGTCTCACAACTCTACCCTCAATGTTCACTTCTTTCTCGCTCTGCACCCTGTTGTCATCCTCCATCCTCCTCAAACCAACTCAGTCTACACCTTCTCATCCCACCACTAATACATTCAAGCCCCAACCTTCCTCACAACTCTACATTCACACTCCTAGGCCCCCTTCCGCCATTTACCCAAAGATGCAATTAGCATCCAGCAAATCATCCTCATTTATTTACACATGAGCCTACAAATATTCCCCTCCTTTCCTGCCCCTCTCACTACTGCACAGCATTAAGCCTGTCCACACGAGCAGGCAATGCCCGCGGGCACAAGCGAGCAGTTTGCCTGTTGACGGGCTCACTGCTTGTGCCCGCGGGCAAATGCGTGGCAATTTACGCATTTGCCCGCGGGCACAAGCGGTAAGCCCGTCAACAGGCAAACTGCTCGCTTGTGCCCGCGGGCATTGCCCGCTCGTGTGGACATGGCTTTACACGCCTAACACCTGCTGCAAAGGCGGGCCTCCTTAGCACAGAGGGAGAGTCCTTATCCTCGTTGCCAAGCCAGCTCCAGCCCCACCTCCAGCACATATCATGTTCCCCAAATAAGTCTCCTCCACATGCTGAACAGACTCTCCAACAATATTGATCCTCCCTCACATTTCTGCTTTATACTATCGCCCAATTGCTGTAGTATCCTGTATTTCTAAAAAAAAAATTAATGTCCGGGAGAAAAAAAAAAAAAAAATCTGATCGTCAGTATGGGTTCGGCCAGAGACGTTCCACTGGCGATCTTCTCACCTTCCTTTCAGACTCCTAGCCATCCTACTTTGGCGAAAGCTTTGCAGTTGCACTTGACATCTCAAAGGCTTTCAATTGAGTCTGGTAAAAATCTTTAATTTCCAAACTGCCCTCTTACAGGTTCTATCCTCCTATCTCTGCCTTCATCTCTAGCTTCCTTTCTGGTCGTTCTATAGCTGCTGTTGTAGACGGCCACCGTTCAACAAAACTCAGTTCTTGCATCTTTCGACCCGTCAAAGTCTTCCACAGTTGTATCCCCAAATTTTTAGCAATATCCTACTCAGTTCTGCACCATCTTTGAATATACATAGGTTTCAATCTCTTGGGGTTTATCTTGGAAAGATCATATTATCTCTCTTGGAAAAGTTGCATCAGAGAGATTTCATTTAAGCTGCATAGCTGACTCTGTACTTTCTTTACTCCTGCAATGTTGTTGACTTTACACAGGGGTTTTATTTGTCTCTGTGTAGAGTACAACTCTCATGTGTGGGGAGGCTTCCCACATACGGCTCTTCTCAGCAAGGTGGAGTCAAAGGCTTTTCATTTCATTATCTCTCCTCCTTCATCTTCTGTCTCTTCGCCGCATTGTTGCATTTTTACCTTTTTTCTATTGCAAGTTCAATGGCCACTGCTCCTCTGAACTGTCTGCTTGCATCTCTCCACCGATACAGCGGGCGCGTAGCACCCGTCTAGCAGCAAACTTGCATCTCTTTCCTGTCCAACTCTAATGCATGAGTTAATTGTTACTCCCAGTCCTTCATGTATGCAACAGGTCAACTCTGGAACTGTCTTTCTCTGTCTGTATTCCCTATTGCCTATGACCTCCAGTCCTTTAAATGCAATGTGTCCAGGCATCTCGAAATGAACGGACCTTGAATTTGGCTCTGTTATCTTCTTTTTATTTTTTCTTGGAGGAAACAATTAGTGGGCTTGTAACCTTTGGTTTCTGCTTCATTGCATATAAAAAAAAATCTTCCCCCTAATGTACCACACACTCATAATCAACATTTTTTTTCAGCCCATAGATATCATAACTATATTTGCATTTCCTTACAAACCCTTATGTTTCATTCCATCTCTCCAATTCTTAAATCTCTCCTCTGCTACCCGCTCTTTTTTGGCCATCAACACCATGTCTTCACCATCCAGCGCCTTCCATGGGACTCTACAAGAGCTTCATACATCATGGTAAACAATAAATGGGCTTAAAACTGTCCCCTGATGCACACTATTATTCACAGAAAACGCATCACTCAGCCTTCCTCCTCCCCCATGGTACCAATATTACCCAAAGGATAAGGACTAAACACTGGATCTGCCATCCCCAAACTTGCCCTGTTCTAGTCAAACTCCAGCAGTCACATGTAATGCGCTCACCACCACCCTCCCTTCAGGTGCCGCTGGGATGCCTTTTCGCAGTGGCACCACCTCCCAGGATCTCCTGGGATCCAAACTGTCCTATCCCGGTGGAGTGAGGCGTCCCAGCACTGCTGTTGTTGTAGGGCACCTAACTCACCACCCACAGGGAGTGCAGCGGCCATGGTGATGATCTCACCAGAGATCTTGTGAGGGTGATCGGTTTCCCCCATTGCTCCAGTGTTCCAGCCACTGAGCTCTGTTATATGGAGAAGTTATCTGCAGCAAGCGTGTAACTCTGGCCGCCACATTGAAACACCTGCACTCGTCGCCTCCACAATGGTAATGCAATTGGGTCCCTGTTCTTAGTTTGCTGTTTGTTTCGTTGTTGCTTACGTAAGCTAAGCAGTGGACCATGGCACCATATTTTCCGAATTCATCGGCTGATTTCAAAAGACGTGGGCATCGGTGGTGTAGATAAACAACATCAGCGCCGGCCTGGGCCCCTGGCGGCGGTTACACAAACTACGTGGTGTTACCCATGAGAAAGCCTCTCCATACTGTAGAGCTCAGTGGTTCCACCTCAGTGACACTGCAGGCAACCCAACGTCAACAATCCTTCTTTCATCATTCACCACACCCACTGATCACCTATGATATCTCTTTTTACTCTTGTCAACTGTGTGGTCACCTAATATACCACATTCCTCCTTTCAGCACTATTTAGGCTGTCCAGTCACAGTCTCTGAGACTCAGACTTTGCCCTACATCATTCTGGCTTTGTGCTTAGGTGTCATGTATTACTCTCTGTTACCACTCCTTTCCATTCCCTAAAAACTTTTCTTTTCTCTATAACTGTGGCTTCTACCCCTTTATCCCACCACCACATTACCTTATATCTTGGTGGGCCCCTTGTCCATCCACACACCGAATGATGTCATGGTTCTAATGATAACTGGTGTTGTTACTTAACCCTGATTCACTAGACCATGCACACCTCTTGATCTCAGATAAGCAACTGCCCCTACGGGGTTATCCCATAGGTTCCCTACACCACTGATGTTGTATCTGCATCTTAATGTATCATGTGCTATGCAGTACTACATTATGTGCAGGAAACAGGCTGTAATTTCAACACTAAGATTCAAAGATGCTATCCCACATAGCCAATGCATCACACAGCGCTACAGTGTGTGTGTGTGTGTGTGTGTGTGTGTGTGTGTGTGTGTGTGTGTGTGTGTGTGTGTGTGTGTGTGGACACCTCTTTCTCCTTTCTTTACTTTTATTTCCTTTTCTTCGTTGTTTTTCTAACCTGTCCTCACTTGGCTTACTCTAATCGTCTCATTTTCGTCATCTTCTGTCCTGTTTATTTTCTCACTTCCATTCTTTCTTCCTTTCATTCTTTCTTTCCCCATTTCTTGGCTTATTTCGTCCTCTTTTTCTCTTTTTCTTTCCTGTCCTCTTCCTTCCTTTTCTCATTTCCTTTTCCGTGTTTTCCTTCATTTTTTTTCTCTTCACCTCATAAAATCAATTTCTTTTCCACTTCATCTTTCATTCTCCAACATTCTTCGACATCAAAAACTACAGGAGAGGAAGGAAGCGATATGAAGTTTATTATATTTAGTACTAACACAGTACATCATCCCCGTCATCATCATCATCATCATCGTTGTCGTCGTCCATAACGTTACCATTACCATCACACCCATCCTAAATAACTACCACCATCGTCATAATCACTGTCACCACCAGCACCATTAGCTACATAAGATCAAAGCCACTACTATATTACTGCATCACAAGCTACAAGAGAGGCCATTACCATCACACCCATCCTAAATAACTACCACCATCGTCATAATCACTGTCACCACCAGCACCATTAGCTACATAAGATCAAAGCCACTACTATATTACTGCATCACAAGCTACAAGAGAGGCAGGAGGCAAGATGGAGGAAGGTGGGGCGGTCTGAGGGCGGTATTCCTGTGCGGTTAAGGAACCTCCCTAACACCTCTTCCTTATCAACTTATTTTTAGATGCGACTGGCTAATATAGTTCAGTAAGTTATTTATATAGAGTATGGTGATAGTAGAATGATTCAAGTAACACAGAAGAGGACGACAAGGTGTAATAAGTAAAATGCGTCGCTTAGGAATAGGTGTTAGGGAGCTACCTTCACCGACAATAACACGGGCCCGGGACTCTTATCACAGGAGTACCAGGTTCCAGCCAACTACAGCTTTCGGTCTCCCTTCCTGTCTTTCTCATCTTTCTTTTGCTCTCTTTCTCTACCTTTTTACTTTTTTTTTTTTTTCGCTTTCTTTCTCTTTGTGTTCTTTCTGCCTTTCTAGCTCCCTCTCTCTCCTTTTTCTTGCCAGCTCACTCCACAATATTTCTCTCTCTAGTTTTTTTTCGCTTTCTTTCCCCCTTCTCTTTCTTCCTTTCTCTCTATCTCCGTGTCTGCTGTGTTGTTGCCGTCTCTCTCCACAATATTACAGGAACGCAGTTTATAAGACACGTAGGAGGCGAGATGAAGTCAAGTGGAGAGGCCTGGGACTCTACTACACATGGACTGATTGTACGCCCTTCTGCCTGTCTCCTTTCTTTCCTTTTCCTTTCTCCTTCCCTCTGGCCTGTCTTTAATTTTATTTAATCTAATCCTCTTCCATATCTCTTTCACATGTCTTGTTCAGTCTTTTTCCTTTGATTCTCTTTCTCATGTACATTCTTTCCTGACACTTTTCTTTCGTCTTTCCTCTCTCCTCATTTTACTGTCTTCAAACTCCCATTATATTATTCTTTTCTCCTCTCTTTAAACATTCTTCTTTTCGCCTTTAGTTTTTTCTTTCTCTCTCCCCTTCTGTATTTCTTTTCCTGATTTTCGTTCTTTCTTCTCCGGTACACTACAGCATCACAAGCTTCAGGAGAGGTAGGACGCGAGGTGAAGTAAGGTTATCATCACTAGCACTCACCTACCCTACATCATCATCATTACCAATCCAATTAGCATTATTTTCATTAAATCTAATCTAAAACATCACCATCATCATCAATTCAGTTAACATATTCTCATCATATCTAATCTACATCATCATCATCAATTCAGTTAACATTATTCTCATCATATCTAATCTACATCATCATCATCAATTCAGTTAACATTATTCTCATCATATCTAATCCTTGGTGGTAGGTGGTGGCGACCATCATCCACTCACTTGATGTACTTCTCATCCTATCTTCTACATCATCATCATCATTTCTGTGCCTAACATATTCTCTTCCTATTTCTCCCATCTTTCCTGTCACTTCTTATTGCTTTTCTCATCAGGTATCTTTACAGTAGTCTTTACAGCAGTGACTCAATGGTTTCCTGTATGCCAAGAAACCATTTACAACGCTAGGTGGTAACCATATAACCAACCCATACGTGCTCCCTACGTGTCAACAAGTGGGTTTGTGGAGGGTTAGTGCCCCTCCACATAAAACAAATAACTCAAAGTCAAATGGCCACTCCTTACGGGATTATGGCGTCTGGCAATAGATAGATAGATAGATAATCTACATCACAGTCACCATCATCATCATCACCATCACTGTCACCTCCACCACCACTGGGTACATTGCATCAAAGTCACAACTATTTTACATCATCACAAGCTACAAGAGAGGTAGGAGACAAGATGAGGTAAGTTGGAGCGGCCTGGCACTCCACCACAGGTGTACCCAGTTCAGTCCTTCACCTTGTCCCTCAGAAATGTCTCCTTTTCTTCTTTACTCCTTTCCTTTATCATCCTTCTCATTTTCGTTATTTCTTTTTCTTCCTTATACATTATTACCCTTTACTCCTTTCCTTTATCATCCTTCTCATTTTCGTTATTTCTTTTTCTTCCTTATACATTATTACCCTTTCTTTTCTTCTTTCCTCCTTTCCTTTATCATCCTTTTCATTTTCATTCTTTCTCTTTTCTTCCTTACATTTTTTCATCCTTTCCTTTTCTCATTCTACTATGCTTACCTTTTTTTCGATTTTTTCAGGTGGATATTTCTTTCATTTCTTATATTTTCCTCTGCTACGTTTCTTTCTCCTTTCATTCATGCCTTACTTTTTCCTCGTCGTTCTCATTCCTTTTCTTTCTCCCGTTCTTCTTCCATTAAATTCCTTCAACAGAACCTACAGGAGAGGCAGGAGGCGAGATGAAGTAAGGTGGAGCTTCTTCCATTAAATTCCTTCAACAGAACCTACAGGAGAGGCAGGAGGCGAGATGAGGTAAGGTGGAGCTTCTTCCATTAAATTCCTTCAACAGAACCTACAGGAGAGGCAGGAGGCGAGATGAGGTAAGGTGGAGCTTCTTCCATTAAATTCCTTCAACAGAACCTACAGGAGAGGCAGGAGGCGGAGAGGCAGGAGGCGGGATGAAGTAAGGTGGAGCTTCTTCCATTAAATTCCTTCAACAGAACCTACAGGAGAGGCAGGAGGCGGGATGAGGTAAGGTGGAGCGGCCTGGTTGTCTACGTCACCTGTACAGAGTTCACACCGTTGACAATTTATACGTCATTTTGTTTGTTTTTTTCTTCTTTCTTGCATATTTTGTTTTATTCTCTTTTCTTGTTTCTTAGTTTCCTTCTTTTTCATTCTCCTGTTTTCCTGTCTTCCTTTTCATTTCCTCTCCCTCTCGTTTTCACTCATTCTGTCCCTTTTCTCTTTAACTTTCTCTTTTCTTACTCAGTTCACTTGTTTATTCTTTTCTGCCGTCTTTGTTCACACTGTTACAGCAGTAGAGGCAGACACACAGGTGAAGTAGGGCGTAGCGACCCAGGACACAAATAAAGGTGTACATGTTCCACCCTCTGTTGTACCTCCATCTTTCTGGGTTCAGGTTTTCTCTTTCTTTTTCTTTTTCCTCATCTCCCATTGTTTCCTGTTAGCCTTTCTTTGGCGTTTCTCTTTTCTTTCCTCCTTTGTTTCCTCCTGCTTACTTGTTAGTCGCATGTCGTCTAACATCATTTTCTTCCATTTATCGTACTTTATCCTTTCAATATCCCATTTGTTGCCATTTTGTTTATTAATTCTCTCATTTTCTTGTCTCTTTGTCAAGCCTTTTCCCACAGTTTATCTCACTTTCTTCTTTCTCCCCATTTTCTTTCTCTGTCTTCCTGCTTTCTTTTTATAAAATACTGCAGTACTACAAACTAGAGAAGGAGAGATTTTTTTTTTTTATGCGAGGAAGAAGGAACCAAAGGCTGAGCCCGCAAAATGTTCCTTCCTAGAAAAAAAAAAAAAAAACATACAAAATACAAAAGAGAACCAAATTCAAGATCAATTCATTTCGAGATGCCTGGACACACTGCGTTTGAAAGGCTGGAGATCATAGGAAGACAGAGGGAGACAGTTCCAGAGTTGACCTGTTGCATAAATGAAGGACTGGGAGCAACGGTTAACTCTTGCATTAGAGAGCTGGACAGAAAAGGGATGAGAGTTTGCTAATAGACGGGTGCTACGCACCCGTTGTAGAGGTGGAGGGATGCAAGCAGCCAGTTTAGAGGAGCAGTGACCATTGAAGTAGCGATAGAAAATACATAAAGAGGCAACAGTGCGGCGAAGAGACAGAGGTTGAAGGGAGCCAGTGAGAGGAGAGTTGATGAGACGAATAGCCTTTGCCTCCACCCTATTGTGGAGTCAAAGGCTGTATGTGGGGAGCCTCCCCACACATGAAAGTTGTACTCTAAACAAGGGCGAATAAAACCCGTGTATAAAGTCAACAAATGTGCAGGGGTAAAGACGGCACAGAGTCGGCTTAGCACACCTAATTTCTTGGATGCATATTATACAAGAGATGCAATATGATTTTTCCAAGATACGTCCCGTGTGAATGAAACCCCAAGCATGTTCAAGGATTATGCAGGATTAAGCTGGATATTATTAAACATTAGTGGGTACTCCTGTGGAAGATTATGTCCGGTTGATATGTGTAAAAACTGAGTCTTTGATGCATTAAAAACAACAAGATTATTTTTAACCCAGTCAGAGATACGAGCCAAGTCAGACATTATGTGTGCCATAGCCTCATCCCTTGTTTGTTGCAGTAATTGCTGAGATGGACGTTGCGGAAACCGAATGGAAAGGTGAAGGGTGGAATCATCAGCGTTCAAGTGGATAGGATCAGATGTACAACTTAGATCATTGATGAATAAAAGGAAAAGAGTTGGTGATAGGACAGAGCCGTGAGGAACACCACTGTTGATAGATCTACGAGAAGAACTATGGCTGTCTACAACAGCAGCTATAGAACGACCAGAAAGGAAGCTAGAGATGAAGGCACAGATAAGAGGATAGAAACCGTAAGAGGGCATTTTGGAAATTAAAGATTTATGCCAGACTCGATCGAAAGCCTTTGAGACGTCAAGTGCAATGGCAAAGCTTTCGCCAAAGTCTCGAAAGGAGGATGACCAGGAGTCTGAAAGGTAAGTGAGAAGATCGCCAGTGGAGCGTCCCTGACGGAACCCATACTGACGATCAGAAAGTAGGTTGTGATAGGAAAGATGCTTTAAAAATTTTCTGTTAAGAAGAGACTGGAAAACTTTTGAGATACAGGAAGTTAAAGCAATTGGACGATAGTTAGAGGGTTGGGAATGGTCACCCTTCTTTGGGACTGGCTGAATGAGAGCAAACTTCCAGCAAGAAGGAAAGGTACAAGTTGACAGACAAAGGCGAAAGAGTTTACCTGGGCAGGATGTAAGCAAAGAAGCAAAGTTCTTGAAAACAACAGGAGGGACTCCATCAGGCCCATATGCCTTGTTAGTATTGAGGCCAGTGATGGCAGAAAATACACCAGTTGAAGAAATTTTAATGTCAGCCATGAGGAAGTCAGTGCGGGGAAGTGATGGAGGAACAGCACCGGAATCGTCTAAGGTGAAATTGGAGGAGAAAGCCTGAGCGAAGAGATCTGCTTTATCAGTAGATGAAATAGCTATTGAGCCATCAGAGTAGAAAAGAGGAGGGAAGGATGATGAGGTAAAATTGTTAGAAAAGGTTTTTGGCGAGGTGCCAGAAGGAGCGCGAGGAATTCGAGTTGGAGAGATGAGAGCATTTAGTACGGATGAAATTATTTTTAGCAGTGCGAAGAACGGACTTAGCACGATTATGGGCAGAAACATAAAAAAGATGTGATTCAGGGGTGGGTTGGCTCCGGTACCTTTTATAGGCCCTCTCCTTGTTACGGACAGCATTAGAACAAGCGTGATTAAACCAAGGCTTTCTTGCATTAGTCAAAGTATACGAGAAAGGAATGTATGCTTTCATGCCCGAGACAATAAGCTCTGTAATGAACAAGGCACACTCAGATGGCTCCCGGTCATGGAAGCAATAATCATTCCGGGGAAAATCAAAGAAGTACTGCCTGAGGGCCTCCCAATCTGCAGCTCCAAAGTGCCACAGACGACGTTTCTTTGGAGGGTCCACAGGCCGTACCGGAGCGATAGGACAGGTTAAGGTAATAAGGTTGTGATCGGAGGAGCCCACGGAGAGAAAAGATTGACAGTGTAAGCAGAAGGATTAGTTGTAAGGAAGAGGTCAAGTATGTTGGAGCTCTCTCCAAGGCGGTCAGGGATACGGGTTGGGTGCTGTACAAGTTGCTCTAGTAATTCATTAAGGATAGAAAAGATGTAGGCTTGTTCACCAGGTAGATCAGTGAAAAGAGATGAAGTAAGGATTTGAGAAGTACTAACCTACTGAACCACCACTATCATTGGCATCATGATGCCCATCAAGACTTACCTAAATAACCTAATAATTAGCATCACCACCATCACCACAACAGCAAACTTCATCATCATCATCATTATACCCACCATCATTAGCTCCTCATCACCACTATATTACATCATCACAAGCTACAAGAGAGGTAGGAGGCGAGGTGAAGTCAGGTGGAGCGGCCTGGCACTCTACTACAGGTGTACCGTCTTCAAACCTACCTGTGTATTGCCTCCTTTGATTTTATTATGACCAATTCCTATATCTTCTCTTTTTTCTTTGTCTTTCTTTTTTCTGTTTACTATCCCTTGGTTTCCTATTGTCCATTAATTAGTTCTTTCTCCTTTTCATTCTTTTTTCTTTCTCTTTCCTCTCCCACCTGCCTCTTTCTTTCATTCTTTCTTCTGTTTCCAGTTCTTTTCTACATTGTTATTTCTGTCCTTGTTCCTCCTCATTTTAATTATTTCTTGCCGTGTTATTTTCGTTTTGCTGATATTCTTTCCTTCCTGACTTTTCATTCTCCTTTCTTTTTTATATCACATCACCAGCTACACAGAAAGGCGGAGGTTACATGAAGTCAGGTTATAATCATTGCTAACCCACAGTGCCATCAGTAACACTATCACCACCACCATCACCCTCATTATTAATCATCATCATCATCATCATCCATACTACAGTATTATCATTATCATAGAAAGTAACCACAATCGCCATCACTATAACCACCACCTTGATCATTATTCACACAATCATTATTATCAACATCATTATCCATTCACTTATTATTATCATCATCACATCTAACCTACATCACACCACCACCACCACCACCACCATGGTCACCACCATTAGCTCGCTACATTTAGGCAGCATTATAGTTCGTTCACCTCAACTTGGCAAAGATTTTCGTGTCTGAAGTAAAATTCCTGTAGCTGAACAGATCAGAACTACAAGTACATCCCTGTAGCCTTTCCCTTGCACTTCTTCGTGACTAGCATCATACTGTAAAGGTATTTGTTGATGTTCAGCATTCCAGCTGGACAGCTGGTATTTCCAGGCCAAGTTAAATAGGACAGAGGATAGCACATCAGTTTAGTGTTAATCCCTTGTTACAGCTTAAGCATTCAGATTGGCCAGAGGGTCATTTTAGGCCAAGTTAGAGTGGACAGACTACTGCACCATATTTACTGATAATCCCTTGTTACAACTAAACACATATGATGATATGGTGGCAGTTTTATGCCAGGTTAAAGTGGAGAGAGTATAGCACTACTAAATAATAATGATCTACTCCAGCAATGTAGATTACGATATGAGTATTTTAAGCCAAGTTAGAGTGGACAGAGTACTGCAGCATATTTAGTGATAATCTCTTGTTACAGGTCAGCATTCAGAATGGGCAGATGGTAATGTTAGGCCAAGGTAAAGCAGGCCTAATATCAAAGGATTATAAGCACCAGCATAGGTAGGAGGCGATGTGGAGGAAGGTAGAGCGGCCTGGCACTATCACAGCTGGATAGAGTTGCAGCCTCTGTACTTTGACCTTCCTTTATTGACTTATTTTAGCTTTGCCATCTTACCCGTTTTTATTTCCTCCCTTAGTTTATGATTTGTTTTATTCCTGTTTTTCTCTCCTTCTTTTCCAAATTTCCTCCATTCCTTCCCTTATCTCCCATTCTTTTTTTTTTTTTTTTTTTCTATACTCTTCCTTCTCATATTTTCTGTCCCTTCTCGTTCTCACTTTCACCTTTCTCCTTTTCTTTCCTTTTGTCTTCTTTCTTTCTCCTTCTACTTTTTCTCTCGTCTCCTTTCTTCTCCATATCACAGCAATAAAACAACAATACAAGTAAGAGCCAATGTGAAGTAAGGTGCAGCGGCCTGAGATTTAACAAGTGTCCAGAGTTCAACCCCACGAAGCACTTGACTCCTTGTTGGTCGTCTTTCAACTCTCTCTCTCTCTCTCCCTCCTTTTATTCCCTTTTGTTCTCATTCTGTTTGTTCTTTCGTTTTGGCTCCTTCTCTTTTTCCTTCTTTATTCTCGTATTTTATTTCCTTCTCCTTTTTATCTTCTTCCACTTTCCTTTTTGCTTCCAAATTCTTCTCCATTTCTTTGAAATTTTCGTTATTGGTTATCTCATGTTTGTTTATCGTTGTATTTCCCTCTTTTCCATTATTTCTTTCTCTCATATCATTTCTTTTCTACTCCCTTTCATTCGTTCTTTCCTCCTCCATTCTTTCTCCACTATATTACAGCATCACGACCTACACAGGAGGAAAGATGACATGAAATAAAGTTATCACAGATACTAAACTACTGTACTTCACCACCACCACCACCACCACCACCACCACCATCACAACCACCACCACCACCACCACCATCACAATCACCACCACCACCACCACCATCACAACCACCACCACCACCACCACCATCACCACCACCACCACCACCACCATCACCACCACCACCACCACCACCACCACCACAACCACCACCACCACCACCACAACCATCACCACCACCATCACCACCACCATCACCACCACCACCACCACCATCACAACCACCACCACCACCATCACAACCACCACCACCACCACCACCACAACCATCACAACCACCACCACCACCACCACCATCATCACAACCACCACCACCACCACCACCATCACAACCACCACCACCACCACCATCACAACCACCACCACCACCACCACCATCATCACAACCACCACCACCACCATCACCACCACCACCACCACCACCACCACCACCACCACCACCACCACCATCACAACCACCACCACCACCACCACCACCATCACAACCACCACCACCACCATCACAACCACCACCACCACCATCACCACCACCACCATCACAACCACCACCACCACCATCACAACCACCACCACCACCACCACCACCATCACAACCACCACCACCACCATCACAACCACCACCACCACCACCATCACAACCACCACCACCATCACAACCACCACCATCACCATCACAACCACCACCATCATTATCAATACAGTTTCAGCTTCATCAATATCACCATCATCGAAACCATCATCATCATCACCACCATCGCCGTTATCAGCTCCTTAGATCTGGGCATTATATTACAGCATCACAAGCTACAAGAGAACAGGAGGCGAGATGCAGTAAGGTGCAGCGGCCTGGCACTACTACACCTGTACACAGTTAACACTTTTACCGTTTATACCTTGTTGTATATTTTGCCGTGTTAGTGTTTTGTTTGCCTTTCCGTTTCTTTCTTTCTTAGTTGTGAGGTTTTCGTTTCTTCATTTCTTCGGAGTCCTCTCTCTCTCTCTCTCTCTCTCTTTTCACTCATTCCTTTATACCCTTTCTACAGCCGTTCTTCACTACATCACAGCAATGAAGCAACAAGAGAAGCAGGAGCCAAGGTGAAGTAGGCTGGAGCGGCCTGGCACACAAATAAAAGAGTTACACCTTCATAGCCTACTGGTTCCATTTTCTTTCTCATTTTCTTCCTTTCGTGGTTATTCTTTTTATTTCGTGTTTTCCATTCTGACATCTGTATCACCATCTTTCCTATTAGTCGTCCTGTACTTCTGTCTCATATTGTATTTTTTTGTTTCATCTTCTCTTTATCCACTTTCCCTTCTTTTGTCCTTTGTCCCCCACACTCCCTCCCCTTTTTTATATATATTTTTTCGTTATTTTTTTTTCTATTTCCTTACTTCTTATTGTAATTTATCTTGTCTCTTCCTTTCTTCCTCATCCTTCCTAGTTTCTCTCTCCATTATATTAAAACGTCACTTGCTACAAGAGGTAGGAGGTGAGATGAAGTAAGGTTATCATTACTACTAACCTACTGTACATCACCATCATCAGCACTACCACTATCACCATCATCTGCACTATAACTATCACCATCACCACCACCACCTCCATCACCACCACCACCACAGCGACAAACACCACCATTTCCACCACCCCCCTTACACCACCATTTCCACCACCCCCCTTATCATCAGCATCAGCATCATCACCGTTTGTTTATACAGTTATCATCATTATTGTTCACCTGTATCACCATCAACACCACTATCACCACCACCGTTACCACCCCTATTAACGCTCACACCATCAGCTACGTTGGATCAGTCACCACTATATTACAGCATTACAAACTACTGTACAAGAGAGGCAGCAGACAAGATGGAGGTCGACCCAGGAGTGATGCCAGTCTCCTTTTCTTCCTGTATTTCTCTCCTTTTCAACGTTTCTTTCTCATTTTTTGCACTTCTCATTTTCCCTCTGTTTCTCGTTTTCTTTCTTTCCTTGTCAGCCCGCATGTCATCCTAACATTTCTTTATGGCAATTTCCTGTATACGAGAGGTAGGAGGCGAGATGAAGTGAGGTGCAGCGGCCTTGCACTCAACTACAGGTGTACCCAGTTCACACCTTCACCATTTATACCTCGTTATCCTTCTTGCTCCCTGTCTTTCTTTCTTCCTCTTTCCTTTCATTTTTTATTTCAGTCTTGTTCTTTTTTTTCCTGTCTTTCTAAATTTTCCTTTTTTTTCTCCCCGTTTGTTCTTTGTCCTTTTCTTTCCCTATCTAATTTTATTCTCTCTCTTGCTCCTTCTTACCGACACATCTTCCTTCTTTTTTCCTTCTCCCTCTTCTTTGTCTCTGGCGTCTTTTTTCACTGTATTGCAGCAATAAAGCAACAAAAGAAGTAGGAACCAAGGTGAAGTAAGGTAGGGCGGTCTGGGATTTCAATAGAAGTGTCCCAAAGTGACACTTTGTTCTTGGTGATTCCTTTTCTTTTGTTAATGTCCTTTCTTTCTTTCTCCTACTTTTCTGTTCCTTCTCCTCTCGGTTTTTGGTCTACCTTCGTATTAGCTCCTTTTTTAGACTTCATTTCTTCGCTTTCACATTTGTTCAGCGTTTCTCCTTTCCATCCTCCCTTCTTCCCTTTTTCTTTCTTTACCTTCATTTTCTATCATTCTTTATCATTTTCTTTTAAATAACATTTTTCTTGTTCATTGTACAGTATTTTTCTTTTTTCTGTGATGTTTAATTCTGTATTCTCCCTAATTCTACCTTTCGCTGTCCTCTTCCTTCCCTTCTCCATTATATCGCTTGCTATAAGAGGTGGAACTCGAAAGGGAATATGATTTATCATCACTATCAACCTGCATCACCACCGCCACCAGTCATCATCATCATCACCACCAACTTTCATCATCATCATCATCACCACCACCAACTTTCATCATCATCACTGCCACATCATCATCATCTACAAACATTTAGGCAATATATTACACCATCACAAGGTACAAGAGAGGCAGGAGGTGAGATGCAGTAAGGTGGAGCGGCCTGGCACTCTACTACACCTGTACCCAGTTAACACCTTCATTATTTTATACTTTATTTTCTTTCTTTTTCTCTTTCATTCTTTCCATTTTCTTTACTTCGTCGTTAGTTTCGTTCCTTTTTTCATTTCTTTCATCCTGTGGTTTCTTTTTCCCTTCTTTCATATTGCTCTTTTTATCTTTTTTCTTTCCACTTTTTCTTTCTCTTTCCTTGTTTCCCTTAAACATGTTACAGCAATAATGCAAGAAAAGTAGGAGCCAAGGTGAAGTAGGCTGGAGCGACCTGGCACACGACTAAAGAGGTCTGGAGTTTCGTCCTTTATTTGTGATGCTTCCTTTTTGTTCTGTATGTTTCTTCTTCTTTTTCTCTTTCCATTATATTCCCAATATTTCCTGGTATCCTTCCTTTCGTTCTTTTCTTTCTTCTTTCAAACTTTTTATTCCATTCTCTATTCTTTCATTCTCTTTTCTTCTTTACTTTTTCATTTCTGTCTCCCATTCTTTGCCATTTCCTCTTAACTCATTTTCTTTCGCCTTGCATCTCCTTACTTTTTTCTCGTTTTCTTTTTCCCATTTAATTTCTTTTTTTTCTCTTACATTACAGCATCACCTGCCACAACACAGACAGGAGGCAAGACGTAGGAAGGTTATCATCATCAGTGTTAAATTAGTGTACTTACCATCATTACCAATAATTAACAATAGCAATACATCTAACCTACATCATCATCAATATCACCCCATCACTATTTGCTGCAGTTCATTATGTCAGTCACATCTGTATCAGGGGCGGATACAGAAAATCAGGATGGTGGGGGGGGAGGGGCAATTCTTGGGATCAAAGGACGGGAAGGGGAGCAGGGCAGGTGAGAGGGTAAAAATACCCGGTGTACGGCCCTACATTTTACTAGTCTACATAAACTGTCTTCAACCAATGTTCAGTTTCAGACTTAATAGTATGATGTAATAATTCCCATTGTACAGGCCTACATTTTGTTACTCAACGCATTTTGTTAGTCTTATTCAGCGATTTTAGACCTGAAGTACGCCTGTCTTGATTGATCGCTTCAATTGTCTTTCCTAGTTGCCGTTGTCGCTGTGATGAGTACTTGAAGAAGATCCCCATTGTTTTTAGAGTCTCCATCACGCAGTGGATGGCGGGCACACTGCAGGCTTTGCAAAGGGCAAGATTCAGGTCGTGACTTGCACAGTGAAAGCATGATGCTCTGGTTGCAGTCTCCTGGAAATTTGCAGCACAGCCATTCTGCACACCTGCCGTATTGCCAGCACCATCAAAGCACTGAGCTCTGCAATTTGCTGGGTCCAATTCTGTCTCGTCAAACTAGCAACAATAACGTCACATAGAGCTGCCCCAGTGATCTTTTCACACTCTACAAATAGAAGCAGCCTCTCAACGGGTTTGTGATCCTTGGTGTACTGTACTAGTAGACCTGACTGTTCCCAGTTGCTAATATCTGCAACTTCATCAGCCATAATCCCGAAGTGTGGACCAAAGTGCTGACTGGATGTACTTTCTCACACACTCAAGCAGTTGATTCTGGGCTGTTTTGGGGATGTAGGTTGCATTCCGTGCACATGTCTCCAGGTGTTTATTCAGGGCAACATCACCAGCATCTATCCTTAGATGCAGCAAGGCATAAATGTTGCCCTTGTTGGACAGTGGATTAACAGTGCTGTCGTGATGTCCACGAAGGACCAGCGCCTGGCGACCACACACCTTTATGCATTTTAGAACAGAGAGGAGGAATGTACGGTTTGCCTGCACTCGTTCTCATAGACTGCAAGGACAATGACAGGTCGATGAGACGCATAGGATGTTGCATGGTATTCACAAAGGCCTTCATCCTTGAGACAGATGTCACAGAATCTTTATGATAATTGCAGGTAGCATGTCCTTTCAGATCTGATACAGCATCCTTCCAGGTGGTGTATGGTTGTTTGACAAAAAGGCTGGGTTGACCATGTGGCGATGTTGTGGGGAACAGAACACAACAAGGGCAGTAAAGACCATCTTGTGCTCTTGAGTAGGATATGAACTTATAAGTATCAAACCAATCTCTCTGGCAGTACTTGTTCATGACACCAGCCTGCTTTTGGTTATCCTTGTAGGCGTGTAATGGGAACCTGAATCCAGTTGGAGGGACCCTTTCATTGAGAAGCCGGTACTTCGTGGCATCATCAAGATTACTTGTCCTGCCCTTGGTGTAATTAGAAATGTCCAGGATCACTGGATTCTCGGGCACATTAGGAGTTGTTTTGTTGCTGGTCTCATCTGACATGCTATTACATGTTTCAAACTCCATTGGTTCAGATGCAGGCGTTGCTGCTGAAGCTGAATTAGGTTCAGCACCCCCTGGGGGTAAGGGGGTTTCAAGAATACTCCCCCAGTATCCCTGCTTGTCGTACGAGGCGACTAAAAGGGTTGGTGGTGGGTTAGTGCCCCACCCCGTAAAAAGAACTAACTAAAAAAGCAAATAAGGCGCCTCGGACCCGGACGGACCATACGTTGACGACTAAGGAACGGACAAAGGACATTCTGAGGGTAGGAACATGGAATGTGAGAGGAGTGAATGATGAAGTGAAAGAGAGAGAGAGATTGTCCAGGTGCTTGAGGATGCAAAAGTGGATATTTGTGGACTGACTGAAACTAAATGGAAAGGTGAAAGGATGAGAGAATGGGAATACGGTGTAGGTATATGTGCGGGAGTCAGTGAGAATGAGAGGGCAAGAGAGGGAGTATGTCTGATGATAAGCAAGAAGGGGAAGGAGAATATAAGAGAGTATGGAACAGTGGGTGCAAGGATTGTATGGGTGAGGATGAAAGTAGGTATACAAGCATGGGCGATTGTATGTGTGTATGCTCCAACAGAGGATCGAGTGGCAAGAGTGAAAGATGAGTTTTGGGCGAGAGAAGAAGCATGTATGGACAAGTTTGAGAGGAGCGAAAGTGCTGTTGATTGGAGACATGAATGGCAAAGTTGGGAATGTACGAGTGGATGGAGTGGTTGGTCAGTGGGGTGTGCCAGCTGAAGTAGATGGGAATGGTAGTGCTTTGGTGGGCATCTGTGCTGGTAAGGGGTTGGCAATAGCCAACACCTACTTTCGTCATAAGATGATCCACCGGTATACATGGAGAGTAATGAGGACGATGGATGGTGAACTTGTTGAACGAAAGGCAATGATAGACTACGTGTGTGTGGATGAGCGAATGAGAAGACAAGTGTTGGATGCAAGGGTGTGGAGAGGGTGGGGGAATGGAGTCTCGGACCATCACTTAGTGATGACCAAGGTAGAGCTGCAAAGAAAGTGGTTGAGGAGACGAAGGGGAAGACAGGAGGAAGCAGCTCCTGTGAGAAGAGTGGAGAAATTGCAAGATAGTGAGAAAATGACAGAGTATAAGAGCATAGTGGAAGAAAGATTGGGAAGGTATGAGCTAGAGCAGATGGAAGGGGTGGAAGACGTATGTAAGACATTCACGGAAGAGATAAGCGCAGCGTGTGAGGCGGTTTGTGGAGTGAGGAGGAGATGCAAGGGTGTGCAATGGACAGCGTGGTGGAATGATGAGGTGAAACGAGCTGTGGAACAAAAGAAGAAGGCATATGGTGAATGGTTGGCGAGTAGAGGTAGGGGAGAAGATGAGAGAGAGAAGAGAGAGGTATATGTGAGCAGGAGAAGGGAGGTTAAGAGACTGGTGAAGGAGAGTAAGAAGAAAGTGGATGAAGAGTTTGGGAGGAATCTGAGTGTGAAATGGAGGGAGAGTAAGAAATTGTTTTGGAAGGAGGTAAAGAAAGTAAGGCAGTGTGAAAGGGGAAATAGTAGGGGAGTGAAAGATAGGAATAATAGATTGTTGGTGGAGAAGAGAGAGAAATTGAGGAGATGGAAGGAGCACTTTGAGGATTTGTTGAATGTAGAGAGTGAGAGCAGTGTGAGTATAAGTGGTTGGGGAATGGCTGGGAGAAGAAGAGATGAGAGGAGGGAGGAAGAGATCAGTAGGTCGGAAGTAGTGGAAGCGATGAAGAAGATTAAGCTGGGAAAGGCCCCAGGAATTGATGGAGTGTGTGGTGAAATGCTTAGGTATGGGGGTGAGATTGTTGTGGAGTGGATATGGAAGTTGTGTAGATTGGCTTGGGAAGAGGGAAGGGTTCCAGAGGACTGGAAATCAGGTATAATTGTTCCTCTGTACAAAGGAAAAGGAGAGAGAGAAGTATGTGGTAACCATAGGGGTATTTGCCTTCTTAGTGTGACTGGTAAAATATATGGTAGAATACTCATTGATAGGGTTAGGCATATGACAGAGGAGCTAGTTGGAGAAGAACAAGGGGGATTTCGGAAGGGAAAAGGGTGTGTAGATCAGATATTTGTTCCAAGATGTTTAGTGGAGAAGTATCTAGAGAAGGGAAGGAAAGTGTATGCTGCCTTCATGGACTTGGAGAAAGCTTATGACAGAATAGATAGGCAAGGTATGTGGAAGGTATGAAGAATATATGGAGTGGAGGGGAAATTGTTGAGTGCTGTGAAGAGTATGTACGAGGGAGCTAGGGCTACGGTGCGAGTGGATGGTGAGCTGAGTGAGTTCTTTGATCTCAATGTGGGACTGAAACAGGGGTGTGTGATGTCTCCATGGTTGTTTAATATATATATGGATGGGGTTGTAAAGGAGGTGCAAGGTAGGGCAGTGGATGTGGGGGTGGCCCTAATGAATGAGGGTGAGATTTGGAAGCTTCCGGTGTTGCTGTTTGCTGATGATACAGTATTGTTGAGTGAAGATGAATGGGAGTTGCGAAGGTTTGGTGAATGAATTTGGGACAGTGTGTAGGAGGAGGAAGCTGAAAGTTAATGTAAACAAAAGTAAAGTTATGGTGTTTGAGAGGAATGAAGTCACAGAGTGTGCAGTGAGGTTGGATGGTGAGGATATGGAGAATGTGAGTGCATTCAAGTACTTGGGTAGTGTGATGAGTAAGAATGGAACTTTGGGGGATGAAGTACGTGAAAGGGTACAGCAGGGAAGAAAGGTTGTTGGTACACTGAAAGCAGTGATGAGAAATAGGGAGGTGAGTATGGAAGTTAAGAAGTTACTGCATGATGGTATTGTGATCCCTACCCTGACGTATGGAAGCGAGGCGTGGACCTTGCAAGAGGGGAACAAGTCAAGAGTGAGAGCAGTGGAAATGAGTTACTTGAGAGGAGCATGTGGAGTGACGTGGAGGGACAGGTTGACGAATGAAGAAGTGAAGGAACGTTGTGGGGTAGATGTGGATGTGGTTGAAAAGATTAGGAGAAGTACACTGAGGTGGTTTGGACATGTGGAGAGAATGGAGAATGAAAGACTGACTAAGAGGGTGTATGTAGGTGAGGTGGAGGGAGGGAGAGGGAGGGGTAGACCGAGGATGAGGTGGAGGGATGGAGTTGAGAGGTATATGAGGGGGGGGGTGAGTTGGGGGGAGGGGAGTCAAATGGTGGGTGACAGAGTGACTTGGAGGCGTTTTGTCTGCGGCCACCCTTTGCGGGATTAGGGCGTCGGGCTATAGATAGATAGATAGATAGACTTCCCTCTGACTAAGAGTGAGGAGTTGTAGTCGTAAAAAATCTCTGTAAAGTAGGTTGGTGCGTCACCTTCCTTTTTTTGGCTGATTCCATACTGACTGGAAAAAAAAAAAATCGGTAATCCGACAGTATCTCCACTGATTCAGAAAACTTTGGATCAGCTCACCAGTACTAACTTAGTTCTAGATTAGAGAACTCAGTTGACTGTGCATGTTGTTACGAGACAGTTGAGCACAACAAAACACTGGCCAAGTCCACAGCCTGACTGCTCAACTGTTCACTACGTAGCAACAAAACTCAAACGGAAATTAAATGCTGCAGGTTCATTTACGTTACAGGATAATGAAAAAACATATTGTAAGTGAAATGATCAGTATATATATATGGAAACCCCCAACGGGAATACTCAGAGCGAAATGATGAATATATCAAGGAAGTAGGAAACACCCAACAGGAATACTCGGAGGCGAAATCAAAGGTTAATCCTACGCAATAGGATACATCCCCCTACACAACACACTACACATCAAAGGCAGAGACCACTCTAATACCCAGCGCTGCTCGTGGCACTTCAAAATACTGCTAAGGGTGCAAACCTCCGACAACATCCACAACAATCTCCATCAAAATGCCCATTTCCCGCACCAAGCCCTCTTCCTCCCATCATCCCCAGACATCACCTTCTGCTCCCCAAACCTCGCCCCCACAACATCCTGGAGAGTGGTCAAAACCCTTGACTCTGACCGCCTCCCAGTCGTCATCACTACCAAAACCAGAATCACCCCAGCTGGCCACAGACACACACACACTAATTATGAGAGACACACATACACTAATTATAAGAAAGCCAACTGGGAGGCCTTCACAACTGAAACAGAACAACACTTTGAAACACTGAACAGTACATCCATCACAAACATCAGCACCGCTGTGCACACTTTCAATACAGTTATTCAAAAAGCAGACAAAAGACACATCCCTAGAGGCAACAGAAACACAAACCCAACTTCACACCAGGAAATTCAAGGCCTCATAAGTCAACGGGACACACTACAACACTCCCCAACACCCCATACACAAGACACCGTACAACAAACACAAGAATTCAACACTCAGATAAACAATAAAGTATCAGAACAGCAAACACTAAATTGGAATAATTATCTCCAAACACTTAATCACAAAACAAACACCAGCAAACTCTACAAAACACGGAACAGTATCACACTCAACAACAGCAACACTACACAATCACACGCTGCCATCACAACAACAGACACCATACCCTCAAACAAACAACAAGCACACACTCTCATCAATCACTTTTCACAAGTCAGCCATCTAAACCCCCACCGTCATCCGACGCAAGAGACAGTTCCCCACAGACCCAGACTTTGCACCTTTCGCTTACAACCAGACGAAGCACATCATTAACAACCTTATGCACTCATCTGCCTGTGGCCCAGACAACATAAGCAACATACACTTCAAACACCTAGGACAACAAGGCATAGCCTACAAGCACTCACCAACATATCAAACTACAGCTACTCACACATAATACCCAACATTTGGAAGCATGGCACTATCATCAATATCCCCAGACTCAACAAAGACCCCACGTTACCTTCCTCACACCGCCCCATCACACTCCTCTGCACCCCTCCGATGTCACTGAACAACTGGTATTACACCTAGTTACACCTCACGTCCCCTAGCCACATCACAACATGGTTTTAGGCCGCTACACTCCACAAACACTCTTCTTACTGACCTTACACAGAATTTTTGATGCTATCAATTCAGCTTTGCCACCACACAGAACACTACTGGTCACACTAGACATTAGCAAAGCTTTTGATGCCACCCACCGCCACAACCTCACTTACAAAATATTCAACACAAACATGCATAATTACACAACAAGATGGCTGGGAAACTATTTAGCAGGCAGATGTGCACATACAACATTTGTCGGTCAGTCTTCAAGCATCAGAAACTTCACAAATGGCGTCCCCCAAGGACCTGTGTTGTCCTCTACTCCCTTTAACCGATACATGCATGATATACCAACACCCCACACACCACAAATACACATAAATTCCTATGAGGACGACATAACACTTACACGTACACACCAAAAAGCAAACACAGCCGCACACTACCTCTAACCCTGCCTCAACACACTAAACGAATGGTTCACCACAGACTAAAATAGCCCCAATCAATTCTACAGGGACCCTTCTAACAAACTGGACAGAATAACACAAGTCACATTCCACACCTCACAATAAACAACACTCCTCTACCACACACACACACACACACACACAGACACACACACACACACATACACACAAAATCCTTGGTGTAACATACAATACATCGATGTCTTTGAAACAACACATGGCAAACAGTGAAGATAAATTAACACACCAAGACTCAACGCCTTAAGGTCACTTGCCCATACAACATTTGGACACAACAAAGAAACCACCATCACAGTATACAAACAATTTTTACGTTCATTGATGAATTATGCAAGCCCTGCTTGGGCTTCCAACCTCACTAAAACACACCTCAACACTCTACAGACCATACACAACAAGGCCCTAAATAATCACAGGCTGCACAGCTACTAAACCCACAGACCACCTACACCAAGAAACCAAAGTCCTCAAAGTCAAAGATCATCTAGACCTGAGAGAGACACAAATTCTTGCCGCAGCCTCCACAAACTCACACCATCCACTACACCACATGGCAGCACATCCACACACACCAAGGAACATCAAAACAATATCAGCACACGATATTATACACAAATAATGTCATCTCTCCCCCATCGCCCGCCTAAAACCAGCTTCCAGAAACATATCCATACTCATATCACTCGCCGCTCCATTCAGTCACTTGAAGACAACACACAGCTGCATGCACGGCCTCCTGATATCGACCCTTCTGAATCCTATCTCCCTCGTGAGGGCAGGGTCTACCTGGCCAGTCTGAGATGTGGGCATCATCCAGCCCTCTTGAGCTATCAGAAGAGACTGGATGACTCCGTCGCTGACGCCTGTCCAGGATGCAACACAGCACCCCATACCATTAAGTACATTATGGAAGACTGTACTGCACACATTCGCCTGCGCCAACAACACAACATACACTCCCTGATAGCTCTGTGGGAAAGCCCGGTCTCGGCCGTGGCCTTCCTTTGTGACTTGGGGCTGTTCGGCCACACTGCTTAGGGAACAACTATTACTACCTCCGACAACACCCATAAACGCAGCTACGAACCCCCAAGGTCTCAGCCCCCGGTTTAGGCTATACAGTACAATGAAAGTATGAGATTTAGATAAGCCACGCAAGGGCACTAGGGAAAACTAACAACAGGAACTGCGGGCCAACTGGCTCAGACCAAACGTAGCCGAGACTCAACTCAAAACTCTACCATAGAATACAAGTGACAACCCATAGCACTCCCCGACAAGTCCCACGACTACACCCGTCATCCTGTATTCAAGGCAAGACAACACAGCTCAACTACTGGTTGCAATTGCAATAAGCGAGACACGTTTACTTTCTTCAACGTTAGCTAGGGAAGTGGTGGGGGGGTGGGGTCCGAGGACGCGCGATCCCGTCCTTCCACCTGGGAAGAGAGGCGCATTTCCCAGCGATACAAAACACAATATTTATCCTCAGCCGCCTCAAGGCAAAGGGGTGTGACTAAACTTAAGGAAATGTTAAGGCAACGCAAACTAAAAGAGTTTCTGGTGAAATGAGTAACTCAACATAAATAATTATGCAAGAAAATAAATTATAATGGCAATACACCTCCCGCCTCCTCCTCTCCCGCCAGACGCTGGTCACGTAACAGGCCAGCTCGCTATAAAAAAAAAAAAAAAAAAAAAAAAAAAAAAAAGTTAGGCTACTTCACATTTTACTATACAATATTTATTAAAAACGTGCCCGAGCAAACAAACACTATCAACTTGCAGGAAATAACTGCACCAGCTCTGGGACAGACAACGTAGACATTATACATAAGAGGTCTCAAGGGCACGAGCCTCCACCAGTGATGTAATATTACGTCCAGCGTTCGCGGGGTAGTGATAACTTAACAAAATATTTTGTTTTCTCGTATTTATGTCCTAAATATCTGCATGCTGCCAATCTTGTCTGAGCAGCCAAACAGGGGCACGCGCGCCGGGTACGCCCCCCCCCCCACCCACCCGAATCCACGCCTGCTGTATTACAACATCACAAGCCACAGGAGAGCCAGGTTGCGAGATGAAGTAAGGTGGAGCCGCCTGGCACTCTACTCCACCTGTAATGAGTTCACACCTTCACCACTTCTCCACTCTCTCTCTCTCTCTCTCATTATCAGTACCACCACCACCAACAAGTTAAAACACCACAAGATATTCGCCTACGTGGATATACACGTATAAATACTTTTCTACTTCAGAGAGTGCACGATTAACCTATACCTATTCATCGCAAACATTCATATTTACTTGAATTCAATAACAAGATCATTTTATAAATACGCTTGACAATTATATAACACCGTGTGTGAATGTTATTGCTGTAGTGCCTATACTATATTCTTTTACAGTAATTGTACAGATAAACTGGTATACACCACTATTATGTGATTAAACTGTATACTATGCATTACGACTAGCCATTCAACATACCATGCAATGCTATCTGCAGCTGTGGTAGTCCATCTCTGTTCACTTCCAGGAGAGTTTCACCATGCAGTGTCTTCTCCAGCTGTAGTACTCTATCTCTGTCCTCTTCCACGGGAGTCTGACCATCAGGGTGGAAGGAATGGATGCTGCCATCTGTGTAATGTCATAAATAGTTTGGGATCAACGAGACATACCTAACCAATAGTGTTGTTATATGTGTGCAATATGGACACCATCAGTATAAGGAGAGTGCATTGATAAAAAGACAGTTTACAAGCATTATCTTCACCATAATCACTGGGACAGGGGAGACTGCCTAGCTCATAGTGCAGCTACTCTGTAATGTCCTCATCACAAATTGGTTATGCTATCATATTTTGTACATAAGACTACATGACACTTGTATATTATGACTATATGCCATAATGAGTTCTGTATCATAACATGTTATGGACATCCATACATCGTACCAGAGGAAACGTCTGTCAGCCATTTGTGCCCCTTTTACAAAATTAGTCATTGCCATCAAGTTGCATGTGTTACATATAATCATTATAAAATCCTGGAGGAGGAATGGGTGAATATCTACCATAGTCTGCTGGTGTCAACTAATGATGTACAACAGCATCTGGATGGACGTTGATGGAAGGACAATCTTCAGCACTTGTAGCGGGATGTACTGGTGGATCCTCGATTGACATATCCCCTGTGGAGGTGGAGCCAATTAATACAAACTATACTGTTACTCATAATACATAATTGGAACAGTAGGTAATATGTGCAACATTTATCCATACATGAAGTACAGTACATAAATGTTTGGCAATGTAGCTTTGTTCTGTCTGCAACTGTTATGCAGGTTATTAATATAAAAATCACCACTTTATGGTATGCGGATGGCGGTGGCTGAGTCGGTATAGAGGCTGCCTGCAGTCCTAATGGACCCAGGTTCGAATCCCAGCTGGGGCTGGGAACAGTTTAAGGATTTGAATTTCATAAAAAGCAGACTTTTCTGATCTACCAGTGACCCGCCGACATGTCATAAAAGTACCCCCGCTAATACCAGTACACCAGTCTTGTATGAGACAGCCATAGCATGTATTCAATATGGATGGTGTGTTAGCGCCGAAGTGGTGACTTGTGGAGATGTAGGTTGAGTGGGACTTGGGAAAATATATATATATATATATATATATATATATATATATATAACAATAAAAGCATGTCAACTAAAATTTTCATTTTTTTGGAGGGTGGGGTTGGTTGTGGGGATGGGGGAAGGGGTGGGACAGCTCCAGCAGCCCAAGTCATCAGCATCACCTGGAATTTCCTAGTTGAAGTAACATGTATTAATCGGTCACGCCTGGGTAAGGTGAAATTAAGCCAGGTCTGCATGTGGGGCAATATCACGCTCATCACATTATATAGACTGGGGTCAGACACGGGACCCAAGCCGGCTTAGGCTTCATGAAGCCATGGTTTTTGGTCGTGGCTTCGGCTTCATGAAGCCATGGTTTTTAGGTCGCGGTTTCGGCTTCGAAGCCAAGGACCTGGCTTCAGCCCCAACTGCTGGCTAAAGCACCAGACCCAGAAAATTCGTTACAGGAACAGAATATGCATAAAAACTGCCTGATTTTCATATTTTCAAGTCCTTTCCTTCGCACCCACTTCAGCTCAATAAAAATATCAAACATTATATACAGAATCCTTTATTTCCAGACTGACGATTCCTAGGGTCAACATTTGTATGTAAGAGATAATGGTACTGTACCTATTTGCCCCTAGGTAAGATGCAAGGTATTATGCACTCACTCACTTGCAAGGACTCACTACGTTTGAAGTTCTGATTTTCTTACTGGCTGGTTACAACTGGCATACTGTGACACGAAGCTGATTACTGGCTTCATAAAATTCAGACAGCTTCGGCTTTGTCTCTGTGAATGTTTACCTGGCTTTGGCTTCGGCTTCGGCTTCACGATTTTCCAGGGGCGCCGACTTCGGCTTCATAACTTTTGAAGGGCTTCGGCTTCGAAGCCAAGGAGGTGGCTTCAGCCCCATGTCTGACTGGTTAACAAATTCATTGGGTGGGTACAGCGGTATGACAATACAACTTGTTGATCCAGTAACTGGATGGCAATACATCTTGGAATGACGGAGAGAAGAAATGAGTTTCAACTCGAGTTGAGAAATGGGTATGATATAGTAAGCGAAGAAGAACTGAATGAAGGTGGGATTGAAGAGGAGTGGAAGCACTTGCAGACTGTTATTTTGCAGGCAGTGGAGGAAACCGTACCAGAAAACGAACAGGAAAGACGAAAACAGTGGATAACTGATGACATTTTAGCAATGATGGAGGAAAGAAGATGAGAAAGAAATAATGAAAGTAGATATAGAGATCCAGATGTTGAAATATAAAGAAAATGCAAAGAAAAGAAAGAGGAATGGTTGAATGAAAAATGCCAACAAGTGGAAATATTACAGAGAACTAACACTAGGAAGATGTATAAAGTTACTGAAGAGGTAAGTGGAAGAAAAAGAAATGCTAGAAGTTCAGTAATAAAAGATAAAAATGGAAACATTTTAATGGATAAACAAGATGTATTAAAGAGATGGGAAGAATATATTCATGAGCTGTATGATGATGAGAGAGGAGTCAAGCCCGAGATTGACGGTGTAATGAGCGGACCAGTCTTATTAAAAGAGGAAATTCAGAAAGCTATGAGAAGTATGGGTAAGAATAAAGCAGGAGAGGATGGAGTGGTGGTCAAGGTGATGGAGGCAGCCGGAGAATTTGGATTAGAAAAAATAACCACTTTGGCAAACAGAATATATGATGCTGGATACATTTCAGAACCGATGAAAGTGTTTTTGAGGCCATCCCAAAGAAAAATGACGCACTGGAATGTGATGAGCATAGACCTATAAGTACGATGAGTCAAATGGGGAAAGTATTGTTAAGAGTGATAGAGGAAAGAACAAGACGAAACATAAATAGCTATGTGGCAAAGGAGCAGTATGGATTTCCAAGGAGCAAAGGCATTAGAAATGCTATTTTGCATTGCGAATGTTGACAGAAAGATCTCTGGAAGTACAGAGGGATTTATACTTGTGTTTTGTGGATTTTGAAAAGGCCTTTGACACTGTGAGGCATGAAGAGATGGTGAGAATGTTGCGGGTAGATAATAAGGATATAAGAATCATTGTAAACCTGTACTGGAAAAAAAAAGAAAAGAAAAAAGCTGCTGTTAGCGTCGGCGAGGAGAAGACGGAGTGGGTGACTATAAAATGAGGAGTACGACAGGGATGTGTTCTGTCGCGAGACTTGTTTTCTTTAAACTAACAAGTTGTAATGGGCGAACTAAAGGAATTGGAAGGGGTCAAGGTTGGTGATAAGAACATAAATAATCTGAGGTATGCTGATGACACGGTACTGGCAGCGGATTCGGAAAAGAAACAGAAAGAACTGGTGGATAGATTAGTGGAAGCATGTCAACAGAAAGGGATGAAGATTAACATCAGGAAAACAAAGGCAATGGTACTAACAAAGCGGAGAGAAGCGATAAATATCCCACTTAATATCCACGAAAGCTATATAAAGCAGGTGAGAAGTTTCGAATTCTTGGGTGCTGTTATATCAGATGACAGAGGAAGTGCGAAGGAAATTGTAAGAATTGGTACTGCTAAAGGAGCTTCCGGACGCATGAGAAAAAATTTAACTAACATAACTATGGATATGAGGACACGAATAAGAGTGCTGAAATGTTTTGTTTGGTCAACGCTATTATACGGGTGCGATACGTGGACAGTAAAAAAGAAAATGAGAGAGAGATTACAAGCAGCTGAGGTATGGTTTTTGAGATGAATGTTGTGAATATCATAGATAGAAAAAGTAACAAATGAAGAAGTTCCGAGAAGGGCAGGAGTGGAAAGAGAAATGAAGACGACTATAAAGAAATGACAGATGGAATTTTTGGGACATGTTATATGAGTAAAAGAACTTGAAAATGACTGTTTACTTGGAAGAATAGAGGAAAGAAGAGCAAGAGGAAGACAACGATTAAAGTATATGGATTGTAAAAGAAGCAATTTACAAGGATGATTCAGCAATGTGCAGTTAATCAGGATAGCTGAGGCTAGAGGAAGATGGCGCTCCATGGCCGCTAACGTCACATGACCGGCACTTCGGTAAGGTAAGGTAGTAGAGGAAGAAAGTTCAAATTAATTCCCTGTGCCAAGAGACTTGCCTTACTGTACACATGTACCTCACATTATTCATTCACTCCCTAACTCACTCATTCACTCACAAAATACACTGTATGTGTGTGTACACAAGAATAACATTTGTGGCAACTCATTTATTCCAGAGTAGCCGGTATGCAATGCTGTCATCAGCACTGCACTGTTGCATTTCCCAGTGGCTAATTATCTCAAAGCTAATGCCACTTTACATCTGCAGATAAAAACACGCAGCCGGCCGGGGTCGGACGGGTTTGGAGGACTGGTTGGAATTTGGCGATGGTCGGACGTGGGATGTGGGTGTGGCTTGGACTAGTTGGAATTGGGCGTGGCTGGACGCGGGATACCGGTATAGCTAGAACTGGATGGGATAAGGCTGTACGTGGGATATGGGCGTGGCTAGAACTGGTTGGGATTGGGCGTGTGTAGGTGTAAGATTTGGCATTGGCTGGGCGTGAGATCTGGATGAGGCGGGGCAATGGATTAGGGTGGGGCTAACCAAGGAATTAGGGTGGGGCGAGACAAGGGATTTGGGTGGGGCTAGCCAAGGGATTTGGGTGGGGCGGGGCGAGGGATTTGGGTGGGGCGGGGCGAGGGATTTGGGTGGGGCGAGGCATGGGATTTGGGTGGGGCGAGGCAAGGGCTTTGGGTGGGGCAAGGTAAGGGATTTGGGTGGGGCGGGGAGGGGGATTTGGGTGAGGTGGGGCGGGGTGAGGGATTTGGGTGGGGAGGGGTATGGAATTTGGCTATTGTTGTGCTTGGTAATTGCGCGTTGGATCTGGGCGTGGTTGGGAGGCTGGATGAGGAGTAGACAGGATTCAGGTAGGGCTGAGTGGGACTTGGGCGTGTTTGGGAATGGGATTTAGGCGTGTTTGGGAATGGGATTTAGGCGTGGGATCTAAGACAGACGGGGGTTTGGGGGGATTTGGGAGTGGTTGGAATGGAATTTGGCCGTTGTTGAATGCGGAGAGGTGTGGCTGCTGGGGCTTGGGCTGGAGGCTGGAGAGATGTGGTGGAGTGAGGTCTGGTGGGGTGAGGATACTGATGAAATCTTGCATGGTGTGGTGTCATGCGTTGGGCTGGTGAGATGTGTGGTGTGATGGGGTGTGGTGTGGTATGTGGTGTGGTGTGGTATGTGGTGTTATGTGGTGTGACGTGCTGTGATGCGTTGTGAGATGTACTATTATAAAGAATGGGGTTACATGAGGCTGCTGTAAGGAATGGTGTGGTCTAAAGCGTGGTGTTGTGGTGGGTTGTGGTGTGGTGGTGCGAGTTTTATTTGATGTGGTGTGGTGTGGTTTAGTGTGGTGTGTTGTGTAACGACGAGTGGTGTGAAGGGCTGTAGACAAAGCAATTAAGGGTGGTTTGGGGGTGATGGTGGAAAATGAAAGAAAAGGGTTTAGCCGTGAAGGTGTTTGAATGTATGGGTGTGGTGGTGTTGACGTATAGTGTGGGAAGGGAGGTGTGGTGGTGTTAAGGTGTAACTTGTGGAAAGAAGAGGAGAAGTAAAAGTGTAAGAGGTGCAGTTTGTTAGAAGAGGTGATGTGGTGAGTAGGTGACAGTGAGTGGAAAACGGACGTGTGGGGAGAGACATGTTAAAAGCACGGTTTGGGGGAGGGGAAAAAAAAAAAAAAAAAGTGTGACTGTGTGGGGAGTGGGATAAAAGATGTTGGAAGGGATTGGAGTTTGATGTGAGGAAAACAAGAGGCTTTCACATAGGAGATGTGTAGGTGTAAAATATGTAAACAAAAAGTGTGGGAAGAGCTACAAGTTAGATGTACGGTGGGGGAACAAAAAAAGAGGTAGGGAGAAAAGATGTAAAGGAAGGTGTTAAAACAGGAGGAACTGAAAGATGCAGGATGAGATGAAAGATGGAAATGTAGGCTATGACCCGAAAGGTACAGGGGAAAAAAATCGATGTTAAGTGTGGAGGCATAAGTGTTTGAGGTGCAGAAAAAGGGTTGGTGGAGCAGAAAAGAGCTAGTCTTTGGGGAAAAAAAAAAAAAAAAAAAAAAGCGTGGGAAAACAGGATGTGTGGAGGACAGATGCATGTGAAAAGAAAAAAAAAATGAAAAAGGTGTGTAAGGTGTGTACAAATGAAGCATAAAAATGTGTATGTGTTATAATATTAGCTGCAGAAAAAGACGGTATAGAAAAAAAGACGTGCATGGAACTGAGAGAGAGAGAGAGAATCAAAACCTCTCGATAGGCTATGCGAGCCACCCAGTGACTGGACAACGATAATAATGACTGGTGTATTTTTTTTTTTGGGGGGGGGAGGGGGAGAACAGAGGAAAAACAAACTTAATAAAATAAAAACCCACAGCTACACCAGATTACAGGTGTCCTCCATTCATAAACTGTAACAGCTGGACTTGAAGAACTGCTGTACGCTGAAGTTTGGGGGGAAACTATTCTGGGGAAGAGAATTCCAGGGAGATGCAGTTCGGGGAATAAAAGAATTCTGACTAGCATAAGTTCTGCAATATGGCAATGTGACAGTCAAGAGCGATACCAGATGCCCATGTAACACGGGGGAAGACGTGGAGAGGTGGCACAATGGATGCAACTTCGTCTAAGCTTTTGCCATAAAAGTATCTGTAAAATAATGCAAGGGAGGCAACATTCCTTCTTTCTTGTAGGGGAGGAAGTTCATTTGTAACTGCAGGGTTAATAATAATCCTTCCAGCTTTGTCCATAATTTTGTCCAGTTGTTTTAGTGCAACCTCTCCAACCACTGCACTTAACATCCAGCTGTTTATCACGGCTACAAAATGGCAATCCTTAAGGGGACATAAGACCACCTCATCTTGCAGTTTTGTCTTTACCATAGTTTTCCATGGGATTCTATTTCATGATTACGTTTTCAAGTTCATAAAATATTTAAAATTCTTTAAAAAGTGGGGAAGAGTTTTTAAAGCGGTTTGTTTACAGTTCCTAGCGATACCGAAGTCAAACGGACGCCATTTTGTGGGGTGAGAAGTCAGATAGACGCCATCTTGTGGGTCGACAAGACAGACGGACGCCATCTTGTGGGTCGACAAGACAGACGGACGCCATCTTGTGGGGCGAGAAGACAGACGGACGCCATCTTGGGAGAGATGACAGACGGACGCCATCTTGGGAGAGAAGACAGACGGACGCCATCTTGTGGGGCGACAAGACAGACGGACGCCATCTTGTGGGGCGACAAGCCAGAAGGACGCCAATTTGTTGGGCGAGAACAGAAGACGCCATCTTAGAACGTTCAGTCATTTTTGAAGGAAATTACCCTTATCGGTGTCAATTTATCCAAACAACCTAAATTTTCGTAGAAATCCAATCTTACAACCTAACCTATCCCTTATGTAATCATACATTTTGTTTATTGATGGATCCCATTCGTACTCGAAAAAGCACTTTTGTACATCTTTACCAAGTCACTGATTTACTTCAAGTGGGGGGGGGGGCTGATTTTTAAAATGAGGTCCTATGTCTCCTTAAGGATTACCTTCAAAATAATGCTTGACACAGTGAAGAAAGTGTTTATCACGGTAAACATTCATTTTTGTTTTGACCGCAGAAATACCTTGCTGATTCACTTCCTCCTCTCCCAGGTTGTTTTCTATATTTTTCTGATGACTTTTATGTTAGTAAATGATTTAATGCTGATTGTTTCCCTGATGTTTTTGTCAATGGTCATTCCGATTCACTCGTGTTGGTTTCTCAGGCGTACTGACAGACTTTCTAAAACGTACTCTTATCAACTGAAATTTATTTTACAACTGTTGCAGCTTGACCTTAAATATTCACAGCTTATCCTTAATCTACTCTTAATTAATGTAACCCAGCAAAACATCCTAACCTTACCTAACTCAACCTAGCTAACTATCCAACGGTAATAACCATACGCACCGAAAGGGAACACCAAAATTATTTCGATAAAACTGCGTAGCGTTGTGTCCGCCATTACGCCCAGGAAACATCACGCGTCGGGGAAGCAACTTATGGATAATAAAAACAATCGGGAAACAAATTCACCACTATAAAGAAAAAAAAAAAAATACTGAGCAAACCAACAATAAGAAGTGAACTGTTCAGGTTTCTGTTGATTAAACTACATTTACCATCATCATAACAGACGCTCTCAGTATCTGGATAATCCGTCGCCCAAGTGACTGCAAATTTCATAACTTTTTATTATTTATTCTGCCCATTCCATATCAATATCCTCCTCTACCGGTATGTTATCGATGTAAAGTATATTGAAAATCAAAATACATAACTGACATAAAACAGGACGCTTACATGACATACGCGAAATGAATCATATGAAAAATTGCTGCAACCCCTCCAATGCCACCCAGAACATGGACGAATGATAAAAATGGCTGACCTTCCTTGTTGATGGCGTAGGGGGAAGCCGATCAGTCTACCACCTGACCCTTCGTTTGACCCAGCATCCACCTGTCTCCTGTACACCTCGAGACGGACACCACCACCAGGCCACAAACATCCAATCACTCGTAGTTTCGAAGATCACACGAACGCACAGAAAAAAAATAAAAAATCATAATACTTTACCCCCCCACCATAACCCCCACAGCACTGAACTCGAGACTGGCAGCCGCGCTGCCGCAGCGTGGCATGCTGGCAGCGAGATCCTGCCGATGATGGGAAAAGCAGGGGTGACAACCATCCCGTGCCAGGGCGTCAAAAACCACACCGTAAACTTTCTATGCGTCTATTAATCAGTCACGCCTAGTACTAGTTAATTACTACACATTGGGTTTACTGTTATATAATTTCTTCATGCCTAAGCGACTAATCTGCTGGAGTACAATGGAAGCAATAATCATCCTTGATTTATTAGACCATCCGAAATATTGGTACTCTTGATCTGTTGGACATGCGCGGCGCAGCGACTCATATTGCCACCGCGGTTCTATTTAAACATGCATCACGGGTTAGCTGTGTATATATTTTACATATTTTGTACGTTGTTATAACACCGAGTCAGTTAAAGAAAATTAATAAAGAAAAATAATACGATATTTCCTGTCTGTTAAGAAAATATATGACACTTCCGTCTTCTTTTTTTTTTTTTTTTTTTTTTTTTTTTTTTGCCTATCGACCATTGAGGCCGAAGCCTCTGGTCATTAAGGTAAATATATATATATGTATATATATTGACACATATATACATATATATACAAACATATATATATACATACATACATACATACACACATCCATGCATATGAACATACACACTTTCATGCACACGTACATATATATATAATAATTTTTATTTTATTATTTTTTTGTAGTTTTATTTTTATTATTTTTATTTATTTTTTATATTTTTAACCTTATATTACTTATAAACAAAATACCTAATCTAAAGACCCTAAAACTAACCACCTAACAGACAAATCGCTAACCTATACTAAATCCTAAGAGACAAATAACTAGACCTACACTAATGTTCAAAAAGCCTCGACCAAGAGAACACCATCGCCTGCAGATATGTAATGCTTTTCTACATTACATACCTGCACTCATCACCTGATGACTGTCAGTCGAGGCACAACCTAATATAGGGGACATCAATATATGAAAGGGAACCAGACGAGTCAGGAACATTTCCATATACGTCAGCTGTCGTCCCTAATTACAAATAACTTAAGGAAGATAATATAATGTATTTACATAATTTATACAAAAATTGAAGAACCTCGCCCAGCAGACTACCATCGACTGCAAGTGCCCAATACCTTCCTATATTGCACACTTGCACTCATCAGCTGGTGACTGTCAGGCAAGGAATTTGGCTTAATGTAGGGGACATCTATATTAGAAATAGATCGGTGGGAGGAGGAACTATTTAAAATATGTCAACTGTCAACCCTAATTAATATTACAATATATACATATTTACTGTTCATAAAAACCATAACCACACAGTAAAAAAGTCACATCACTCTGATCAGTCCGGTCTCTCTCAAGAAAGCCATCAATTTATCAGTCATAACAATGTCCCCATCACCCAGGATGGTGGAAAGGGTGAAGGGGACGTCAACTGCGCCGCAGTAATTCATAAGTGAAGCGCGTTCACGAATAAATCGCCGACAGCGCAGGATGATATGACTGATAGATAACACCGCATTACAGATGTCACAGTGCGGTGGGAAGCGTCTTTCCATATAAGGTTTTATGTGGGTTAAAACGGTGGCATTCAGCCGTAGCCGTGCCAACACTTTTTCTTCTAGGCGACTGGGACGGTTGGCAGTGTCCCAGTCGCCCAGGTACGGCTTACAAGTTGGAATATTTAGTCTGGTCCACTGACCTTGCCACAGAAGATTTATTGATTTCTTTCCGAGAGATAGACTCGACCGTAGATCACGAGGAACGTCCCAAGTCTCCTCGAGCTCCACAGCCGACTTTGCAAGTAAGTCAGCCTGCTCATTGCCGTAGATACGACAATGACCAGGCACCCAGATCAGCGTGAATGACTTGTTGCATGAATGCAACTTATTAACGATGCGGCCCTGGATCTCATGAGAGTCCGTAGTGCAAGATGCAATTGCCTGAAGGGCTGATTTTGAATCTGAAAATATGACAAATGAGTCATGTCTAGAATTGAGAGCATAGTCTATGGCTTTGTCAATAGCAAAAAGTTCTGAAGTAAACACAGATGTATGAGTCGGCAACCGATACCTGAGGGCACATTCAGTCGACCACACACTTGCACCCACACATTCACTCGACTTGGAGCCGTCGGTGTACAATTGATGGGACCCCAAGTGACGAACAATGATCTTACGAAACAAGTGGTGGACCTCCGCCTCCGGCGCCTTGGCCTTTGGTACTGGGAGCCATGTAACATCGACTGTAAAGCCGGGTGGCTCCCAAGGCGCTATATTTTTAAGCACCAACTTGTCACAGTCACTAGGGTCCACATCAAGCTCCTGAGTCAGTAAGTGGAGGCGAGCGGCAAGTGGCCGACGCACCCCCCGCAGAAGGTGGTGGTATTGACGCAGGGGGGTACAGGCCACATTGCCGATATTACTTTTTCTTAATGTCCTTACACCATAGGATAAGGCCAGGTGGTCACGGCGAATACGGAGGGGAGGCACATTCGCCTCCACTTCCATACGAGCTACACGGGTACACCGGACAGCTCCAAGACACATTCGCAAACATTTATTCTGTAACACATCCAATCCTTTCAGCGTGGCATCGGATGCCGAGCCATACACCTGTGCGCCATAGTCTAGCTTCGATCGAATAAGGGACTTATACACCATTAATAAAGATTTTCTGTCGGCACCCCAGGTAGTACCCGCTAGGTACTTGAGGACATTTAACGGTTTATCACAACGAGCAAGCAAAGTATTAACGTGAAGTTTAAAATTCATTCTACGATCAAAATGTATTCCTAAAAATTTTACAGAATTTTGAAAAGGTACCGCCTGATTATCCAAAGTTAAGCACAAATTAGGTACGTTACGATTAGTGAAAACTATAGCGGCACACTTACGTACGGAAAACTTAAATCCCCACTGCAAGGCCCATTGGTGGACGGAGTCAAGGGCTGCTTGAATCCGCCCAGCCGAAAATTGTGCATTACGGGAAGAGTGCCATATTGCACAATCGTCAGCGTAGAGTGAGTATTTAAGATTCCTCGGGATGGGAGCTGATGACAGAATATCATTGATCATAATACTAAATAAAGTAGGACTAAGCACACTTCCCTGTGGCACCCCGTTTTCCTGGATAAATATATCCGATGTTACGTTACGGGGCAATTTGACAGAGAAAGTTCTATCCCTTTAGAAATTTGAAATAAAAACAGGCAAATTTCCTCTTAAACCATAAGCATAGAGCTTCATTAGTATACCGTGTCGCCAGGTCATGTCATAGGCTTTATGGATGTCCAAGAACACCCCTATCATGAATTCTTTATTGGCAAATGCCTCTGCAATACAATGCTCCAAATTCATTAAATGATCTAGTGAACTTCTGTATTTACGGAAGCCACATTGTTGATCATTTAACAAATTCTTCGACTCTAAAACAAAAAGAAGCCTATTGTTAACAATACGTTCCATGACCTTACATAGACAAGAAGTCAACACAATAGGACGAAATGAAGTGGGATTCATAAGACGACCAGCCTCTTTGGGTATCGGTATGACGTGCGCAAAGTGCCATGAGTTTGGGAACGTTCGAGACGCCCAAATCTCATTGTACAGTGCTAACATCTTAATCAGGTTGTCCTGATTAAGATGCTGGATCATACCGTACGTGATGGTGTCTGGTCCAGGGCTGGTGTCTTTACAGGATTTAAGGGCAAGGAGCAGTTCATCTAGCGTAAACTCTTGGTTGTACGGGGAGTTTACGTCTTCTGTGGCAAAGTCTAATATCTGTAGCTCAGCCGTGCGTTTATGATGTTGGAAACGCGGGTCATAATTGGCTGAGCTACTTACATGAGAAAAACTCCTGGCGAGGATGTTAGCAACGTCCACGGGCTCGTCATAGATGTTATTATTTATTTGCAAGGTGGTAATGGGGAAATATGGGCCTTTATTATTTAATATTCTTATGGTGGACCAGACTTTACGTAATGGTGTTGTACGAGTCACCGTGGACACAAAGGACCGCCAGGAGTCACGTTTGGCCCTTCTTATTATTCTCCTTGCCTCAGCCCGTGCCTGTTTGTATGCAATAAAATTTTTCTCAGTGGGCTGACTATCAAAAATCCTGTATCTCCTATTGCGTTTTCTTAATGCTTGTCGGCAATCCGGCGTCCACCAATGTGCTCTATGCTTCGCATGAACTGTAGAAGTCTTGGGAATAGCAGCCTCAGCTGCGTGTAATATGGATTGGGTTATATTTTCGACCTTAACATCTATGGTCTCCCCAGATATATCTAAATTGGCGATCCTTGAGAAGGATCCCCAATCTGCTTTCTTATAGTTAAATTTTGGAGGTGGAGGGTCCGAAATGATGTCGCGTGTATAAGAAAGACAGATGGGTAAATGATCACTTCCCAAGGAGTCGTCGTAAGGGTCCCATGAGAGATCTTGATGTATACCAGGGAGGCCAAAGATAAGTCAATGGCCGAAAAGTTACCAGTACGATCATCTACACGAGTCGCTCTACCATCGTTCAGAAGACAGAGGTTGGACTGTAGTATTAGGTCAGCTACTTGCTCCCCACGACCATCGATCCTCAAGCTACCCCATTGATAGTGATGGGCGTTAAAATCGCCCAACACTAACTTATTTCCAGGCAGGTGTTCCACTAGTGAATTTAAAGCATCACTATCAATGGGGCCATGTGGAGGACAGTACAGACAGCAAATAGACAGATACGTGTTATTAAATTTTACTCTGCACGCGACCGCTTCCAGAGTAGAATTTAGAATCACTTCCGTTTGTGGGTGTGATTTATGTGTGTATATGGCAACTCCGTGACCTTCATATCTTCTATACGAGTGATAGTGTCTGAACTGTGGAGGATCAGGGTGATCCTCCAGGCGCGTCTCCTGTAAACAAACAACGTCTGGCCTGTGTATAGAAAGCAAGATTGCTATATTGTGTAACTTATTCCCAATACCTCTACAATTCCACTGTAATACAGTGAAAGCGACGGTTTAAGATTTTCGTTGGGGGCCAGTGTGCTTTGTCTTTTTTGTCTCCCGCCGGCAGGCGAGCGACTACCGGGGGACCCTATCCCGGTGCTTGTTAATGGAAACCTCCATATTGTCATCAATAACTAGGTTCCCAGCCTCCCCGAGGAAGAGCTAACCTTTCTCTCCCTCGCTGGAGTAGGAACCGGAAGGACATGAGGACGTGACTGTTTCGTGAGGGTGGTCATGTTACTTTTACTAGACTTGTCAGGCTTCGTTTTAGGCCGTACCGATGAAGAGGCAGCAGCAGCCTGAGAGTAAGTTGATGCCTTAGGGATGTCAGTGAGAGAGTTGGAACGGACAGGAGGTCGAGATGGAGATGTACTGTGAGTGGCAGGAGGGAGAAAGACAGGGTCAGTCTGGGTCTCTACAGAGCACATCACAGGACGGGACATTACCGCCGAAGCATAGGACCTATTCGGCGTGGGAGTTGCATGCAACTCCTTCACCTTTCCTAGCTTCGTAATAGGAAATGCCCTCAGTTGCCTTCACTGTGCAGACTTCCTTCTCCTCCTTCCACTTGGGACAATCCCTAGAGGAAGTGGAGTGAGCGCCCTTGCAGTGAAAGCAACAGACCGTCTCAGATGTACAATGTTCCGCATCATGACCCTGGCTTGCACACTTGCCATACACTGGCTGGGAAGCCCGACAAGTCTTCGAACCATGCCCATACAACTGGCATTTCAAACAACGGAAAGGGTTAGGGATGTATGGTCGAACGTGAATGATTTCATAACCAACTTTGACTTGACTAGGAAGAGAAATTTTGGCAAATGTCAAGATAATAGTTGCTGTCTTCGTCCTTATGCCTTCCGAATAACGAGTTATGAATTTAGCTTCAATTACATCTTGCTGCGCCAATTCTTGTACGATTTCGTCCTCGCTCATCACCATGAGATCCCTGCAAGTGACAACACCCTTGCAAGAATTCATGGAGACTGGGATTTTGGCTTCGACATCGTAACAGTGGAATTTACGCAGTTTCAGCAAATCTCTCACTTGTGACGAGTTAACAGTTTTTACCAGGAGATCTCCGTTAGCAAGTTTTTTCACTTGTTCGACTTCTCCTGCACAGTGGTCAATCACCTTCTTGATAAGGAAGGGATTGAGACTGGACAGGGAGTCGAACCTAGAGCATGGATAATGACGAACGTGGCATTGTCAACAGGAACGTCAAGTGGGGCACGAGTTTGGTGTCCGTCAGTCTGGGGGTGGTCAGTCCGGTCGTTACATTCGTCAGGACCACCTCCCCCTGAAGGGGGAGGCAGCAGGGGCGTCCGTCATAGCAACCACTTCCCCCTCACGGGGGAAGTGGGAAGAAGGAGAAAAACAAGCAAGGGACAAGGTACCTGGGAAAGACACACCTAGTCTGAGATTACCCTCTCAAACCACTCTCGGGAGGACGCGCCCGTGTATAACTCACACCCCAGAGCGATCAGTGGGGGTACACTCCAGAGGTGAGTAAGCAAAGGCAATCTCAGGAAACAGATATAGACACTTACTATATCTCTAAAGGGCTGGGAGGAGAATTAGTACTAGCTAACCTAACTTTATTGAAAAACGCCCTAGTGGCGGAGAAAACAAAGCTAAAGCCGGTGAGGCAACCCTGCAGCTAGAGGAGAGCCAGAGAAACACGTCTGCACACTCCACGACCATGTATCAAAGTCCTCTCCGTCTTCACATTTTGAAAGACTGGACGATGCTTTTGAAAATAATATCCGGCAACTTTTCACGTATGTCCTTACCTTATTATTATTATTTTTTTACGGCATAAGAAGGAATTCAATACGACATAAAATACTCTCAAGAACTATTTACCTTTGGAAAAACTGCGAACAGCATCAACGCTCATTGTGCAACCAGCGATCACCTGGCTGAAACAATATTACTTGATCGAGTGATATTTATACTATGCAACATTCAAGTGTTCACACTCCGGTGTAGCGTTATGCATACTGTCCGCCCCCTACGGCGCATGCGCTGGAGTTGCCAGAGGCCGCCACAAATATGCCATTTGTTCTCTGATCTCTGTAGGGGTAACATGATCGCAGCCTCTCGCCCTTTGTTTACAAATGGCAAATGGTCATTCCGGCGTCTCATATCATTCGTCTCAAAGCTTTCTCGGGTAGTTTTCGCCCTTAAATTAAATTAGGTTAGGCGGAAAGCGGTAAAAATTCGAATTTCTAAGGTATGAATGAGTTAGGTTGGATAAACATAGTTATAATTAATCATCTGGGGACGAGTTATCTAATCTCCTAGGCGTGAGAATTGCCTTAGCTTTGTATCTTTACAGGAATGAGTCACGCTCGTACCGTTCCGTGTATTAAACCATTTTTATCATACATATCCTTGAAATTATAAATAGTTTTGGCACACACTACTTCATTCGGTTGTGCATACCACTTTTTATGCTGTATTTTGCAATGTCCTCTTGCTGATGCTTCACACATATATATTCATTTATGTCTACTTTCTGTTCCTCTGATATGCATTTATATAGCATAATCATGTCTCCTCCTCCTCTCCTGCAGAGTTGGTAAATTCAATCTTTCCAGTCTTTCTCAGTAACTTAAATCCCTTAAGCTTGGTACCCATCTTGTAGTGGCCCGTTGTACTTATTCAATCTTATCTGTGTTTTTTGAAATGAGGATTCCAGACTACTGTGATGCATACTCCAGAGTTGGTCTGATGAATGATATTGTCTTCCTCAGCATATCTTCATTTATATATGTGAATGCTATTCTCATATTAGCAAGCAATGTATACATGTTTCGTACCTTCTCACTGATGTGATCATCAGGAGATAGTCTGTTACTGATAATTACTCCTAGGTCCTTCTCCTTTTCTGATATGTGTAGGGTTGATCTTCCTAACTTATAATACCAATCTGGTCTTTTCTCACTTTTACCAAATTTTATTACATGACACTTATCCACATTAAATTCCATTTGCCATTTATTGCTCCATTCATGAAGCTTGTTCAATTCCTCTTGCAGCTCTTTGCAAGAATCTATGTTAGTAATTTTCCTTTGAATTTTTGCATCATCTGCAAACATATTTAGATAGCTTCCATTTCCAATATCACTGTCCATGTCATTTATATATACTAAAAACATAATATACTAAAAACATAACTGAGCCCTGTGGAACTCCAATGGTCACTTCCCTCCATGATGAGTAATTTCCCCTTAATATTGTTCTCATTTCCCTTTTTCTGAGAAAATCCTGCATCCAAAAGTGGAGATTGCCTTGGATACCTCCTTGATGGTACAGCTTCCATAAAAGTCTTTGGTGCGGTACTCTGTCAAATGCTTTCTTAAAATCTAAATAGATACTGTCCACCCATCCTTCTCTTTTCTGTAATGTTTCTCTAACTTTGTCATAATTGCTTAGAAGATTAGTAACACATGATTTTCCCTTCCTAAAACCTAACTGCCTCTCTTTTATCATACCATGTTCTAGATGTTTTACCCAAACTTCCCTTATCAGCTTTTCTAGTATCTTACAACACTGGTCAGTGATACTGGTCTGTAGGTGAGGAGTTGTCATTGTGTTAAATTTGACTAGTGTACAGGTATTTGTAGACCTCACAGGTGGTTAAGAGGGATGAGTAAAGGACTCATGAATGGAATGGAATGAAATGGAATGGAATAATAAAAAAAAAAAAAAAAAAAAAAGGAACGCGAGCACCAAGCCACTCAGTGACTAAGTTTCCCCCTTGGGAGGGGGGGGGATAGTATACCTTCTCAGTATCCCTGCTTGTCGTAAAAACTGTCTAAAAGGGGCACTTTAATCTTCATCCTCTTTTTTCCCCTCTGCTTCTTGTACATCATCTGTCCCACCTCTCTGCCTTATATTTTCACTTTAATACCCACCCAACTCCTACTGTAGTGCCATATAGTCATTGAGTGGCTTGGTGCTCACTTTCCTTTTTTTTTTTTTTTTTTTTTTTTTTTTTTAATATTCCATTCCATTCAATGACTAAGTTATATGGCACTAACTTGGGTGGGTATTGAAAATATATGGCAGAGAGGTGGAACAGATAAAGTACAAGAAGCAGAGGGGGAAAAGGGGAAGGATTTTAAGTCGGCTTTTACGACAAGCAGGGATACTGAGGAAGTATTCTATCCCCCCCTCCCCGAGGGGAAAGGACTCGTGAGATAACCGTGACTGGGAGCTGGCTTAGTTTCCATTGATAGTACCCCTCTGGGGAGGGGGGACAGAATACTTCCTCAGTATCCCTGCTTGTGGCAAAAGGGGCACTTTAATCTCCATCCTTCCCCTCTTCCCACTCTGCTCCTGTACTTTATCTGTCTTACCTCTCTGCCTTACATTTTCACTTTAATACCCACCAAACCCTCTTCCATTATAGTGCTATGTAGTCATTGTTTTAGCTTGGTACTGGCGCTTATTATTCACCTCCTCTTGTACTTCATGTGTCTTATCTCTCAGCCTTATATTTTCACTTTAATAACCATCCGACTCCCTTCCACCTCAGTGCCATATTTTCATTGGCTTGGTGCTAATTTTTTTTTTTTAATTACTGTATTCAATTCATTTCCATTGATAGTACAGTATATAAATATATCCTGTGCTACTGGACACAACAAGGTTTATGTTACTGCACGTGTGCAGATTTAAATAAACGATTGGTATTAAAATATGCCAATCAGTGATGTGTAGTAATGTAGCCTAACCAATGTGCTGAATAACCTAACTTAGGATTTTTTTTTTTTATTTCCCATAACAACTAGTATCTGAAGTGATCTCAGTAACGTAACTGATAAGGGTCTTAACTTTATCATTATCCATTGAATCAGTAGCAGTGCTGTAACAGTGTGAACAGGACACTTCACTAAGCATACCCTACTGGAGTGCATACTGTTTTCATAGTATTTGGAGTTAAAAGTACTTTTCCATAAATGAAATTTAGAGCCTAATTTTTATTTCACATTGGCTGAACTTGAACTATACTGGACTAGCCTAACACTCTTATGTGAGATTTCTCAAAACTAAAGGGAGATGTAAGGTTTCTCAAACTAAAGGGATTGGATTGGATAATTGAGGGGAAAAAAAAAGGAAAAGGAAAAGCTAGCACCAAGCCACTTATTGACTCTATGGCACTTAAAAGGGGTTGGCTGGGTATTAAAGTGAAAATATAAGGCAGAGAGGTGGGACAGATAAAGTACAAGAAGCAGAGAGGGAAGAGGGGAAGGAAGAAGATTAAAGTGCCCCTTTTAGTCAGCTTTTACAAGCAGGGATACTGGGGAAGTATTCTGTAACCCCCTCCCCAGGGGGAGTGTAATCTATCTATCTATCTATCTATAGCCTGACGCCCTAATCCCGCAAAGGGTGGCCACAGACAAAACGCCTCCAAGTCGCTCTGTCATCCACCATTTGACTACCCTCCCTCCAACTCACTCCCCCCTCCCTCATATACCTCTCAACTCCATCCCTCCACCTCATCCTCGGTCTACCTCTCCCTCTCCCTCCCTCCACCTCACCTACAGACACCCTCTTAGTCAGTCTTTCGTTCTCCGTTCACTCCACATGTCCAGACCACCTCAGTGTATTTCTCCTAATCTTCTCAACCACATCCACATCCACCCCACAACGTTCCATCACTTTTTCATTCGTCAACCTGTCCCTCCATGTCACTCCACATGCTCCTCTAAAGTAACTCATTTCCACTGCTCTCACTCTTGACTTGTTCCCCTCTTGCAAGGTCCACGCCTCGCTTCCATACGTCAGGGTAGGGATCACAATACTATCATGCAGTGACTTCTTAACTTCCATACTCACCTCCCTATTTCTCATCACTGCTTTCAGTGAACCAACAACCTTCCTTCTCTGCTGTACCCTTTCACGTACTTCATCCCCCAAAGTTCCATCCTTACTCATCACATTACCCAAGTACTTGAATGCACTCACACTCTTCATATCCTCACCATCCAACCTCACTGTACATTCTGTGACTTCATTCCTCTCAAACACCATAACTTTACTTTTGTTTACATTAACATTCAGATTCCTCCTCCTACACACTGTCCCAGATTCATTCACCAAACCTTGCAACTCCCATTCATCTTCACTCAACAGTACTGTGTCATCAGCAAACAGCAACACTGGAATCTTCCAAATCTCACCTTCATTCATTAGAGCCACCCTCACATCCACTGCCCTACCCTGCACCTCCTTTACAACCCCATCCATGTATATATTAAACAGCCATGGAGACATCACACAACCCTGTTTCAGTCCCACATTGAGATAAAAAAAATCACTCAGCTCACCATCAACTCGCACCGTAGCCCTAGCTCCTTAGTACATACTCTTCACAGCACTCAACAATTTCCCCTCCACTCCATATATTCTTAATACCTTCCACATACCTTGCCTATCAATTCTGTCATAAGCTTTCTCCAAGTCCATGAAGGCAGCATACACTTGCCTTCCCTTCTCTAGATACTTCTCCACTAAACATCTTAGAACAAATATCTGATCTACACACCCTTTTCCCTTCCTAAATCCCCCTTGTTCTTCTCCAACTAGCTCCTCTGTCATATGCCTAACCCTATCAATGAGTATTCTACCATATATTTTACCAGTCACACTAAGAAGGCAAATACCCCTATGGTTACCACATACTTCTCTCTCCCCTTTTCCTTTATATAAAGGAACAATTATACCTGATTTCCAGTCCTCTGGAACCCTTCCCTCTTCCCAAGCCAAGCTACACAACTTCCATATCCACTCCACAACAATCTCACCTCCATACCTCAGCATTTCACCACACACTCCATCAATTCCTGGGGCCTTCCCCAACTTGATCTTCTTCATTGCTTCCACTACTTCCGTCCTACTGATCTCTTCCTCCCTCCTCTCATCTCTCCTTCTCCCAGCCATTCCCTAACCACTTATACTCGCACTGCTGTCACTCTCTACATTCAACAAATCCTCAAAGTGCTCCTTCCATCTCCTCAGTTTCTCTCTCTTCTCCACCAACAATCTATTATTCCTATCTTTCACTCCCCTACTATTTCCCCTTTCACACTGCCTTACTTTCTTTACCTCCTTCCAAAACAATTTCTTACTCTCCCTCCATTTCACACTCACATTCCTCCCAAACTCTTCATCCACTTTCTTCTTACTCTCCTTCACCAGTCTCTTCACCTCCCTTCTCCTACTCACATATACCTCTCTTCTCTCTCTCATCTTCTCCCCTACCTCTACTCACTAACCATTCACTATATGCCTTCCTTTGTTCCACAGTTCGTTTCACCTCAACATTCCACCATGCTGTCCCTTGCATCTCCTCCTCACTCCACAAACCACCTCACATACTGCGCCTATCTCTTCCGTAAATATCTTACATATGTCTTCCACCCCTTCCATCTGCTCTAGCTCATACAGGGAGATAATGAAGAAAAGATTCATTGTCATTAAAATAATATTTTTTTACTGAAAGTATATCAATACCGGGGAGACTGAATAAAAAATTCAGTCATTAAAAACATATATTTTTTGCTGGACTGAATTACACCGGATAAAAAAACAAAAGCTAGCACCATGCCACTCAAATGACTATATGGCACTAAGATGAAAGGGGCTTGGGTGGGTATTAAAGTGAAAATATAAGGCAGAGAGGTTGGACAGATAAAGTACAAGAAGCAAAAGGGGGGAAGAGAAGAAAAGATGGAGATTAAAGTGCCCCTTTTGTCACCTTTTACAAGCTGGGATACTGGAGAAGTATTCTCTCCCCCCTCCCCAGTGGGGTATACAGCATATAACTTAACTAAGTAGAGTATAGGAAAAAAAAAAACAGCACCACTCCTTTCGTGTCCTCGAACTAGCCCTATGCTGCTGCATCCAGAAATATACCAGCGACTTCCAAAGCTTCTTTAAGTTGTTGGATGATTTAACAGCTGCTTCATGGTACTGGGTTGTCACCTTGACTGCAGCCCTTCTAACCTTGAAGAGTGAAAGGCTAACTATCTACACTTATATCCTGTTATGTATGACTGCAAATACATCACCAAAAGCACATTAGGGTAGAGGTGTTAGTATCCGATCACAAACGGCTACTTTTTTCCATTTGACCTCCGGTCAAGACATTAACAGTCAACTGGAATTCTCCCTTTTTTTACTCATATGTGTACATCAGTCTTTACCGTATATGATCACACCCTTTTGAGCCTCCTTTGGATAATCAGATTTATTACATATTGTTTTCCTCTGTGATTGGACATAATGGTCTGACCTCTAAGTCCAGTCACATGACCACTAACTCCAATCACTTGGCATTAATATTATAGATCAATAGTTTAATGCTTGTCCTTCTAGTATGTCTGTGTACAACACCTGAACAATGATTGAACTACTTTATTTCTAGATCCCATGAAAATTCATGACTGCATGACAAAATATACCCATCCTTTATTTTCTTCAGGTAAAGAACTTTGGAACTAATATAATTTTTCTACACATTTAAGTATGCTCCAGAACAGTGATGGGTTTGTGACAAGGTTTAAATGCAGTGAATTAAAAAGAATTAAGAACTCTAATCCTTTATTCTAAAAACTGGTCAATACAATTTTGTTTATAATTAATTTACTGCACTAAATAAATAATTTTTTCTTATTTGCTTCCACATAAATGAACATTGGGCTCACTTCAGATAGTATCTGCATAACATTGCAATATAACAGCACGTAGTCAAATGGACTGATTGTAGTAATGCACATTTAACAAGTAAACGGTACTATCTTCTCTACATGTAGCTAATAGTATAGTATCAGTATTCTATGCATGCTAATACATTACAAGGCAGATCTGCATTCTGTTAGCACATTATACATACTAAAGTTTCTTCCTGATTTAATCCATTCATACACTGTACATTATTGTCCAACATGCTCACATACATTTAAAAAAAAAATGCAGACCTATTTAGGCCTATTTCACCAAATTCAAGGACTATGTTTTATGTTTTTTTGTAAAGTAAGCATAAAAAATGCAGACCTATTTAGGCCTATTTCACCAAATTCAAGGACTATGTTTTATGTTTTTTTGTAAAGTAAGCATAGGATAAATACTTTGAAGTTTAGTGGTATACACAAAAATACGTTTTTCCCCCTAAAGAGCTTCACTCGTACATATATTTTCATCCAAAAAGTAAAAAAAATCTGCTAGCCTTCCTTTCCTATGGACAGTAACTGTAGCTATAACTAATATGACATCCTAAACTTAAACATTTCTGAGATAGCTCTTCTCTGCATCAAGCACACCCCTTTCTATTTTAATAGCTGCAGTCCTGCCCTGAATAACATCTGTGACACATTTGTTCTGAATAACACAAACTTCATCTGAGGTAACTGGGAAAGAAACATCACTTGGACTGCCCCAAACAAAGTGATCCTTCTGGTCTTCCAACTCCAAGAAATGTACTTCAAGACCCTCTTCCAACCCTCCCAAGACATGCCTTATATTGTGTTCCTCCGACCTCTAGATGTACTGTTAATTACAGCTATCTTGACTACCACCGAGGATACCTTCTCAGGTTGATGCTGTAGATCTATGTACTGCATTGCATTTTCAGCCATTGAGGTCAACTGATCTACCACTGTGGCCGATCACTTATTGGATACTAACACTACCTTACATATGGGAAACTACGGGCACTAGTGCAACGTTAAGTCCACTATAATATGTATCAACATAATCAAGGTATGTGTGAGAATATGAAGCATTTTAAAGAAATAAAAATTGTGATCGGATACTAATGATTAGCCAATTTTGGAGTTAGTACTTGATCACCTCTACTGTGTGGTTACGAATGCAATAAGTAGGCTGGTTGTTGGTTTTGTGTGTTAATCATACATTTATCTTCAGTGTAAGCCATTACTAAGCTGCTGAACTTGTAAAAATATGACTCTAAAATAATATTGAACCAAAACTTTTCCTTAAGGGTGGCCGTAAGAGACGTGTGTAAATTTTGTGGAAGCAGACAGGTTGCTACTATAAATTTCAACTATTGACAAATTAATAATTAGGCATTAGCCTTTTATTTTCATAGGGGAGGTCGATGCTCTACCTTAACTTGTTTTCCTTGTAGCAGTTTCTTTCTTGAAACACGTGGAAACGATCCGATACTAACGCACTGATTGAACACTAACGACCCAACCCTACCCAGTCACTTGCCTGCTTACTACCTTCTATCCAACTTATAACCCCTTTTTTAATATTTCTCTACACATCATCCTTCCATCTCATCTTTGATTTCATACCTCCACCTTACTCACTACATACTGATTGTCTTTCATTCTCCATTCTCTCCAGGTGACCCGACTACAACTGGGGACCTCTATTCACCTTTAAAGTAACATACACATCAATATCACACACCTCCTCTGCTTCCTCTTTTGTCAGTCAGTCTCTCTATGTAAATCTATACACTCCTCATTGCCACTGCCGCCTAATGACTAGACTATTTCAATATAGACGAGTCCAAGCTCACTTCACTACAGTAAGGTAGGGATCACAATACTGGCATGAAGTAAATTTTGAACTTCCATAACCACTTCCAGGAGTGTAACTACACTGTAAAAGTTGAACAACAACAACCTAATTAGGCCTATTCCAAAATCCAGTGAGTATGAGGGATGGACATACATGACTGTTGTTTGCCATCACAATACTGACATGCAGCATCATAAGAACATACATGCACACAGTTTTTTTTTCTTTTTTTTAATGCGAGGAAGAAGGAACCAAAGGCCATGAGCCCGCAGTAACAGTTCCCTCCAAAAGAAAAACAAAATACAATAGAGAGCCAAATTCAAGATCCAATCATTTTAAGATGCCTGGAAACACTACGTTTGAAAGACTGGAGATCATAGGCAGCAGGAAATACAGACAGAGGGAGACAGTTCCAGAGCTGACCTGTTGCATAAATGAAAGACTGGGAGTAACGGTTAACTCTTGCATTAGAGAGTTGGACAGAAAAGAGATGAGAGTTTGCTGCCAGACGGGTGCTACGTGCCCGTCGTAGATGTGGAGGAATGCAAGCAGACAGTTCAGAGGAGCAGTGACCGTTAAAGTAGCGATAGAAAAGAGATAAAGATGCAACAGTGCGGCGAAGAGACAGAGGTTGAAGGGAGTCAGTAAGAGGAGGAGAGTTAATGAGACGAAAAGCCTTTGACTCCACCCTATTGAGAAGAGCTGTATGTGGGGAGCCTCCCCACACATGAGAGTTGTACTCCACACAGGGGCAGATAAAACCCCTGTATAGAGTCAACAATTGTGCAGGGGTAAAGATAGAGCGGAGTCGGCTTAGCACACCCAATCTCTTGGAAGCAGATTTTACAAGAGATGTAATATGATCTTTCCAAGATAAGTCCCGAGTAAATGAAACCCCAAGCATGTTCAAGGATGATGCAGGATTAAGCTGAATATTATTAAACATTAGTGGGTATACCTGTGGAAGATTTTGTCGGGTTGATAGGTGTAAGAACTGAGTCTTAGATGCATTAAAGACAACCATATTATTTTTACCCCAGTCAGAGATATGAGCCAAGTCAGACATTAGGTGTGCCATAGCCTCATCCCTTGTTTGTTGAAGTAACTGTTGAGATGGGTAGCTGCCATGGGAACCGAATGGAAAGGTGAAGGGTGGAGTCATCAGCGTATGAGTGGATAGGGTTAGATGTACAACTTAGAAGATCATTGATGAATAAAAGGTAGAGAGTTGGTGATAGGACAGAGCCCTGAGGAACACCACTGTTGATAGATCTAGGAGAAGAACGATGGCCGTCTACAACAGCGGCTATAGAACGACCAGAAAGGAAGCTAGCGATGAAGGCACAGATAGAAGGATAGAAACCGTAGGAGGGCAGTTTGGAAATTAAAGATTTATGCCAGACTCGATCGAAAGCCTTTGAGATGTCAAGTGCAATGGCAAAGCTTTCGCCAAAGTCCCGAAAGGAGGATGACCAGGAGTCTGAAAGGTAGGTGAGAAGATCGCCAGTGGAGCGTCCCCTGGCGGAACCCATACTGACGATCGGAAAGAAGGTTGTGATAGGAAAGATGCCTTAAAATTTTTCTATTAAGAATTGACTCGAAAACTTTTGAAATACAGGACGTTAAAGCAATTGGACGATAGTTGGAGGGTTGGGAGTGGTCACCCTTCTTTGGGACTGGCTGAATGAGAGCGAACTTCCAGCAAGAAGGAAAGGTACAAGTTGACAGACAAAGGCGAAAGAGTTTGCCTAGGCAGGGTGTAAGCACAGAAGCACAGTTCTTGAGAACAACAGGAGGGACCCCATCAGGACCATATGCCTTGTTAGTACTGAGGCCAGTGATGGCAGAAAATACATCAACTGAAGAAATTTTAATGTCAGCCATGAGGAAGTCAGAGGGGGGAAGTGATGGAGGAACAGCACCGGAATCGTCTAAGGTGGAATTGGAGGAGAAAGTCTGTGCGAAGAGATCTGCTTTATCAGTAGAAGAAATAGCTACAGAACCATCAGAGCAGAAAAGAGGAGGGAAGGATGATGAGGTAAAGTTGTTAGAAAGATTTTTGGCAAGGTGCCAGAAGGAGCGGGAAGAATTCGAGTTGGAGAGTTGAGAGCATTTAGTATGGATGAAATTATTTTTAGTAGAGCGAAGAACAGACTTAGCACGATTCCGGGTGCCCATGCTTGTATTCACACTGATCTATAATCCCTCATAATCTTCTACCTCTTAAAAACTTTGAAGACATACACCTCGGCCCTCTCATTCTCCCTTATTCCAGCCAAAATACCCACTCAGTATTCCAACTCTCACACTATCACTTTTTCCTTTTCCTCTTCATCTCCAGCCTTCCACAATTTCACTGGGGCCTATATCAACTTTTGCTTCTCAATCACCTTGCAAATCTCTCCCTTTCATCTAGTCATTCGCACCTCAAACGTTCCATATTGCCATCCCGATCATGTCGCTTGTTGGGACATGTCTGAGGTAGTATTAACGTAAAATAAAAAAGTAAAGGCACAGCGTGGATATTTTGGGGTGATAGGCACCCTTGCCTGGCACTTTCAAGGAAGGCAGCAGTCAATTAGGCCTCAGCTCCGTTCACTCCATTGTGGTAATGTACGTTCCCTCGTGGGATTCAGTACATTAGCTACCCCCTGTAGCAGAGACCCCTGGTACCTTAATTCCTGAAGATGGTCACAAGCCAACAGGGCCCTCAGTGATCCACAGCCTGTCACAGGTCATAAGTAAGAGGGGTGACCATTAACTCAAGGCTATCTGTGCACAACATCCTAAGCTATGTTAATACAGAAAAATGAATGACTTTGTCTTTAGGGCACTTATAAATAATGTACTGTACAGTTATAATGATGCCAATAATAATCCAAAATATATGATATAAACTGTAATGCATTGTAAGTACAAATTATCCACATCCTATCACCAACTCTCTTCCTTCTCTTCATTAATGACCTTCTGAGTTTTACCTCTAATCCTATCCACTCATATGCTGATGACTCCATCCTTCATCTCTCTATCCGCTTTCCTCAGCGTCCATTACAAACAGAACTGGAGCAAAAACGGAATGAGGCTATGGAACACCTAAATTCTGACTTGGCTCGTATTTCTGATTGGGGTAGAAAAAACCTTGTAAATTTTAATGCTGCAAAAACACAATTTCTACATATGTCAACTCGCCGTGATCTCCCACACAATTATCCTTTGATGTTTAATACCACAGCACTTCAACATTCATCATTACATAATATTCTTGGGATCTCATTTTCTCAGAACTTGTCATGGAAAGAACACATTACCTCCCTTATTAAATCTGCTTCTAAGAAATTAGGTGTTCTAAGCCACCTCTGTGATTATTTTATCCCTGCTCAGATGTCGCCTTTATACAGGGGGACTTATTCACCCCTGTTTTGAGTACAACTCGCATGTCTGGGGGGGTTCTCCTCACAGACCTCTTTTGAATAGGGTGGAGTCGAAGGCTTTTCATCTCATCAGCTCTCCTCCTTTAACTGAGCTCTTCAGCCTCTTTCTCTTTGCCGCAATGCTGAATCTTTATCTCTGTTCTATCACTACTTTCATGGTCAATGCTCTTCTTAACTGTCAGCTTGCATCCCTTCTCCACTACGGTGGGTGTGCTGCACCCGTCAAGCAGTTCACTCTCACCCCTATTCTGTCCAACTCTCTAATGCAAGGGTTGACCGATACTCTCAATCTTTTGTTTATGCAACAGGTCAGCTCTGGATCTGTCTTCCTCTTTCTACATTTCACTCTTCATGTGACCTCCAAACTTTCAAACGCAATGTGTCCAGGCATCTCGAACCGAACGAATTGGACTAGTCTTGGATTTGGCAATCTAATACATATTATTCAATGGGGGAAACAACTCGTGGGGTCTAAGCCTCTTGTTCCTTCTATAAAGTATACAAAAAAATATAAAATGTGATCCAGTGCAAGTACAAATACAAAGTTTTATCAGATTCCAAAATAAATAACAACACATAATCATACTCCATTTGAAGTTCAAACACAAGTTAATTTAAGATATATCACACCAAATTCTTGCATGTTCTGCAAACAAAAAGTATGTCATTTATCTTAACATTTTCACAATCAGTGTGAAAAAATTCATTACAAATTATGCACTGAATCATATTGCTTCCAGCTTGGGGCAGTCTGCAGTGACAGAAAACACATATCTCAAAAGAGTTTTTCCCACTTATCACTGATTCAAAAGGTTCTGGTAATACTGGAAAAGGGGTCATTATTCCTTTTTTGAAACACTGGGCCAGGTGACTCCGCATCATTTCCTGGTCATAGTTTTGGGTCTCAGGAGAAGAACCAAAACACAGACTAGTGGCTGCAGCAATTGCAAAAATCCCACAATCTGAGGAACCTTTTTGTTGTTTTACAGGAATGTACTGGACAGCAACAGTTGAACTACTAGACTTTAGCAATGCTGCACCCTGTGAATTAAACGAGTCATCATTTTCACAGACAACATTAATCATACAATCATACACTTTGACAGTATTTGGCATGCAATCAATATTACTTAATGTGCACCAATGATTATTTCTAACACTGAGAATCTGAATCCAGTGATTAGTGGGATCTTTAACCTGGCTACAAAATTTGCTTGCAAAATCAACTGCTGACTGAAAACCCGAGACAGAAGAAAAATACTTTTTCAACAAATGCTGTGCATGGTCAATGTGTTCATCAGTGCCACTTTCTGGGAGTTGCAACTTCCACAGCTGCTAATCTTGGACATCCATGGGGAGGGGCAATGTGAACTGCAGACTGTAGTTTTGGGTGTCTGCTATCCACTGTTGAATCACCTGTACAATAAAATACAATAGAAAATATTGCTTGCATGATGAACGAGGTACATTAAGGGTGAAGAAATATATTGCCTTTCATGTAACATATCCAATGTTACTCATGATCTGTGACTACTAATGGACAGATAGCTAATCGACAGCATCATGTTAAGAGTCAAACTCATAATTTTTACACTACAGTATGTTGCCCACTCCCATGGTTCTGTTACAAATAATTATGTCAACCAATAACAGGAATCGGGTACTTGTATATTCCAGCAGAAAGTATGTGCTAAGAATGTAATTTTTTCTGAAGCAATGCTCATACAGTGTTGAGGAATAGATTACCAGGTACAGGATTACAGAAACATGTATATATTAATGCAGTGAATATGGCAGCTTGCTTACCAAGGCAAGACACATCAGCTTCTAATTGGGTGGGGTTGATATCACCCAGTGACACTGTCTGAACAGGTTGTTCATTTGTCCAATGCCTGAAAGGAAAATACATCTTGTAAAATAATGCTAGGCATACCACAAAATGCTTCTATTTTATATTAGTCTATTTACAATATAATGTAGGTTATAGAGTTCTTCACAATTATTCAAACTGGAACCAAATCGGAGGCTGTAATGTGACACACATGAGTAACAACTGTTCCAAGAGGTTCTGGAAACAGACAAAAAAACTAATAATTTGGCCCAAAGTCACAAGTGGTAACCCCACAACCGTAATAAAAATGATGAGACAAAGAATTGGACATGTTGCTCTCTGGGAAGAAAGACAACTTCCTCCCAAGTTAAAAATAAGGCAACCCATTACATACCTCGATTTCCGGTGTAACTGGCTCATGACGTATGGTCTCAGCTGGCCATAAGGGACACGGAACCTCAGGTTTTTCCTAGTCTTTAGAGTTTGTAAGGTGACTTTCTGCTTACTATCGATGTCCAGGACTCTGTTGAATGTAATTTGAGTAGGCTATAAGATGGTATGGAACTATCAATCTATAGCCTGATGCCTTGATCTCATAAGGGGTGGCCACAAACAAACTGCCTCCATGTTACCCATCATTTGACTGCCCTCTCTCCAATCCACAACCCCTTTTCTCATATATTTCCCTACTCAATCCCTCCATCTCATTCTCGGTCTTGTCTCCCCCTTTCACCCTGCATCTTGCTGACATACACCCTCCTACTCAGTCTTTCACTCTCCATCCTTTCCACATGACCAAACCAACTCACACACCCTCCTAGTCAGTCTTTCACTGTCCATTTTTTCCACTTGACCAACCCACCTCAGCGTATTTCTAACCTTCTCAATCACATCCACATCAATACCACAATGCTCCTTCACTTCATTTGTCAATCTGTCTCTCCAAGTAATGTCACATGCTCCTCTCAAATAACTCATTTCAACTGCTCTAACTCTTGACTTTTGTTCTAACAAGGTCCAAGCTTCACTTCCATACATTTAGGGTGGGGAAGGTGATGGCTCAGTCAGTAAAGTGTCGGTCTACAAATCCAGCCGATGCTGGCGTCACAAGTTCAAATCCTGGCCTATGCAGGGAAAAGTTTAAAGGATTTGAAATCCATTAGAAGTAGACTTTACAGATCTACCAGAGTGACGCCGACATGTCGTAAAATACCCCCGCTAGCACCAATACACCAATCCTGTAGGAGACAGCCCAAGCATGTATTCAGTATGGATGGTGGGTGTTAGTGCCGAAGTGGTGACATGAAGTGTATGGAGGAGGATTACTGGACCTAGGAACAGGCTGCAAAGCCTATGTCCAGAGTCTGACGCATTAAAAAGAAAAAATATTGTCATGCAATGACTTTAGCTTCCACGCTAATTTCCCTATTATCGCTGCTTTGAGGGCTCCAGCAACCTTCTTCCCTGCTGTACCGTGTCAAGCACTTCATCCTCCAAACATTCATCCTTACTCATCACTGCCCAAATACTTGAATGCACTCACAGTCTCCATTTCCTCACCATCCAGCTACACTGTACATTCTGTAACTTCATTCCTCCACAAAACCATGGCTTTGCTCTTAGGCTATGTATCACCATCATCAGCCTTTAAAAGTCCACTGCAGGACAAGGCCAATCCTGACTGAAGTCGGAACGATACAGCCAATGTATCTCTACCCAGTGTCTTAGGCTGTCTGGTAGAGATTGTATGTTGGGTGAGAAGTGCTTGTGTGACTGTATGAAGGAGTGGCTTTGGATGTGTGTGTGTAGTTTGTGAACGTATGAAAGTGAAAATATATACGGCAGACAGGTAGGACACCTAAAGCACAAAAAACACAAGGGGGAGAGATTAAGGATTAGATTAAAATGCCCCTTTTGGTCAGCTTTTATGACAAGCAGGGATACTCGGGAAGTATTCTATCCCTCCCCCTCTTGAGGGGTAAGGCTATGTATGTTCACTTTCAAATTCCACTTCTTGCATACTCCCCCAAATTTATTCACCAAGACTTTGCTCAACAACAAAGTGCTGTCTAAAAACAACAAAACTGGAAGATTCCAAACCCTAGCCTCACTCATTTCGGGCACTTCAACATCCACTCCCCTACCTTGTATCCTTTATAACCCCATCCAGGTACAGGTATATACAGGTATATGAACTTTGATCCAGAAAGCCTAAGACATGAGTACTTGTGGATTCTGGGATTTTGGGTTTTTTGGAAAATACCTACCAGGTTTGCTAAACCTCTTATATCACCATTATTATCTGCAAAGTAAATTCAGGGTGGATTGAGGAGAGAATCCTCCCACATGTTTATGCCTTGTACCCTCTTCACATCAGTGTTCTGTCAGCTTTACCACTAAATAGTTGGCTGTGCATTTAGGAAGACAGTCATAAGTAACTGATTTAAAAACACAACACTAAGGTAATGCAGAAAGCTGCTAATGTAGAGCAACAACTGAGCAACACATTTGCGTCTTTGCAAACTATGAGAGGAGCCGTAACAACAGAAAATTAGCAACTTTTTGAGAATTTCACTGATTTACTTGCCTGACTTGTCATTTTTTTATCATTCTGGTTTTTAGTGTATTGGATAAAAGCTCATATACCTGTATTAAATAACCATGGAATCCGAATAATGAACAGCTAGCACCATGGCAATACAATGATTATACAGCACTAAAAGAAACCATGGAGACACCAGACTGCCTAGGGAACAACTACTACTACTACTACCATGGAGACATAACACATCCCTCTTTTTGTCCTACAATTAAAATATATGGAACAGAGAGCCTAATTTTGGCAAAATTATATGTGAAGGCTGTTTCAGTAATTTAGTACAATACTGTACTTACTTGTATGGACCACTCCACTTGGGTTCCATTTTTCCACCCTTCCGTGACTCATTCCTCAGGTTCTTCCGCAGCACTGTCTGACCTATATGAAGGCTGAAGCTCTTAACCCCTTTACTCACTCGCTTTTCATATTCCAACTTCTGCTTCCTCTGGGCAGCCTTAATATTTTGAAGACACTGTTGAAATTTTTAGGTAATATTAGGCTACTATACACAAAGAAACTATGAAGGTATGTTATTCAGCCACAATCATGCTGTTCCAACAGATCCGTTCACCACAGGCCAGCAATGGGTCCCATAAGGTTACATTCCCTTGGGGTAGGCAGTATCTTGTGGGAGCATGGCGCAGCATCTAGTGCTGAGGTGTGGTTCATATTGAATATCATATTGTTTGTAATTCTACCCAGTGAACTGCTCAGAAATGCCCGAACACTGTTAAGTACTTGACAACGAATGAGCAACCAAATACAGTAGTATAATTAACAAGCTAGTAGTATAATCATATGGCTAGCAAAACAATAATTATTTTTCACAAACCTCAAGACTGAGGCAAAACAACCAGCAATCATGGTATTGAAATTACACATCAGTTGCATGTTGGGAGGTCTTATTTTTTTGTTGAATATTTAATAGCTACACTTAACTGAGGAACAAAAGTAACTATATGCCACATGTTATTTATCAAAAACTCAGATCTAGGATGTCAGAATAATTCTGTATGTATAGCACAATTACCTGGTTGTGCATTTTTTCTTGCTTAATGTTCTGTTGTTGCACATGCCTGGAAATTTCTTCAGCACTCGGTAAGATAACATCAGACATAGAAGATGGAGTGTCTTGATCGATATCTGCTTCATGTGTATCCTGAAATGATAGTTCCATTTATATCCTAAAATAATCGGCATGCATACTTGTGAAACGATGGAGTGTGCACTCAGGTATCATCTGTCCCATTAGATTATCTTATTGCAACTTGTAGATCGGTTTGCTCGACCACACTAGGGTAGTTCAACACAAGAAAATTAAGAGCATATATGGGCAGACAACTTATGGAAAAATACTTATGGAAAAATACCTGTTCTTTAATGTCAGTGGTCTCATGTGACACATCCTCATTATCCTCAACACAGTATCGAGTACCATCATCCTGAAACAATTGAAACACTTATGTAACACTAACCTTCAAATGGTAAAGACTACCACATGTTTGCAAAGTTATAGGGAAAATATCCCTGAATGTCAAAAGCGCAAGACAGTTACCTGATCATGTGATCTTGGTTCACGGTTGAACATTAGAAGAAAAGGAGAGAAGCCTGTCGACTTTTGCTTCTGTACCCGAATACTGTATGCAACATCTTCAATGAAGCTGTCCCAATTGTTTAGTTGTGGGTCTGTCAGTTTGGCAATCCGCATCTTGAAAGTCCGGTTTACTCATACTGTTAACCCGTTTGTCTGTGGGTGGTATGCCGAAGTGATGCTCCTCTTGATGCCATACCTCGTGCATAACTCATCGTTAATCTGTACAGAAAAAAACAAACTTAGCTGCAGAACGCTACTGTATGAGGCAAAACTGTTATTAACTTGGAAGTATCTATCATTAGTTACTGAAATATTCTATGAATTACTGTCAGAAATTGTAATGATGCAAATTATAGTTCCCAATTAATCATATATATCATGTGACATGTGCAGACATACCGAGGAACAAAACTCGCGACCCTGGTCAGACAGAATCCTCATAGGAGGTCCCCATCTGTGAAACACACAATACAATACATGTCAACCATGTGAAGATTAAAAATATAAATATATATATATATATATATATATATATATATATATATATATAGAACATCACATATCATATCCACCATACTTATCAACTCTTATTTACCTACAGATGAAAGATCGTATGCACTTAGCAACCCCACATGCTTTCTTATCTTTCAGTGGAAAGAAATCCACAAACTTAGTGAAGAAGTCAACAAAAGTGCACACATATCTGTTTCCTTCTTCTGTAACAGGCAGAGGACCTGGGCCAAGATTAGGTAAGCAAAGATTAATCAAGCAGCAAGCAAATATTGCAAACAGTGCATGGAAAGAGCAAAACTCTTCACTAACAAAGCATAGCGTACATAAATGCAAACAGCAATTTTAGGCAGATAACCTGGGGTAATATATTCCTGTATAATATACTTTACGTTAGTAATTGTCGATTACAAGGGGTTCAATAATACAGTACCTTTAATGTTGAACATACAAGCCTTTCAATAACACCACACCTCAGCTCTGTTCATTGGTTAAAGGTGTAAATGGATTAGGCTATATACTGTGCCATATAATGAATCAAATAAAAGGTGATATTTTATGCAGTAATGTAGTATGGATTACCACAGGTTACCATCCTCATTATCATATCCCATTCATTGCAATTTAGCCAAAACATGCATCTGTCCAACCTGAATGCTTATTAGTAGGTAGAGAATATCTGAATGCTTTTATTTATAAATAAAAAAAAAGCACTGGGAAACATGGCTTTGGTACAGTCTTTGTCTGTCACAGATCTACAAGAAGCTACAGAAGGATGGAAATCTTGGCCATATTAATGTGAATGACACACTGAATCGATTTATCTATAGCCCAACACGTCAATCCTGAAAAGGGTGGCCACAAGCAAATTACTTCCCTGTCATTTGCTATCTGGCCACAATAAGATGACACTGAATGGATACCGGACCAATATAAAGACAAGGTGCAGTAAGCAAATGCTCAAGAAACAAACAATGCAAACAATGTATACAAATTACACTCCACACATCTACTTGCCCACTGAGCAATACAATCATCATCAGCCTTTGAAGGTCCACTGCAGGACCTGGCCTACCCCAACCAAAGTGGGGACGTTACAGCCAATGTATCTCTACACAGTGGCTTAGGCTGTCTGTTAGAGACTGTGTGTAGGATAAGAAGTGCTTGTATGTGTGACTGTACGAAGAAGTGGTTTTGGATGTGTGTGTAGTCAGTGAACGTATGAAAGTGAAAATATATACAGCAAAGAGGTAGGACACCTAAAGCACAAGAAACACAGAGGGAAGAAAGTAAGAATGGAGATTAAAATGCCCCTTTTAGTTGGCTTTTATGACAAGCAGGGATACTCAGGAAGTATTCTATCCCCCCCTCCCGAAAGGAAGAGCAATACAATAATACATTCAAAATTCAAATGCTGTTGTTGCTGTTGAACTACCCCAGTCTGTCTGCCTGAGAATACATAGGCCTAGCACTAAAGTCAGGCAATATTCCAGGTAGGGCCATCCCATGCAGTGAACCAAAGTTCCACTGCAGTGGACAGTGCCTTCTTACTGCAACTGGCAAGGAAAATTGTGGAGGCTTAGTTTATGGGTATACTGTATTATTCTTGTCACACAACAGGCAGGTCAAGGACACCCTTCAATGACATTAGGACAAAGGCAGAATACCTAAACAAACTCTCTACATTGGCCAAATGAAGAAGTACAATGTAGAAACAAAGCTGCTGAAGTACGTAGGGTACTATAATAACAATCCCTATGTACAAGATGGAAGGAAAGAAAAATCAATGACATGCCATATCAAAGAAATATCACTTAACATACCTATTATGTCTACTCCTACCAACTCCAATGGCTCGATGACCTTGATGGGCTTCATTGTAGGGGCCTCAGTCTTTTGGGGATTAAATCTCTGGCAAGTATCACAGGCTGCAATCTGCTTTTAATGGACAGTCTTAGTAAAGGTGAAAATATGAGGGCTGTTTAGCTGCATTGTACTGTATGGGAAAAGTAAGTACCATACACAGATAACAACAAATATGAGTTAGCCTACCCTTATGTAAATGCCAAGAAATCATGTTTGCAAATAGAATATTAAAATAATAGTAGCTTATATAATGATTTATCAATAGTATGAAATTCAAACTGTGCAGTTGCTACACACTGAAAATACAGTAAAAACAGGTATTCTGCAAAACACTACTTACAAACTCATCAACAATCTTTGCCAGATTATCACAATAATAATACTTTGCCACTTTTTCCCTGGTAGCGTTCACCCCACTGTGCCCACCCATTGGACTGCTGTGGTACAGGTGGAGAATACGGGCTAGTTCCTCCGTACTTCGGATGACCTCTCTCTTGCGACCATCTTTGTGGGCTGCATGGTATAAGACATTCCCTGGAAGTAATATTCATATCATTAACAATATTCTATTTATGGGCTGTTGATTATTTGAGCACTCACCCAAAGATGACAATTTAAACATACAGATAGGAGGGATGTATGAGTGCAATAGATGATTGGAATGGATTTAAAAGTTATCACATCTGACATCTTCAGGTCAACCCTCTTCTCTCTCCTTTGGTCACGGCAATGTTCAAATTCAGCATAAACAGCATATCTTTAACCCGCCGCGTCCCGTTGACGTATTTATACGTCCACATGTTTTGTCACTGTCAATTCCGTTGACGTATATAAACGCGAATCAATTGCAAGATCCCTAATATGCTCAATTTTCAATTTTCGCGCATGACTTTTGGTACATATACATAGGACACCTTCCTCTACAAGATGCCAGGCAGTGACAATGCCTTACCCCGCATGACCTCCCCCCCCCCCGGCACGCCAGTCTCGGCAATTCACCTGTTACCAGTGACCTGGCCAATAAAGACATTCAGGGCCAGAATGACTCCCTAATCGATGACAATGTGGAGGACAAAGTTTATGTAGCATTAGAGGAACAAACAGTCAGAAATGATGATCAAGTACGGTAATGTCACCAAAAAACGTCGGGTATGTTGATGTGTTAGTGAGTGAAACAATGCTTATACCTGTATTGCCTATATTACTGTGTGAAAACCAATACACTCGTACTACATATAAATTCGTACCAAATAAATAATTAAATACTGTTTATGAGTGGTGTGGAATAGTTACCCTCCCATAGAACTCGTTTCCTTTGAAGCCAGCCTGATAGGAAACCCAATAAGGTAGGGAGGTACTGCTACCTATATCGAGTATTTTAAACCTCAGGTGAGATATTTCTCTATGAATTTTCGATGTTTCTCACCAAAAGCGGAGGTTTGAACCAAAAAAAAAATTTCCAAAAATGGTCGGGATTGGGGGGAGTCAGTGGTGGAAAAGTGGTCGGGACGGGGCGGATTAAGGTCACCAAAATCAAAACTCCATATCACTCCGTCACCTGCCACTTGGCTGCCTTTCTTCCACCTTACAGCCCCTTCTCCCAAACTCAACACCGACCACCTACCTCATCTTTCCCCCTCCCCCACTTCATACCACTAGAATACGAAGCCAACTACATCAGCACACAATCTATTTGGCCTTTGGAGCGCTTAATATTTTCAAAGAAAACGTTAGGGTAATGGGTTGGTGGAAATGCTTGTGTGCATCTGGATATACCAATCTGAATGTTACTTAAACCAAACAGGCATATTATGGTAAATTTAAAAAATCACTTACTCTCAGAATCCCAGCTGAATGCAGATGACTGTCTTCGTATAACTCGTTGCTGGTTCTTTGATAGTCCTCTTTCATATTTGCCTGTTGCCAAGTATCTAATGACGTTATCATACTTGACAGCATTTTCTTGAGCAATGACAAAAGCCATTTTCTCTACTGGCATACTGTAACAAGCAGAAAATAAACAGTGAGTACCAGTACTGTAGGAGTACATAGCCCTTATTACAATTATCTACACCAGTACCTCTTTCCCCACCAGATGTTTGGGTGAGGCTTGCATTAGAAACTATCTATCTATCTATTGCCAGACGTCACAATCCCGTAAGGGGTGGCCATTTGACTTTGAGTTATTTATTTTATGGGGAGGGGCACTAACCCTCCACCAACCCACTTGTTGACACGTAGGGAGCACGTATGGTTTGGTTATATGGTTACCACCCAGCGTAGTAAATGGTTTCTTGGCTTACAGGAAACCATCTGGCTTGTCACTCAATGTAAAGCCACCTGTAAAGGAAAGAAAAGCAGTAAGAAGTGACAGGAAAGATGGGAGAAATATGAAGAGAGGAGGTCAGACACAGAAAAAGAATGATAAAGGCTAAGGAAGAAGTAGGCAGCTCTACATCAAGTGAGTGGATGATGGTCGCCACCACCTACCACACTATTAGAAACTAAGGAAAAAATAAATAAATACAGGCATTCTTCAACTTACGAATTACAATGTTAATAGTCATATATATATATATTTTTTTTTATGAGGAAGAAGGAACCAAAGGCCATGAGCCTGCAGTAACAGTTCCCTCCAAGAGAAAAACAAAATACAATATAGAGCCAAATTCAAGATCCGATCATTTTGAGATGCCTGGACACACTGCGTTTGAAAGACTGGAGATCATAGGCAGCAGGAAATACAGACAGAGGGAGACAGTTCCAGAGTTGACCTGTTGCATAAATGAAAGACTGGGAGTGACGGTTAACTCTTGCATTAGAGATTTGGACAAAAGGGATGAGAGTTTGCTGCCAGACGGGTGCTACGCACCCGTTGTAGAGGTGGAGGAATGCAAGCAGACAGTTCAGAGGAGCAGTGACCATTAAAGTAGCGATAGAAAGAGATAAAGATGCAACAGTGCAGCGAAAAGACAGGTTGAAGGGAGTCAGTTAGAGGAGGAGAGTTAATGAGACAAAAAGCCTTTGACTCCACCCTATTGAGAAGAGCTGTATGTGGGGAGCCTCCCCACACATGAGAGTTGTACTCCACACAGGGGAGGATAAAACCCCTGTATAGAGTCAACAGTTGTGCAGGGGTAAAGAAAGAGCGGAGTTGGCTTAGCACACCCAATCTCTTGGAAGCAGATTTTACAAGAGATGTAATATGATCTTTCCGAAATAAGTCCCGAGTAAATGAAACCCCAAGCATATTCAAGGATGATGCAGGATTAAGCTGAATATTATTAAACATTAGTGGGTATACCTGTGGAAGATTTTGTCGGGTTGATAGGTGTAAGAACTGAGTCTTAGATGCATTAAAGACAACCATATTATTTTTACCCCAGTCAGAGATATGAGCCAAGTCAGACATTAGGTGTGCCATAGCCTCATCCCTTGTTTGTTGAAGTAACTGTTGAGATGGGCGTTGCAGGAACTGAATGGAAAGGTGAAGGGTGGAGTCATCAGCGTATGAGTGGATAGGGTTAGATGTACAACTTAGAAGATCATTGATGAATAAAAGGTAGAGAGTTGGTGATAGGACAGAGCCCTGAGGAACACCACTGTTGATAGATCTAGGAGAAGAACGATGGCCGTCTACAACAGCGGCTATAGAACGACCAGAAAGGAAGCTAGCGATGAAGGCACAGATAGAAGGCCAGAAACCGTAGGAGGGCAGTTTGGAAATTAAAGATTTATGCCAGACTCGATCGAAAGCCTTAGAGATGTCAAGTGCAACGGCAAAGCTTTCGCCAAAGTCCCGAAAGGAGGATGACCAGGAGTCTGAAAGGTAGGTGAGAAGATCGCCAGTGGAGCGTCCCTGACGGAACCCATACTGACGATCGGAAAGAAGGTTGTGATAGGAAAGATGCCTTAAAATTTTTCTATTAAGAATTGACTCGAAAACTTTTGAAATACAGGACGTTAAAGCAATTGGACGATAGTTGGAGGGTTGGGAGTGGTCACCCTTCTTTGGGACTGGCTGAATGAGAGCAAACTTCCAGCAAGAAGGAAAGGTACAAGTTGACAGACAAAGGCGAAAGAGTTTGCCTAGGCAGGGTGTAAGCACAGAAGCACAGTTCTTGAGAACAACAGGAGGGACCCCATCAGGACCATATGCCTTGTTAGTACTGAGGCCAGTGATGGCAGAAAATACATCAACTGAAGAAATTTTAATGTCAGCCATGAGGAAGTCAGAGGGGGGAAGTGATGGAGGAACAGCACCGGAATCGTCTAAGGTGGAATTGGAGGAGAAAGTCTGTGTGAAGAGATCTGCTTTATCAGTAGAAGAAATAGCTACAGAACCATCAGAGTAGAAAAGAGGAGGGAAGGATGATGAGGTAAAGTTGTTAGAAAGATTTTTGGCAAGGTGCCAGAAGGAGCGGGAAGAATTCGAGTTGGAGAGTTGAGAGCATTTAGTATGGATGAAATTATTTTTAGTAGAGCGAAGAACAGACTTAGCACGATTCCGGGCAGAAACGTAAAGATGATGTGATTCAGGGGTGGGTTGGCTCCGGTACCTTTTGTAGGCCTTCTCCTTGTTGCGGACAGTAGCTTATTAAACGTACCTGGTCTTACCTTAACTATTGTATTCCCTATTGTCCTTACCTACAGTATTTCTGTTATATGAAAGGTCACATAGTCTAAACTTACACTTTCGACATACATTTCTCAACTGACTCACCTAAATATGTTCGTCACGCTGTTATTCATTTCACTGGCAAAATTCTCCAGCATTATTACTTCCAAGTTTAACTATCTATCTATCTATAGCCTGATGCCTCAATCCAGTAAGGGGTGGCCACAAACAAATCACCTGCACATCACCCTGTCACTTGCCATTTGACTGCCCCCCCCCCCCCACATCTCTCCAATCCATCCCTCCGTCTAATTCTCAGCCTCCCTCTCCCCCTTGCTAACATACACTCTCTAGTAAGTTGATCATTCTCTATCCTCTCCACATGACCAAACCACCTCAATGTATTCCTCCAAACTTTCTCAGTCACATCCAGATCAATACCACAATGCCCCTTCAATCTGTCTCTCCAAGTTAACTCCACATGCTCCTTTAAAAGTACCAGTAATTCATATCCACTGCTGTAACTCGTGATTTTTTGCCCTTCCATGAAGTACCAAGCTTCACTTCCATATGTTAAGAGTAGGGATCACAATACTGTCATGCAGTGACTAACTTCCACACTCACTTCCCTGTTTCTTATTACAGTGTTCTGAGGGCTCCAGCAATGTAGTACCCTTTCAAGCACTTCATCCTCCAAACTTCCATCCTTTCTCAGCACAGCCCAAATACTTAAATGCATTAACATTTTACTGTACATTTCCTCACCGTCCAGCCTCACTGTACATTCCGTAACTTCATTCCTCTTAAAACCAGTGTCGTCTGAAAACAACAAAACTGGAAGCTACCAAACCCTACCCTCACTCACCAGGGCCACTCCAACATATAACTTACAGTACGGTACATGGTGCCCTACCTTGGGGGCAGCATATACCGTACTGTAATATCTTCCCTTCTCCCAGTAGCTACTTTTCCACCAAGCATCTCAGAACAAATATCTGATCTAAACAACTTCTCCCTTTCCTAAACTTCCATGTTCTTGAACTAAATCCTGTTATTTCCCTAACCCTATCATTAAGTATCCTACCATATATTTTTCCTATTAAACTCAGAAGACAAATTCCTCTATGATTACCATACACTTCTTTCTCACCTTTCCCTTTATGTAAGTGAACAATTATACCAAACCTCCAGTCCTCTGGGACTCTACCTTCCTCCCAAGCCAGTCTACACACCTTCCATATCCATTCCATCACTAACTCTCCTCCACATTTCAGCATTTTGCCACACCATCAATACCTGGGCCTTTTCCCATTTTGATTTCTTCATTGCTTCAACCACCTTCACCCTGGTAATCCCTTCTTCCATCCTTAAAACTCTTCTTCTCCCAGCCATTCCCTACCCAAGTCTAACACTGCCAAAATTTTATCACAGAGTTTCTCCACATCTACTGTAGGTCCATTACATCAGTAAAGGGTATTAATCAGGTTTCACCCCAATATTATATATATATATATATATATATATATATATATATATATATATATATATATATATATATATATATATATATATTTTACTTCCAAAAGTCACAACTTTTCATAGTGGCACTTCATTGGACATCAATATTAAGTGAGGTACATTTGAAAAATTATTATTACTTATCTGCAGGTCTGTGTTGCACAAGGTTAGAAATCAATTGAAACTACAGAAAATAAAATTACTTGCCTAGCACAAGGTTAGAAATTAATTGCAACTACAGAAAAACAATACTTGCCTAGGTAAGGTTGGCTGAAAATATTTGGCCAGTAAAGATACTGGTCACAAACTATGATACATCTTGTTCCTTCTTCCTCTGTCCATGTAGGCTACTATATACTTTTTCTTCAACTGTGTCCATTAACTACCGTATTAAAAATGTTAAAATTCTAGACTGTCTTTTCTAAAACTCCAATTCACTGAGTTTGCCTCAACTTTTTGCCTTATTGGACCAAACTTATTTTACTATTTCACCAACTACAGCTTTACAATGATTCAGAGTAATGATAGTACCACAAATCACATAACAGCCCATCAATTCCTTTCCCAACAATGGTACATTAAAATTCACAATGGCAACAAACATCTTTCTAGTGCCCATTTTTTTGTTTGAGTTCCACTGCTTATGCATAAAATTCACAATGGCTTCAAACATCTTTCTAGTGCCCATTTTTTTTTTCACTGCTTATGCATAAAATTCACTATGGTTACAAACATCTTTCTAGTGCCCATTTTTTTTTTTTCACTGCTTATGCATAAAATTCACTATGGTTACAAACATCTTTCTAGTGCCCATTTTTTTTTTTCCCACTGCTTATGCATAAAGTTCACAATGGCTACAAACATCTTCCTAGTGCCCATTTCCCCCCCCCCCCCACTGCTTATGCATAAAATTCACAATGGCTACAAACATCTTTCTAGTGCCCATTTTTTTTTTTCTCACTGCTTATGCATACAATTCACAATGGCTACAAACATCTTTCTAGTGCCCATTTCTTTGTTCCATTGCTTATGCAAATCTTTATTTCTGGGATGCATTAAGGAAACATCCTACCTTCATTCTTAACCTCCCAATAATGAAAGGAGTGAGTAATCAATGTCTATCTATCTATCTATTGCCAGACGCCTCAATCCCGTTTGGGGTGGCCACAAACAAATCGCCTCCAAGTCGCCCTGTCCCCCGCCATTTCACTCCCCTGCTCCCAGCTCACACCCCCCTCTCTCATATACCTCTCCACCCCATCCCTCCATCTCATCCTCGGCCTCCCCCTCCCTCTTTCCCCCTCCACCTCACTCACATACACTCTCTTCGTCAGTCTTTCACCCTCCATCCTCTCCACATGGCCAAACCACCTCAGTGTGTTCCTCATAATGCAATCAATGTCAATTGATAGTATTCCAAGGCGTAAGGTACATCTTAACACAGCTGCATCCAAAGAGCCTGTCTCCCTCCTCCAAAACAAGGAGTAAGATGCTCAGCTTCATTAATAATCCCATTATGTTCCAGGTGTCCCACAATGCAGTCCCTAATTAGGGTATGATCGACAGCCGAAGTACTGGGCTGTTATTATCAAGTGTTTCTTGGTTGTTTTGGCCTTATTTTGAGTTTTTTTTTTTTTCCCGTGCAAAAGCCAAAAAAGGGAGTTTACAAGACATCTCAGAAAAAGGCACCCCCAATAACCCAAAGTACGATAAAATCAACCAAAATACACAATCCAAATGAATATAATCTGAAAACCTCAAAATCCACCACAAAATACAAACAACCTACCCTAACCTCACTAAAACAAGAGGAAAATCAGAAGATGCCTTACATTTGCCCCCTGCTGAGCTTCTCGGCCACATTGCCCACAGTACCAAACCAAAACAATGTGCATATTTCAATATACAGTTAAAATCAATCAGCAATATAAAGAATACAGTACACTCTGGCCTTGCACCATACTTAACAATGGTATACCTTCTTGATTACCTATACCGGTATATATATATTTTTTTACCTGTGTAAACGTTGTCTCAGTGCCGGAGTGAGGCGATGGTTTGTCATACCACTAATTACCGTTTTCGTTGTTAATTAATACCGTACTGTACGGAATGCAGACACACACACATCCCTTACCTAGAGCTATAGTCGTGATCCATGGCTACACACCAAAAGTGACTGAGAGTGAACTTGGGCTTCGACTTCTTGGTCTTGGTGTTGATTGAAGGGCTGGACCCGACGTGTAGTCAGATGTAGCCCTAACGGTGGTTCAGGTGTAGCAGAACTCTTTAATCACAGGCGGGGCGAAGTTGCCCTGATCTGCGAAGGAAGACACAAACATGGCATAGAACTGAGTGGCGTAGGTGCCGATCTAGGCCCACCCCACCAAGAAGGATGGGGAGGGTGAAGTCCAGGATACCAAGGGTTGCAAGGCGCTCCCTCAGGGCGGTGCGGATGGAGTAGAAGCGTGGGCAATGCAGCAGAAAGTGGGCCACAGTTTCCTCTTGATTCACACACCACTGGCAGTAGGGATCTGGGTGCAGTCGCAGCCGATGCAGATGTGATGCCAGTCCAACATGTCCAATACGCAGGCGGGTGATAGCGACGTCCAGGATCCGGGAGACAGAGCGTACCCAAGGTTGGTCCGATGAGTCGGAGCGATATAAGCCCAGCGCTGTTGTGGGGAGGGAGGCGTAGAGATCAACATTCCATGCCTGACTACACCTTGTGGCTAAGAGGCGACGGTGAGTAATGGCTGGCAAGGGGTAGGGCTCCACATCAGGAGAAGTCAAGGCCATCCGAGCTGCTGCATCCACCACATCATTGCCCCTGATGCCCACATGGGAGGGAATCCATTGCAGACGTACCTTCCAGCCTCCCTGCAGCAGCTGAGCAAGGTCATCCTGGATTTCATAAACCAGATGACGTATGGAGCAGGGTTTAGAAGAAGCGATGAGATGAAGGGCCGCTCTGCAGTCAGTGTAGATGACCACCGGCCGAGGAGAGGAATGAGACATCAAAAAACGCAGGGCCCTCAAGACTGCGAAGAGTTCAGCAGTGACTACATCATGGGCATCCCCTAAGCGCCATGTCTGGCAGATGGAGTAGTCCTCTACGAAGATGGCAGCTGCAGTTGCTGCAGGGGTGGAGGAGCGGGAGCCGTCGGTAAAGATAGCCACGAACCCTAGATAGGTGGAGCCAGCCATCTGCAGGAAAATGCGAGGGGCCAGGTGGCCATCCTGTGATTTACGAAAGGGCTCTGGGAGGTCTAAGGACACAGCTGAGGACAGGTCCCTCCACGGGGGCACAGGAGATACTGATCGGACAGGGTGGCGAGCTGGTGGAGGAAGCCCCAGAGTGTGGTAAGCGTGGAGAGCACGCACCAAGAGGGGCCGTCGAGACCTGATGGGCCACGATGAATGAGATGTCGAGACCCCTGCCGTCGTAAAGAGCTCCGGGAGTGGGTGGTCATCAGGCAAGCGCTGGATAGTAAAGTAGCGGTGACAAGTCAACTTCATCCTGGTATGATGGAGGGGGGGAACACCTGCCTCAGCCTGCAGAGACAATGTGGGTGAGGAGCAGAAAGCACCCAGCGCAATCCGGAGAGCGGTCGTCTGAATAGTGTCCAGCCATTGTAGTTGTGTAGGAGATGCTGAGCCATATACCGAACAGCCATAGTTGATCTTCCCCAAGATGGCGGATCGATAGTACGCCAACAAAAGGTCCCTGCTTGCCCCCCAGCGGGATCCAGCAATACTCTTCATGATGTCAAGTCGTTTTGCACAAGATGACCGTAAGTATTCTATGTGACTGCGCCAAGTGAGGATGGGGCCATCCAACCGGAGACCAAGCAGCACATGCTCCCGAACAACAGGGACTGAGGTTGAGTCCAGAGAAATTGCTGGAGATGATGGCAAACGGCGTAGAGTGAAGGGCATCACTGCGCTCTTGTCAGCATTGATGGCAAGGCCCCAGTTCCGGGCCCAAGCCAAAAAAGTGAATGCCGCTGACTGCAGAAACTGCTGCGCCTCCACAAAGGAAGGGCTCTGGGACACGATGGTGATGTCATCTGCGTAAACCAGGAGAGTAGCATTACGTATCTGAGGCAGGCTGGACAGCAACACGTTGAATAAGAGTGGGCTGAGTACAGACCCTTGCGGAACCCCCCGATGAACAGGATGGGGATCCGACGAGGCCCCACCCACCGACATCACAAAGCTGCGGCCAGCAAGATAATTCGACATCCAAGCCAGGGGTGGGCCCAAGACTCCCAGGCACGACAGGCGGTACAGAATGCCATCGTGTGGGGCTGAATCGAAGGCCCCCTTCAGATCTATAAAGAGGGCAAGCATGTAGAACCGCTGTCTATAGGTATCATGTACCATGTGTTCCAGTTGACATAGGACGTCCAAAGCTCCCTGGCCCGGCCGGAAACCACACTGAACCCTGGAGAGCAGGCCACGAGACTCCAGCCACCAAGAGAGCCGACGAGCCACCAGCTTCTCTAGCAGCTTCCCCACACAGGACAGAAGAACGATGGGCCGATAAGACGACGTGATGGTGGGGTCCCTGCCTGGCTTTGGGAAAGGCAGCAGCACTGACTCCTTCCATACCTCAGGGAATGTGCCGGTCTGCCAGCTGTTGTTGTCAATTGACAGCAAGTGACTGTGTAGGCTGGGCGGCAGATGTAGGAGGAAGTCATTAGCCACGATGTCAGGGCCAACCGCCCTCCTCGGGTGTAGAGAAGCAACGGCATCCCGGAGTTCAATGGCCGTGAACGGGCAATAGAGGTCACTGGCAGGGGGAGTTGAGACGCCCCCGTGGATGGCAGAAATAAACTCGGGAGCTGTAGGTAAAGTCGGTGGAACATCCAGCTGTGACGCAAAGAAGGACGCCAAGAGTTCGGCCTTGGAGAGGTCATCCAGCAGATCCGCTCCATCACGACATAAAGGATATGAATATGTTGTCGAGCCACCCTTCATGGCCTTCAAAAACCTCCAGGTGCTGGAGCATGTGGTGGAGAAGGAGAGGCTGGAACAAAAAGAGGACCATGCCTTCTGCTTGGCTACCTTGATGGTGCGCTTACATACTGCATCCAGGCGTCGGTAACGATCCCCAAGGGCCCGTGTGGGGTAACGACTCCAGGCACGCCAGGCTTGGCGGTGGGCTTGCACAGCCGAGGCACAAGCAGCCGACCACCATGGCACCCCCAATCGGCCTATACTACGGCGGGCTGACTGACCGAACACCCTATGTCCAGCCTGCACCAGCATCTGTGAAAAATCCTCAGCCGAGAGGCCCCAACGACCAGGGAAGCTAGCAGACACTGCCTCCTGGAAGGCCGTCCATCTATCGTCGTGAAGCTGCCAGCGAGGACGACTCGCTCGTGATATTCTTGGAGACAATGTTGGGTAGTCACAAAAGAAGGGAAGATGGTCACTGCCCATGTACGGTCCCACATGGACCATCGGATGATGGAATACTGCGTCACCCAAACCGAGATCCAGTACAGATGCCTGTCCACTGTGAGGAGCAAACCGGGTATGAAGACCTGGAGGCGTAAGAAGGCTGAACCTGTGAGACTCAAGGAGCACCTGGAAGAGAGAGGAACCTGTGGTATTGGGGGCTCCAGCCAAGGCGGGGTCCCAGTGGTGGTGACGGGCGTTGAAATCCCCCATGATGAAGGCAGGGGCTGGCAACTGGTCAAAGTAGTGGAGGAGCTCCTCTCTGGACACATCCTGGCAGGGGTTGTAACAAAGGAGGATTGAAGCCCAACCATCCGTGAGGGCCACCCTGACAGCCAGGACCTCCAATCGTCCCCCAGGATACGAGGTGAGGGCGAGACGCACACTCTGGGTGTCCTCCCGCACTGCCAACAACAGGCCCCCGCCCCTTCCCTGAGGACGGTCACACCTGTATGTCAAAAAAAAAAACGCAGTTGGAGCCGCAGGTGAGGGTGCAGCCAGGTCTCACATACCCCCACAACACAAGGCTTCGAATCATGTAAGAGTACTTTAAAATCCTGTGACTTCCGAACAAGGGATCTTGCATTCCAAAACATAATGCTGTGATGTTTCAGGCCTGGCATGAATAGGACAAGAGTAGGGACAATACCTTGGGCCAGAGGCAGGAGCAGATGTCAAGGAATGGTAGTCCGTGGCGATAAAGTTGCAGGGCCTCAGAGACAAGATCAAAAAAGCCCTGGCCAGGTCCTGAGGGAGGAGGGCAGTCCGAGGAGGGTGAACAATTGCTGGAGGTGGGGTCAGATACTCGCACTGGATGGGCACGCACTGAAGGGGCTGTAGGTTGATCACACTGTCGTAGACGTGGATCAGGAGAGCTAGGCAGGGCAGGAACATCCCCGACACCCTCAGCAAGGACCGCATCCGGTCCAGAAGGAGCACTAGGTGGGGGGCGGTGAGGGGCACGGGGGTGGAGGCGGCCTGGACGTGAAGGACGGGCCTCATGGATTATAACAGCAGCAGGGGAGGCAGGGTTGGTCGACACCTCCACTGACGATACATCCTGGCGGGAGCAGTCATCACTCAAGTCCTCCAGCACAGCGAAGCGGTTTCAGCCAACAACGCTGTCTGCAAAACTCACACCCTTCCTCACCTGAGAGACCTTGGGAGACGACTTGGGCAATGCTGAGGGGGGACGGACCAAGGGCTGGAGAGCACGCAACCGTCTATTGACCTCCTGGGCTGGTGTCACACCCTGGCGGAGTTCTTCATGGATCTTGAAGGCCTTCTGATATACAGGGCAGAGCTTAGACACCACCCTGTGATCTCCACCACACATGTAGCACCTGGGGCTGCGGTCACAGGGCTGCCCCTCACTGGGTCTGAAAGGATGGTATCCACTGCACATCGAGCACCTGGTCTTGTTGCGGCAAGTGATCCGCGTGTGTCCATACTGAAGGCAGTTATAGCAACGCAACAAAGCAGGAGTATACATACCTACATTGTAGTAGATGTATCCATACAGCACCTTGGATGGGAGAGGGCCCCGATACACCAGGCGCACCCACTGGGAAAACCGAGGAGCATCTGCGGCAGGAAAACGTACAGGGATCCTAGAAGCCTCTAATAAGATAGACGACTCGTTGTCAAAAGGCCGGAGGCCGTCTACCAAATCCTCTATGTCAACGTCCAGGGAGATTGGCCCAATCTTCCCATAGCTGAGGGCTGCTGCATCACCAGAGGACCGGGCCCTGCGGCACGTGACCTTCCACTCACCGAAGGTAGTCAGAGTCTCCATTAGGCTGCTCAGCTTTGCCAGATCACAATGGCGTAGATGAAGAGAGAGGGAAGACCCATCACCCAGTGGTTTAGTACCACCCTCTACACAATACTTGGCAAAGGGGGATGAGTTGATGGCGTCAGACAGCCGCCGGGGATTGTTAAAAATCCTGGACCCATGCACAGACCTAATGATAAAACAGGCCAATCCAGACTCACCCTCATCCTGGACACCCATATTGACAGCAGTGGATGGTGTTGGTTCACCCCTACTAGGGACCACTCTGGTAACAGCTGCTGCTGACACTGACTCACCGGCACCTTCGGCACTCTGTCGTGCAGCCGCATCCTCACCCAGGACAATCTGTGATGCAGCTGTGGGTGGTGACGACACCCTAAGGGACTTGCCAGAGGTCACCTTATCCTCCTCTGGGGCAGCCTCGCCTATGGGGCGCTTTCCCGGTGGCCTGAAAGGGTCTGCCTCCGCTACATCCATGGCCGACACCACAGTATCCAAAGAAATAGGCTGGGTCATACTCCACCTCGCAGCAAGAGGAAGCACTAGCTGCCGAGGAAGAGCTACACACTTAGCTGACAATCACGCCAGGCACCTAGGAGAGAAGCACGTCTGCTCGGTACAACAGGCAGCACCGGACCCCCGCTTCGACTTCATGTGGTACCAGTCCCTTGAATCAAGTTAATGTTCGCCGTAAAGTACATTCGTCATGAAGTGTCCAGCAGGATTGATTTATAATGACCTAACAGGATGTTTATTCTATCTAAATAATTCATAAATTACCTATTCCAATTTACTACTCTTTCACGCCTTACGTAAAAGCTTTGAGACGAATGATAGGAGAAGCCGGAATGACCATTTGCCGTTTGTAAACAAAGGGCGAGAGGCTCCCATATATAATATCCACGTCCGGCGTCTTAGGGCTACAAAATGTTAGCACCTGCGTGAGCGAGTCACTTTCCTTAGCGTTGTAAAAGTGGTAAGTCATATACATATATCACAGTGTTATTATCCGCTAAGGTGTAGTTTTATGTGATTTTTCGAGACTTCAAAATGTATTACTCCGACGTGGAAAAAGGCAGTGGTGACCGGGGTGAAGAGCGGTTTTCTGTTGGAAACTGGATTCCCAAACCCTTTTGGCAATGGGTAATAGAACTGGTATATTTGTCAGTGTTTGTGTGTAATGTTGTTTGTTTTTTTATCCCGGAATTTAATATTCTTGCCAGGAATCCCGATGAAGTGCTTGGATCCGCGCCTGAACTTCACAAACATGATTCGTTGGGTGGACCTGTCCTGCCTAGACTTAGGATGGAAATTTGGTGTTATCATTGAAATATTGATTGTTATGTTGGAATGTGTGATGAAGTTTTTTTGGAATGTGCTTTATCTGTTGCCCGTGATGGTAGTTGGTGTGTTGCTGAAAAATCCTTCCGTATTTTGCCTTGCAGTGGGCAACAAACTCACTTTTTTTTTATGTTGAAGTGTTGCTTCCCCACCGGAATGAAGTGGTTGAATTTGGCATGCTGTGGAATGTTAAGGTAACGTATGTGGGTTGGGTGTTTGTGTGGTATTTTGTACAGTATGGTGTTTGTATTTCGGTGTTGTGGTCCGTATATTGTTGGCAGCGGGATGTTGAACGCCTGACAGTGTACTGTACGAGATCAGAATGAGGCAGACAGACAAGCAGTTTTGGGAGGCTGTGGAGCAGATGGCCGGCACGGAAAGGTGCAGGCAGAAAAGCTTACCAAATCAGAATGAGACAGGCAGACAAGCAGATTTGGGAAGCTGTGGAGCAGATGGCCGGCACGGAAACGTGTTATTGAGAAGGAAACTGAGGGAAGCGCGGCTTTAAGGCAGGTAGAACCGGTAGTGGTAACAGGTAACCCATTCCTGACCGTTACCTATGGCAAAAACACCTTTTTTATCAGCACTACCCATGAGCGGTTTGATATGATTTATTTGAACTATATTTTATTTTATTTTTTTAATACAAGGAATAACTTTTTATCGTATATCTTGTGTATGATACGTTTTGTTCTTGTACTTTAAGTTCTTGGACAAAGTATTGGGTTGTAAGGGGTTGGAGACTGAGGAAGAGGCCCATCCCTGGCTAAACAAAACCCTCAGATTGATGATAATTCCTTACGCGAGCCCCCAGGGGTGATGGATTGTGCAGTACTGTGGTAAGGCAATACAATCCAGCCAAAGGCCTACCACTTTTATGTTTAGTTTGGGGAAAATTTTCGGAATTACACCTAACGGCCACTGAAAATAATAGGCTCATTACTGAAGTTATGCAGCACTAAACACCTTTTCTTCTGTAACCATCCGTCGCAAATGTTTTGTACGTATAACTGAAGGGAGATGTGCTCCTATCTCTGTCTTTTATTGCATCTGCATTAAGATGAACTAACCTAACCTAATTTATGTTAACAAACTAATATATACTAAGCTGACAACCTAACCAAACCTAATTTAGACACAGATGCGATAGGTGTGTGTGTGTAGAAACGAAATTGCGTACAAACACAAACCAAATAATGAACCTAATTCCAGTCTCCTCTAGTTGCGTGTAATTCCAATATAACACCAGGTTGACAGGTGATTGTTATATACTGTGGCGCCCTCAACTTACAAGATATAAGTTACTACCGATATAGTCCATTAAGCCACCAAAAGTAACAAAGGCATGACGGGAGTCTCTGAGGTGTTTGTTGTGTTCCGACAATGTTACGAAGAGTATGACATGCAGGGTAACTCTTCATGATCTAAAAGATTAGCAATAATTACAAAGACACAGAAACGGGTGTCTCTTAATACCATAAATCAGCGTTTCTTAACCTGGGGTGGTAGCACCCCCAGGGGTGCTTAAATCAATTTTAGGGGGTGCTGGAAAATGGTGCATTATTGTTTTTTTCTTTCTTATTGGTTTTGCTTAATATTGACATCCTTGATTTTTTTTGAGAATGTCTAAAATAAGCTGGTAGGCAGTACTTCACTTCACTTTAACCTTGCAGTAGTGTAGCAACTGTAGTCCTAGTAACCTGATGTAAATGGGTGATGGACTGAGGCCTTATTACATTGGGGGTGGGGGGATACTGAGGTCGGAAAAGGTTAAGAAACGCTGCCCTAAATGATATTGCGTCTGTTAGTAAGTTATACGAAAGAATGTTACACAAGGCATACTTATTAACCTCAGGTCGCGTGTAAGTCCAACCCATGTACCTCAGTCAATTAAACCCATTACTGTTCTGTTTACCACACAGAAGGTAGTGTGGTAATGATATCTCAGGTCTGACCCTCACTTCCCCCTCCCCACTCAAAATAACGGGTGTTGTCCAAACTTGCTTACTGACATGCTACATAAAGACATACCTTGCCTGTTTATTCACCGATAAGACGCAACATAAAACAATAACATCATAGGGCATACGGCAACAAATTGTGTTGGTCACCTTGAGAAACGACAATGACTGGCCTGCCTTTCTTCCTGTGGTAACAAAGTACAGTATAGAGGAAAGCCCAATCTTATCCATATTGAAAACCTTGGCTTTTTCGTAGCCACCTTCTTCTCAATTTCTTAACAAGAGGAAGTGTAGTGACAGGCAGCAGATGCTTTACCCTGCAACTGATCGTAGTGAAGCTCATTCTGCTTGACAAACTGGTTCAGCCACCTTTACTCACGCAAAACTCTCGGATTGACTGTATGTATATTACCTGTAAAACTTTACCATAAACTGGCTAGTTCTTTTGACACAACCGAATGTCACTTACGTACAACTATACCATAAACTTCCATGTTCTTTTGACACACAAGTGTCACTGATGTGCAAATTTACCATAAACTTCCTAGTTCTTTTGACACAACAGTGTCATTGATGTGCAATTTTACCATAAAATTCCTTGTTCTTTTGACACAAGTGGATGTCACTGATGGGCAGATTATGCTCACGTTCGACACAGACATAAATCATTGAAATATATTCTCTCAGCACATCCCTCACATTGCTTCTTTCCACACGTTGCAATGCCATGCGCACTGCAACATCAGTAATCTCAGGGTTCCCTCTTACTGTGCCCACTGTGCACTCGCTGACACAACTTGCATGAGCACCATCAGCCCCTTATTGTGACTGCCTAAACACCGAAGTATTTCCTTTATAGTGTGCATAATAAGGGTTACACACACACACACACACACACACACACACACAGCGCTAAGAGGAAAGTACTCATCATGGAGAGATGTGACAAGTGGAGTTCCACAGGGCTCGGTGCTGGCACCAATTATGTTTTAGTTTATATAAATGACATAGACAGCAACATTGGAAATGGAAGCTACCTAAATTGTTTGTTTGCTGATGATGCACAAATAGAAAGGGAAATTACAAACACCGACTATTGCATACAGCTACAAGAGGAATTACACAAGCTTCATGAATGGAGCAACAGACTGCAAATGGAATTCAATGTGGACACATGTCATGCAATAATATTGGGTAAAAGTGAAAAAAGACCAGACTGGGACTATAAGTTCTGAAGTTCAACCCTACACACATCAGAAAGGGAAAAGGATTTATGATTGATTATCAATAACAGACTATCACCGGCTGACCACATAAATGAAAAAGTAAGGAATATGTAGACACTGCTTGCTAATATGAGGGTAGCATTCACATATATAAATGAAAACATGCTGAGAAAGATTACATCATTCATTAGACCAACTCTGCAGTATGCATCTGTGGTGTGAAATCCGCATCTCATAAGACATAGATAAGATTGAAAAGGTACAAAGGGCCGCCACAAGATGGGCACCAAGTTTAAGGGACCTAAGCTATGAAGAAAGACTCGGAAATTAAACCTAATCTGCACTAGCAAGAAGGGCAGTGAGCAGACTCGAATGAGGGCCCCTTTCAAGGGGGAAAGTTAGTGAAAACTGTTCTCTTAGATAAATAGCAGGTACGACCGTAAGAAGTATTTGGAGCACTTATGGAAGTAAAACATATAATTTATATTTACGAAAATTTTATGCTTCCCACCTCTGTATTCCGAAACCCCTTCGGTTTCTCGTGTAATTATCCTGAAAAATAGGTAGACCCCCTCGACTGTTCACGAGAAACGAAAGATGAATATGTTGTGCATGGAACGTTTGGGCACGGGTAAAGCTCGGAGAGAAGTTCGAAGATTAGTCTTCCGAAAACCAGCTTTCACATGAGGAAGATACTGCTTTCCATGAGTACGATGGCACTGACAAAGTATGCAACACCATACATGACTTCAAAACCGTACTTTCAAAAGTTTAAAAACTTAAAAAACTTTCACATGCCGTAACATTGGTGTGCAGGGCCGTAGAGAGCTATGACCGCGCCCTGCGATGCCTGGAAAACGTTTGACACGGGCCAGAAAAAGAAGCAAAATTGTCACAGTCATGGTGTGGGCCCTAGTCCCTCCATACTCTTTGAGTTTTGGCCCTGGGAATTATCCCATTACCCTCTTCTCTCTTTCATTCTTCTTAGTAACTGTCACTCCAGAAACTCCTCGACCTCATTCAACTCATGTGCGATAATCAACTTAAATTCGTTTAAAAGGTGTTGAGTATCGCATCGATACATATTCTGCAACTGGGTCATTGGGGTACTGGTGCACTCACTCGAGGTGCCGAGACGCCCGTGGAAAAACAAATACCAGGTACAGTCGATCACAAAAGTATGGGTGCACACTCAGCACCAAGGAATTTGACACCATGGACGACGGATACTGGAAAATACCTAATGCTTATTTACAACCCTGGCAACTTTTTTTTTTTTTTTTTTTTTTTTTTTTTTTTTTAAATAACAAAAACCACATATATCACCTGCCTGGGACAAATCTCCAGTTTTTATTATCATACATACTCAGGTGATAAGCAATTAATCTTCTTGAGAGTGTATGTGAGTAAGGTGGAGGGGGGAGGCCGAGGATGAAGTGAAGGGATGGAATGGAGAGGGATTGTCCAGTAGAGAGGGGGGGTGTAAGTTGGGGACAGGGCAGCGAAATGGCAGGGGACAGGGGGGCATGGAGGCGATTTGTTTGTGGCCATCCCTTGAGGGATTAAGGCGTCTGGCTATAGATAGATAGACAGACAAACAGAATTCACAAGCTATATCGAACAGTTTGGATATCATCGCACCCATCCTGCTCGATTTTTTTTGTTAATCAACCGTACATTTGTAGCTGATAATATCGCTCAAATTTTCAGTTGAACAATTATTCAACGTGTATACCGTATAATATTCTGAAAACCTAGTTAGACTTGAAAGATCAAATCACTGGGTTTCAGATAAATATAAAGTAGGTGGATCAATATTTTTGTCCGCAACTGTACACAAACCATAACAGATTCCTAACAAATGAGAGGCGAAAAAAGACAATGGTTTATGCAAGTGTTGGGAGGCAGAACAGACGTGAGCTGGTGTGGGTGTTGGTGTTTGGTGAATATATGTGAATCAGTGAATAGTAATTGTGTGGGTGTTGGTGTTTGGTGAATATATGTGAATTAGTGAATAGTAATTGTGTGGGTGTTGGTGTTTGGTGAATATATGTGAACCACTTAATAGTAATTGTGTGGGTGTTGGTGTTTGGTGAATATATGTGAATCACTTAATAGTAATTGTGTGGGTGTTGGTGAATATTGTAAATCAACAATTAAAAATTGTGTGTGTTAACAGTACTTAGTGAATGAGTCACTGAATAACAGTTGTGTGAGTGTTGGTATGGTTTGTGAAGAGGCTTTACTGAATAACAGGTATCAGTGTGTGTGTGTGTGTGTGTGTGTGTGTGTGTGTGTGTGTGTGTGTGTGTGTGTGTGTGTGTGTGTGTTACTGAACAGCTTTTATAAGAGTATAATAATCTCCTGGTTTTCCCTCTTCCTTTTAAGTTCCGGATCCAACACAGTGCCCATCGCTTTTATAGTAGGGGGGAAAGGGTAGTGATGATGATTATGATGGTAATGTCGACCTATATGCATGTACAGATGATGATTATGGTGGTGATGATAGACTTTTGTGCATGTAATGATGATGATGATCAGCAAATGAGGCAGCACCTAGAGTTGGACGTCGATGGCTTCGTTGCAGCGACCTCTCGTAGCTTGTGATGCCGTACTATAGTCAAAACAAAGGAAAAAGAAAGAAATAAAGGGCGAAAGAAAGACAAGCAGAAAGAACGTGAGAAATGTGCAAAATAAAGAGAAATGAAGTAAAATGTGAAAGAGAAGAGAAGGAATAAAAGTAGACGGTCAGACCAAAGAGTTGGCCTGGGTACAGGTGTAGTAGTGTGCCAGGCCGCTCCACCTTACTGCATCTTATGTCCTACCTCTGTACTAGCTTGTGATGGCGTTATATAGTGGTGGCTTTGATCTAATGTAGCCAGTGGTGGTGGTGCTGAGAGTTACCATGATGATGATGATGATGGTGATGGTGGTGGAGCTCAGAATTACCATGATGATCATGATGATGATGATGGTGATGGTGGTGGAGCTCAGAATTACCATGATGATGATGATGATGATGGTGGTGGTGGTGGAGCTCAGAATTACCATGATGATGATGATGATGATGATGGTGATGGTGGTGGAGCTCAGAATTACCATGATGATGATGATGATGATGATGATGATGATGATGATGGTGGTGGTGGTGTAGTGGTGGATGTTATAACTGTACAGATTATAATATAGCAGTACACAGGATGAACAGATAACAGGAGGCCTACTGGCTTCTATCTGTTCGGGAAAAAGAGAAACGTATAGAACAGGAAAAGACGTTCCCTTGCCCACCACACCCTCCGACCAAAATGCAGGAGAAAGAAAAATACCCTCTCCGTTGGAGAAAAAAAAAAAAAAAAAAAAAAAAAAGTTTCTTTAGGAGACAGAAATGAAATACTGTACAATATGTTTGTGGTAGGTGGGGGCGCTCACCATCCACTCACTTGATGTAATGCTGCTCTCAGGTGTCTGCCATTTCCTCTCCTCCTTCCTTCTATCCTCTTCTGTCTTTCTTTCCTTCATTCTTACCTCGTCCTTCTACCAATGGGTGACTACACTCCCCCTTCTGTCTTTCGTACCTTCATTCTTTCCTCTTCCTTCTGCCTGGAGGTGACTCTACACTGAGTGACAAGCCAAATGGTTTCCAGTACAAGAAACCATTTACTACGCTGGGTGGTAACCATATAACCAAATTATGGCGCCTGGTTTAGTAGATAATTAAGGCGCTCCAATCAGATTGAGCCGGTGAAGGTTTATATCCAAGGAGTGGTTGCGGATTATTGCTCATGTGATGCCACTCAGGGATGAGTGAGGCTGGTCACTCTCATCTTAAATGTCAGGACCATCTTGCCTAGCCCCAGGCCTAAAAACCTTTGTAGTGGCCCGAAACATCACCAGACATTACTATATACTTGTTTAAAGTGCATTTTGAGATGATTTACCAACACACTTTGCTAAATTCTGCCAAAATACAGCTTAAACTTGTGCATTTGTGATGGTTTACTCACCCAGGAAAAACCGGAGCCGGCAAAGTGGAGTACCGCGAAAGACGAGGCTGACTGTACTCGTGTGACTGTCGTCAGGATACACGTCAGCCTGGAAATAAACACACGCCATTACTTATTGACTAGAGTCTACAAATATTTATCCCAGCCAGGTTTGTAATGTATCTATAGTTCTTGCACTAACCACTGTTGCTGTAGTATATTCCATTGCATTAAACACACGCCATTACTTACTGACTATACAAATATTTATCCTGACAAGTTTGTAGTGTAGCCATACTCCTTGCACTGCTGCTGTAGTTTATTAGACTGTTCATCTACAGGTAAAGCAGTTTTTCCCTATATTAATATTCCACTTCTTACCATGAATTGTAGTCGTAGTGTCGTTCTGTATATCAAACAAAATATTCACCACAGCAGTCCACCAGGGTCATGTTAAGGCTGGGGATACAAATATTAAGCTACTACTATCATTCTTTTATCATATTCTTTTAATTATATCTATTTTCATCATATACTTTATAATACCTTACGTAATATACTCATGATACTTTCTCTTACTCTGTTTCTCTCAGCCATTCTGTCTGTATATTATACTGTGTCTATTTTACTTTGCAGTATTGTATTCCAGCTGCCGCCAAACGATTGTATTCAGTTCAGAGTGAGTCATGGCATCCTGAGAAGCAACGTAAATTGGACAACATACTAATGCCACGAAAATGAGCAAGAAAGAAGACGAGATAGGATAAGAGCAAGAACAAAAAAAATAGTATGTAAATAGAAATGGATGAAAAATAGCAAGAAAAGGCGAGATCTGGTAGGAAGGGTGAAGGTGTGAACTGGGTACAGGTGTAGTAGAGTGCCAGGCCGCTCCACCTTACTGCATCTCGCCTCCTGCCTCTCTTGTTGCTTGTGGTGATAATATTGTAGCCTAGATATCTTGTAACTATGGTGGTGCTGGTGGTGATAACGATAGATAGATAGATGGACATAGACAGATAGATTTGATGGACAGATTAATAGAGAGAACGGGAAACAATGAACATTAGAAAATAAAAACTTGTAAATGGAAAATGAACAAATTAATAAAGGAAATAAAGAATGGAAGAGAGAAGGAAAATAAATGAAAAAATGAAAAGGCAAAAATTACAAAGAACGGATTAAAAAACAACTGAGAAGAAAACGAGAGAGAAGAACAGCAAACAAAGCGAAGAAAAACGGAAAACAAGAAAGAAAAAAGGAAAAGAGAAAGAAAACCTAGGAGGAGCGCAGCAGTAGTGATGGTTGGAACTGAAGACACCTTTATAAGAGTCCCAGATCACTGCACCTTACTTCACCTTGGCTCCTACTTCACTTGTTGCTTTATTGATGTAAAAAATATAGTAAAGAAAGAAAGGAGAGAAAGACGATGGAGGGAAAAATATAATGAAAGGAAAAAACAACATAGGAAATGAAAAGAAAAATGGAAGAAAAGAAAAACAAACAAAAAGGATATAAATATAATGAAAAAGGGAAAAGGATGACAAAAATGAAGCCAAACGTGAAATAAAGGCAGGAAAGGGTAAAGAAATAAAATGCGTTATAAATGGTAAAGGTGTTAACTCAGTACAGGTGTAGTAGACTCCCAGGCCGCTGCACCTGACTTCGTTTCGCTCCTGCCTCTTTTATAGCTTCTGATGTTCTAATATAGTAAAGAAAGACACGAGAAACGATAAAGAACACAAAGGAAACGGGAGGAGACGGAAGGAAAGAAGTGAGAAATGCAGATAATAAAGAAAGGCAACAAAAGTAAAAGGTGAAGTAGAAAGGATGGAAAGGAAGGAGAGTGTGCGTGGTCTGGCACAGGGTTGAACTGGGTACACCTGTGGTAGTCTCAGGCCGCTACACCTTACTCCATCTTGTCTCCTACCACTCTTGTACCTTGTGATGCCCTGATATACTGCTGCAAGTCATCTGATACATGTAACAATAATAATAATAATAATAATAATAATAATGATGACATTCGTACTGATAAAGATGATTAAGTCGATTCTGATGCTAACTGACTGGAGGATGATTAATTACGATGGTGAAGAGGAGAGAGAAAACGAGTGAAAAACAAAATGAAAAGGAAGGGAGACAATGAAAACGAATAAGAAAGACTGAGAGAGACAAGAAGGAACATGAAATCTTTAGTAATAAAAAGAAAAAAGAACGACTGACCGACGACAGAAAAAAAAAAAAAAAAAAAAAAAAAAAAAAAAAGCTTGAACTTGTTACACCTGTAGAAGTGTGCCAGGCCGCTCCACCTAATTTCATCTCGCCTCCTGCCTTCTTGTAGCTTGCGATGCTATCATTTATTGCCTTAATATTTGTAGATGATGATGATGACAGTGACTGTGATGGTGGGTATGATGATAAAAGGGATAGTGATCCCAGCGATGATGATGACAATGACTGTGATGGTGGATATGATGATAAAAGGGATAGTGATCCCAGCGATGATAATGACAATAACTGTGATGGTGGCTATGATGATAAAAGGGATAGTGATCCCAGCGATGATGATGACAATAACTGTGATGGTGGATATGATGATAAAAGGGATAGTGATCCCAGCGATGATGATGACAGTCACTGTGATGGTGGGTATGATGATAAAAGGGATAGTGATCCCAGCGATGATGATGACAGTCACTGTGATGGTGGGTATGATGATAAAAGGGACAGCAATCCCAGCGATGATGATAATGACGATGGTGATGATGATAGCGCCGGTAAAGTAGTTTGGTACTAATGATAGAAATTTTATTTCCTATCGCCTCCCACCTCTCGTAGTTTGTGATGATGTATTACTACGCTGCAAGAAAGGGTGAAAATAATTTATAAAAAGAATTCAATGAATGAAAGAAAAGGAAAGGGAGATAAAATAGAAAAAAGAAATACAAAGAAAAAGATCTAATATACAAAAAGTGCGATCAAACGAAGACAGGAAAAGGAAGAATAAGAAAAAGCCGAGAGAGGTAAAAAACAAAAACTTACGCATAACCAGAGAGACGGGGGGGGGGGGGGGATTGAAATAAAAAGGAACACGGTGTGGTGGTGGGTGTTAACTTGGTACAGGTGCAGTTGAGTGCCAGGCCGTTCCACCTTACCTCATCTCGTCTCCTGCCTTTTGTAGCTTGTAATGATGTAATATACTGCCAAGATCTAAGTACCTGACCATGGTGGTGAGAGTTACTGTAATGATGATGATGATGATGATGGAAAAGGTGAAGTTGATCTAGTTTAGCATTGTTGAGAATATTGCTAATTTCATGGATATTAATGGTGGTTATGATGATGGTGGTGGTTGTGATGTATATCAGTTTAGCTGTAACGAAAACCTTACATTATATCGCCTCTTAACTCTCTTGTAGGCTGTGATGTAATATAATGGTTACTATGAAAAAGGATGAATAAGAAAAACGGAAGTGTCTAAAATGAGAAACAAACAGAAAAGAACAATAACTTAAGGAGGAAGAAAGAGAAATTATGAAGAAAAAAGAAGCAAAAGGGGAAGCGAATAAGCATATAAAAGACAAAGGAACAAGTAGGAAAGAAGAAATAAAGAAAAAATATGGCAAACGAACGCTATCGAGTGTAACAGAAACATTACAAGAGTAACATGAAAAAGAATAAAAGAAAACAAAGAAGGGAACCAAAGAGAGGCAAGAACAAAAAACAGTAATGAGAGAATTCAAAGTGTGAAACCAGAAAGGAAGAAGAGAACAAGTAAAAAGTCAACAGTTATAAGTGGTGGCAGGAGGTGTGGGCGGCGTAGATGGCAGGTAGGACAGGTGTAGTAGTGTCAGCCGCTCTACCTTCCTCCATATCGCCTCCTACCCATCTTGCTGTTTATAATGCTTTAATACTCTGTACATTTTATCTTGGCACAACACTGCCATCTCTCCATCTTGAATGCTGAGCTGTAACAAACGAGTCTAGAATATAGTGATAGTCATGAAGAAGTGCTATGGACAGGATGTACAGCAATAGTAGTCTTATTATACTATTGAACGCCAAGAAATTTTATGCAACATGACGGAAATGATAATGATGATGTTAACCTCACTTCATCTCACCTCCTGCTGCCCGTGTGGCACGTTATGACAAAAAAAAAAAAAAAAAAATAAAAAAAAAAATAAAATAAATAAATAAATAAAATGATGAAAAACGAGAGAGAACAAAATTAAGAAAAATAATGCGAAACAAGCAACGAAAAATGTAAAAAAAGATAAAAAGATCACAAAGAGAAAGAAAGGAGGAAAAGGAGAAAACGCGTGTAAGAAGAGTAAGATATAAACACTGATTAAACAAAAACGAAAAAAGGAGAAAGGATGTGTGAATGACAAAAGAAATGACCGAAACAGGGTTGAACTCGGTACAGGTTTAGTTGAGTGCCAGGCCGCTACACCTTACTTCATCTCGCCTCCTGCCTCTCTTGTTGCTTGTGATGATGTACTATAATGGAGAGGCAAAGACAACCACAACGAAAGAAAATCATGATGATGATAATGATGATGATGATGATGACTGTGTTGGTGATGACTGTGATGGTGGTAGTGATGCTCGTTATTTTGTCGTGATGAAAACAGTTATATTGAAACTGATGATGATGATAAAAACTTGGTTCTTTACAAATGATATGGACAATGGTGGTAATGATGTTGAATCATGATATGGGTTGGCTTTGATGATGATGGTAATGATGAAAAAAGGAAATGACCGCACTGTCTCTACTCTGGCACCGTTGCAGAGCCAGGCCGTTGGACTGTGGCCAGTCTTGGCCTGGGTTGCAGAGCCAGGCCGTTGGACTGTGGCCAGTCTTGGCCTGGGTTGCACAGCCAGGCCGTTGGACTGTGGCCAGTCTTGGCCTGGGTTGCAGAGCCAGGCCGTTGGACTGTGGCCAGTCTTGGCCTGGGTTGCACAGCCAGGCCGTTGGACTGTGGCCAGTCTTGGCCTGGGTTGCACAGCCAGGCCGTTGGACTGTGGCCAGTCTTATCCGCCCACAAACTCTGGTGGTGGACCTCCCCTCAGGTCCACCACTTGGTAGCGGGGGCAGTGTTTTCCGGCTGCATGCCCTTGCTGGTGCTAACCCCTGTATGTTGTGGGGTACGTTGTGTGGCATGTATAGTGCATATAGAGTTGAGTAGTGCATGAGATAGTTTGAGAAATGGATGGTGGGAGTTATGTTCACATACCCGCCATGTTAGTACCACACTGAAAAAGGTCAGCAAAGGAGGATGGTCAGGATATCCTGGTGGCTGGTGAAACAGAGGCTCCAGCTGTCCCTCACCAGCAATCCCATCCCCCTTGAGAGTACCACCCTGATCGGCTGGTGATACAGCCTACTCCCTACAGAAGTAGGGCGTAGGCTGTAGAAGTAATATATAGCTGGCGCAACCCGAGGATCGTTTCAGCGTGAACCTGGTGGACTTCAGAGTGAAGCTGCTCTCTTCCTGCAGCTCACCATCCTCCTTTCAGGATCAGGGGAGTTGTGGGACATGTGTGTACTCAAGCAACAGACCAGCTTAGTTATATTAGTGCCACCACATGAAGGCATCCCTCTCCAACACCAACCATACCCTGTCCTGACATTCATTCACGTTGCTGACCTGGGAAATTTCATAACATCTCTCCCTCAGTGATTTATTTTGCCCATCACACCTCCATATCCTATTGTATAATACTCCTGTAAACCATGTTGATAACAGTAGGATATAAACAATGAATTAGAAATACCTGTAATATGTTCTATGTAAGGGAAACTTCTAGGGAAGAAATGCCACAAACTCTCTTCTGTCAACGAGAAAATGGCAGGCCAACCCGCTGACTGCACACAGCCTTGTAATTCCTATATTTCTCCACAGCACCTTCCTTGGTACAAGCAGTTACAACCTCACCATCTGCAATCAGCAACTCCCAGGGCAACTCAGATATAATATCCCATGGCAGTTCTCCATGCACCATGATAAACAGAATGGAGTTCCAGACAGACCATAGATGTGCACCAATTCTTAACATAACGACCGATACTCCGTCCACTTTAACTTGACCTAAAATTGCCATCTACCGGTATCTTAAATGCCGAGCTATCACACGAGATTAATGCTACAATATGGTGACATTCAGGAAGAAGTCCTATGGAAAAGATTCAAAACATACAATTTTGAAAATTATGTAAGTTCAATGCCATCAATTCTCTTTGTTTCTCAATCTGTATGATTTCAGTAACCTGTTTCTATATATAATGCTTTTATATTTAACATCATATAACTTCTCCCATTTAATATAATTCTGAAACTGTTCTCTACCTCTTTCAACCTCTGGCAAGTGGGTATTTTCCTCTTCATCTACTTATTCCTTTTACTGTCACTGTTTAACTGAACTTTGGAATTTAAGTGAAGTCTTTTCCTTATCCTCAGTTTAGTTATCTAATCATTTTGTTGATTTGCCTTAACATGGAATCACTTGGGTACATCAGCTTCTCTCTCACTTAAAGCTTGAAACATGTTATTTGAGACATTATTATATAGTACTAACTGTGACACCAGAGATCACAGCAGCTGTCGCTCCTTCTTGCACTTGGGTAAAAACAATAACAGTTTACACAGAAGCATCTCCCTCTAGCTGCACTAGCTGCTCCCCCATCATCCTTTCATACCATATTTCATTCTATCTGGTTATTTCTATACTGTAACTTGGGTTAAAGATACTATATACATTTAATCTTTTCACTGCACAACCCTGGTATTTTGACTGTTGTCAAATTAAGCATAATAACTTATTGCTGCCTTAAGCTTTTCAACATCAGAATCTCTTCATTTGTATTCTGGAAGCTACTGGTAATATTTACCACTACTCCTTAATGCCTGTGTCTTGGTTGAGGTCACTGGTGTGTGTGTAGTATACTGCTGGATCACACTGGCATCTGCCAAATGTCCAGAAAATTTATCAAACAAAATACTTTTGATCAGGGACTTGATCAACTGATTTAATTATGTGTAGTATTAACAAAAAACATCTTCCAGAACTGCAAACTACAATGTCCTGAGAGATATGAAGACAATCTTGGTTAAATATCCTGGTTGGTTCTGAATCATTTTGGATGACAAAAACTGCAGCTTGGTTTGAATGAACATGATTTTCAATCCGATCCATCAGCATGGAAGAAAAATTACATTTTTAAATATACTGTAGTACGATACTGACCCGACAGCACCATTTTGTTGTATGCTGGACACTTTTTTACCTACACTACAACACAGTGTTAGTCTATACTATGTCTGTTGGTGCTGTGTTGGAGTAACTCACATTTTGGTGTTGTGTACAGTAGGCTATATGGCATACGAGTGTACTGATTCCCCACCTAACCTAACAAACCAGGTTCACCACCACAGGACACAGTTCAACTGATCCACTGTGGTTGCTGGTGTGGTGCTTGAGCAATTCACAAAACAGAAACATGACTGAATAGCAAATATCACAAAGTATGACTATCCCTTAAAAAAAAATAAATAAATAAAAAAAATAAAATAAAATAAAACTTTGCCACACGGGCACGACCTTTCCATATTTCCTACTGAAATTAATCCTTCACAGGTGACTTATGTTTCATAGATTATCATAGTTACAGGGCGTTTTTTAATAATATTATCTGTGAAATATGTAAAGACATGTTTATGTCACACATTCCATCACCCACATAAAGGTACCACCAAGAGGCAAACCTTGCTGACAAACTCTACAAATGCATGTCTTACTTTTGGCATAAGTAAATTCCCAACTGATATGTCAGGTTTGGAGAATTTCAATTGATTAAATTACTGCAGGATTAGCTAGGTTAAGATGGGCTTGGATTGGTTGTGTGAATAGGTTAGGCTATGACAGATTAGATTTATTGTTAGGACTCAAGACTGAGATTTGGCCTGGCAGATACTCAAGGGGTCTCTAAGCTACGTGGCAATCCAAGGTGGTTAAAATCACGGGGGGTGGGGCAAAGACCCCAGTTAGAAGAGGTTAGGCCTCCTCTCATCCTGTTTCTCCCATCTTTCCTGTCACTTTTTATTACTCTTCTTTCCTCCAGGTGGCTTTACATTGATATAGTAGGTGGAGGCGCTCACCATCCACTCACTCGATGTAGTGTTGCTCTCGGATGTCTGCCCTTTCCTCTCCTCTCTCCATACCTTCCTTGTCCTTCTGCCTACGGGTGACTTTACACTCCCTCCTTTGTCTTTCCTTCATTCTTTCCTCTTCCTTGTGCCTATGGGTGACTCTACACTAAGTGACAAGCCTAATGGATTCCTGTACACATGGAAACCATTTAATACGCTGGGTGGTAACCATATAACCAAATTATGACACCTGGTGGTTTAGTGGGTAATTACAGCGCTCCAGTCGGACTGAGCCAGTGAAGGTTTATATCCAATGGGTGGTTTGGGTCATGGCTCATGTAATGCCACTCAGGGATGAGTGAGGCTGGTCACTCTCATCTTAAATGTCAGGACCGAATTACCTAGCCCCGGGCTTCTACGCTCCTCATGGGGCAACGTAGAATTGGATGATGGATGGATGGATGGCTTTAAATTGAGTGACCAGCCTAACGGGTTCCTATAAGCCTGGAAACCATTTACAACGGTGGGTGGTAACCATATAACCAACCCATACGTGTTCCTTAAGTGTCACCAAGTGGGACGGTAGAGGGTTAGTGCTCATCCCGGCAAAACAATCTTCTCAAGACAAAAGGCCACCCCTTACGGGATTATGGCGTCTGGCTATAGATAGATAAGATACGTTAGGTTTGACTGGATCCTTTGGTTTGGTATAGAGTTCAATGTTTGATGCACCAACGTGTCCTGTTGGCAAGATAGTAATCAACGTATCCAGTCAGTAAACAGGCTGTCACAGCCAAACTGGCGGCTTCCTTAAATACTCCAAACAGTATATTTTATTTTTCCTCTACACTTTTTGCAGTTTAAAATAACCAGATAACTATTTATGTTGCATATGGTAATAAAATTACTTTCCTGAAGATCATGAGACTGTAAGAAGACAGTTGCAATCACCACAACCATTTGCGATATCAAAATATTAAAAAACATAAAATGAAAGTTCGTCCAGTAAAAAAAGGTTATAACATATTAAGGAAACTTAGACCAGAGAAAGAAATATAGGTAAATAAAGAGAGCAAAGTGTATTTTTCCCCCTCTGGAGCAGAGGAGCCTAAGGCTGGGCTGGTGTAGTGCAGAACACTTAAGGACAGGAGGCTGACCTACGCCCCTGGTAATGTCTACAAGACAGAAATACTTGTGGGACTCCAACCACAGTGCACAGCCACAGGCCACTGTGCATTCTGACCCAAAAGCTCTACTACCACACCACCATTAAAAAGGTAACAAAAGTGGTAACAAAGTAACAAATAACTCAGCACACAAAGTATACTCCCTCTGGCTACCTCTGGGACTTGAACCACAGCACATTTTGACCCGAGGGCTCTACCTCCACGCCACCATTAAAAAAAGTAACAAAGTGGGTAAAAAAGTGAGTAACAAGTAACATCAAAGAAAGTAAATGTCCCTCCAATAAGACAGAGTAAACTGAGAGTAACAAATAACATCAGAGAGTAATGTCTGTCCATAGAGATAATTCTCAGCACTAAGCAAAAAGACAAAACAAAATGTAGATTCCATTAAAGTAAAACAAAAACTTATAAGATGAATCAAATCACACCAGGTGTGGGGGTGGGGCCTGCCGCTGTGTGGGGTGGTGGTAAATCACACCAGGTGTGGGGGTGGGGCCTGCCGCTGTGTGGGGTGGTGGTAAATCACACCAGGTGTGGGGGTGGGGCCTGCCGCTGTGTGGGGTGGTGGTAAATCACACCAGGTGTGGGGGTGGGGCCTGCCGCTGTGTGGGGTGGTGGTAAATCACACCAGGTGTGGGGGTGGGGCCTGCCGCTGTGTGGGGTGGTGGTAAATCACACCAGGTGTGGGGGTGGGTCCTGCCGCTGTGTGGGGTGGTGGTAAATCACACCAGGTGTGGGGCTGGGGCCTGCTGCTGTGTGGGGTGGTGGTAGCGGTGGTTCAGGTACAGGGCCGAGACACTGAGCAACAGTTTGACCAAAAACCACGCCACCACCCCCACCCAAGCCCCATTCCACACCTCCCACACCTCTATCACCCCAACTATGGCCTCCAGGGGGTGAAGCAGCTGGGCACAATAGATGGCACTCAGTGCCAGCTGCCAAATCAGCATACTGACACCCAGAATTACACTCAGCACCAACAGGACAACCTGAAACACGTCATTTTTGACAAACCAAAAGCCAACCCAAGTGGTGAGGAACCAACAGTGATTAACAATAAGCCAAGTTAGACCCGCGTTGAGCTCATACCGCAATTGTGAAGAAATTACCATCCCGGTCAATTCAGACAACATTAGCCTACCGGGATAGTGACTATATTCTTCTCCTAATGACTTAATTGCCCAGTTAAGCCTTGATGGCTCAATATTATGTCGCAAAATTGTGTCTAGAGGAACACCATTCTCAACAAATTTGGAAACAATATCAGAAATATCCTTACGGAAATAGGGAACACATGTTTTGACAAAAATGGTGAAACCTAAATCAGTAAGTGACACAATTACGAACCAACAAGTTATGAGTACGAACAATATCTTTTTGAGGAGGGGCCGAATCCCGTTAGTGTTGACGGGGATAGTGGTGGGGCGGTAGACCCCGTTGTCCATGTGTACAACTGTGTGGCACATTTTGGGATGAGCTTACCAAAACTTAATCGTAAGCTATATCACAATCCAATATCGTACTACACAGTAAGATTAATTTTAACCTTACTAACCGTTATAAAATTACGGGTCACAATGAAACTGAGAGAGCGGACAACACACCCTCTCGCTAACTCGTCCACTAGAGTCGCTCACGCAGGTGCTCACCTTTTATAGCCCCAAGACGCCGGAAGTGGATATTATGAATACTTCGCGCTGCCAATATTTCGTTATTTTTCTGCCATAATTACCTCAGTGCCATTAAATCTCTTTAAACTTACACATTTTAAGAAAACAAAAATCCGTCTTCTTAATTCTAGTAAATTAAGATTGATTTAGTGTTAAAATCGCATAATAAGAAAGGTCAAGTAGGTATATTTTCGAGACTGCCTTTTTTCGGTCGTATCAACTTAAATTCAAATCGGCGTTTGTATTTTTGAATGCACCACAGCAAAGGCAACATACACTAGCCATATTGTTTTGTGAATATTCATTGTTTCCTTTTTCATTTCCTAACTATTGTTTCTTCAAAGAAGACAGAAATAAATAACGTTTCACAAAGACTTCTCCAACCTCCTTGGAAAATATCATGCATAGTTATGACACCTACCACAATACTAACCTACTGGCCTGTGACTCCATATCCTTTCCATAGCACCTCTTCGTGACTAGCACCATAGTCTATGTTAGTGCTAATCTCTTATTACAGCACAACACTGAAGATGGTTAGATGGCAATTTTACGCCAAGTTAAAGTAAACAGAGTTTAGTATCGTCACTATTTACTTTCCTCTAACTTCTCCTAAAGGCCTTACTTTGATCAGCTGGATTGGTGATAATTACAGTATAAGGGAAAAACATTCAAGCACCAGATTCTATGGCTGCTAATGGTGCTTTTAATAACAAAATCAAACAATTTATGGATGCTGTGAACTCTCTTCAGCTACAATTAGGGTGAGGTGGGGGTCAACCCTACTATTAGTGGCAAAATATTACACCAAACATTCAGATAAAGGTTTTATTACGAAATGTAAATATCAAAAGAAGCTTCAGGAATAGGGCTATCTTTGGTATGGTTATCACTTCTTTTGAAATATGATAAGTTATCTTAAAAGTGTCTTTTCAAAAAGGTAGCCATGTGTATAGATGGGGGGGGGGGTGAAGTCTACATCCTATTTGAGAACACTTTAACGTGTTACCAAAGTAAATCTAAGTTTATATATGAAGTAGGCAATGTAAGAATTCAGAGCAGAGACATTTATCTACTCCATGACTTTCATATTGCCTTACAAGCAACACAAAAATTTAATATTCCATTATTAAATGTTTAACCTGGCTGAATACTGAAATGTGGTGCTAAATTATTGTAAAAGTAAAGGACATATGCTGTCCCAGTACAAAAATGTTGGCCACATGTTACAGAAATATATATGCCATGAATGAAGAAAAACAGGCCAGGTTAAGACGTAGGACTGTTATTATTTAAAAAAGATATATGCTATAACAGTACATAAATAAAGGTGAAGGTACACACTGCACTCTTTAATCTACCTCGGGTGTTATGCCAGCATGTTAACCTGATGTTACAAGTCTACTTCATATTGTACTGAGTTAGAGCCACATTGAATTTAATTATTCTGGCAAGCCTCTGTTTTACCTCCCCCCATTTGCAAGGCATCTTGATAAACCCGTGAAAGACATATTACGTGAGTTCTTCACACACAAATCACCTTACTAATACTGTATTTTGCAATTTGTGGTGGACCGTAGAGAAATGAATTGGTATTGTACGCCCTACAACTATTGGTAAAAATAAAATGACAATATCTTTATTGGGTTATAGGCCAAATAATTCAATCTGCAAGGCTCAACTGTATATCCCATATTAACAAAACTATACATATATCCCTGCAACAAAATCGTACCGTATATGACTGAAAATCATGTTGCACCAAACACATGTACATAATTTCATGCTGGATTGCTAGCAGTAATGTTCTGTGAGTATCCAGGTACCTTCTAGGTATTTATTTTGTATGATGTGTCCACTACCCACGCCATAATATTTATAAATTCGACACAGGCCTCGGGATTCGATGGTCATCAATTTCTTCATATATATTATAGCAGCTAAGTAGACAGACTCTAATTACGACAGAATGCCCTACCATCAGAATCTACCAGTATTCATTGTCGATATACGATGTATCAGCAGTGCTAAATGTTATACCAGACATCCAAAAAACTGAAAACTCACCTCCCACATCCAGCTTTCCACATGTAAACATGGCGCTACCAGGCGGCCCAGCTGTCCTGCCGCGTTTTCTTCTTCTTAAGCGGTTACTATTCTAGACCCAATAGGGAGTAAAGGAAAGCGTCTGTACCACTCCCTAGTACGGTTATACCCACCTCACCCTACCCTAGAGCGTCTGTACCACCCCCTAGAACGGTTTATGCCCACCTCACTTACCCAAGAGCGTCTGTACCACTCCCTAGTACGGTTATACCCACCTCACCCTACCCTAGAGCGTCTGTACCACCCCCTAGAACGGTTTTTGCCACCCTCACCCTACCCAAGAGCGTCTGTACCACTCCCTAGCACGGCTTATGTCCACCTCACTCAACCAAAGAGTGTCTGTACTGTACCCTGGACTATGCATGTGACTAATGCCACGCGTAAAGAATATTATGGTTCAAATCTGGTGGCATCAAATATATTTCATACTAATTATTCCAACAACATGCTAAAACACCACAAGATATTCGCCTACATGGATATACACGTATAAATACTTTTTTACTTCAGGGAGTGCACAATTAACCTATATCTGTTCTTCGCAAACATTCATATTTAATGGAATTCAATGTATAACAAGACCATTTTATAAATACGTTTGACAATTATACTCACATAACACCGTGGGTGAATGTTATTGTTGTAGCGTCTACAGTATATTCTTTTACAGTAACTGTACAGATAAACTGGTATACACCACTATTATGTGATTAAACTGTGTACTATGCATTACGACTAGCCATTCAACATACCATGCAATGCTATCTGCAGCTGTGGTAGTCCATCTCTGTTCACTTCCAGGAGAGTTTCACCATGCAGTGTCTTCTCCAGCTGTGGTACTCTATCTCTGTCCTCTTCCACGGGAGTCTGACCATCAGGGTGGAAGGAATGGATGCTGCCATCTGTGTAATGTCATAAATAGTTTGGGATCAACGAGACATACCTAACCAATAGTGGTGTTATATGTGTGCAATATGGACACCATCAGTATAAGGAGAGTGCATTGATAAAAAGACAGTTTACAAGCATTATCTTCACCATAATCACTGGGACAGGGGAGACTGCCTAACTCACTGTGCAGCTACTCTGTAATGTCCTCATCACAAATTGGTTATGCTATCATATTTTGTACATAAGACTCTATGACACTTGTATATTATGACTATATGCCATAATGTGTTCTGCATTATAACATGTTATGGACATCCATACATCGTACCAGAGGAAACGTCTGTCAACCATTTGTGCCCCTTTTACAAAATTAGTCATTGCCATCAAGTTGCATGTGTTACATATAATCATTATACAATCCTGGAGGAGGAATGGGTGAATATCTACCATAGTCTGCTGGTGTCAACTAATGATGTACAACAGCATCTGGATGGACGTTGATGGAAGGACAATCTTCAGCACTTGTAGCGGGATGTATTGGTGGATCCTCGATTGACATATCCCCTGTGGAGGTGGAGCCAATTAATACAAACTATACTGTTACTCATAATACATAAGGGGAACAGTAGGTAATATGTGCAACATTTATCCATACATGAAGTACAGTACATAAATGTTTGGCAATGTAGCTTTGTTCTGTCTGCAACTATTATGCAGGTTATTAATATAAAAATATCCACTTTATGGTATGCGGACGGCGGTGGCTGAATTGGTATAGAGGCGGCCTGCAGTCCTAATGGACCCAGGTTCGAATCAGAGCTGGGGCTGGGAACAGTTTAAGGATTTAAATTTCAGAAAAAGCAGACTTTTTTGATCTACCAGAGACCCGCCGACATGTCATAAAAGTACCCCCGCTAATACCAGTACACCAGTCTTGTATGGGACTGCCATAGCATGTATTCAATATCGATGCTGTGTTAGCACCGAAGTGGTGACATGTGGTAGGAGGCCTATTGGGACTTGGGAATATACAGTATATATATATATATATATATATATATATATATATATATCATCAGGAGCAACCGTTTGAGTACTGTATCCACTGCAGGACCGGCCTATCCCGACCGAAGTCGGGACGATACAGCCAATGTATCTCTACCAAGTGGCTTAGGCTGTCTGGTAGAGATTGTATGTAGGGTGAGAAGTGCTTGTAAGTGTAATTGTAGTGTTGGAGTGGCTTTGGATATGTGTGAAGTCTGTGAAACAAGTGTAATCGGCACGCGGAAGCCGACTGGGTGCAAGCATACTTTACAGTAAGCGACACTGGTTCTACCACAGCACGCCTTGTGTCCGCCAATGTAGTACGTGGCCGGGTGAACACTCCCAAAGTTTAATACCCTGGCGGGGCTCGAACCCTGGCTCACCCGTGTACGAAACGCACACTCTACCACTGTACCACAGAGGCTCCATATATATATATATATATATATATATATATATATATATATATATATATTGTGGTAGGTGGGGGCGCTCACCATCCACTCACTTGATGTAGTGCTGCTCTCGGATGTCTGCCCTTTCCTCTCCTCCATCCTTCTTTCCATCCATCATCTGTCTTTCTTTCCTTCATTCTTTCCTCTTTCTTCTGCCTGCGGGTGACTTTGCACTCCCCCTTGTGTCTTTCTTTTTCATTTTTTCCTCCTCCTTCTGCCTATGGGTCTCTACACTGAGTGACAAGCCAAATGGTTTCCTGTACTACAGGAAACCATTTACTACGCTGGGTGGTAACCATATAACCAAATTCTGGCGCCTGGTGGTTTAGTGGGTAATAACGGTGTCCCAATCGGATTGAGCCAGTGAAGGTTTATATCCAAGGGATGGCTGGGGTTTATTGCTCACGTAATGCCACTCAGGGATGAGTGAGGCTGGTCACTCTCATCTTAAATGCCAGGACCAACTATAATTTTCGTTTTCTTGGGGGGTGGGGTGGGGTTTGGGGTGGGGGAAGGGGTGGGACAGCTCCAGCAGCCCAAGTCATCAGCATCACCCAGAATTTCCTAGTTGAAGTAACATGTATTAATCGGTCACGCCTGGGTAAGCTGAAATTAAGCCAGGTCTTTATGTGGGGCAATATCACGCTCATCACATTATATAGACTGGGGTCAGACATGGGGCCGAAGCCGGCCTAGGCTTCATGACGCCATGGTTTTTGGTCTTGGTTTTGGCTTCATGAAGCCATGGTTTTTTGGTCGCGGCTTCGGCTTCGAAGCCAAGGGCCTGGCTTCAGCCCCAACTGCTGGCTAAAGCACCAGACCCAGAATATTCGTTACAGGAACAGAATATGCATAAAAACTGCCTGATTTTCATATTTTCAAATCCTTTCCTTTGCATCCACTTCAGCTCAATAAAAATATCAAATATTATATACAGAATCCTTTATTTCCAGACTGACGATTCCTAGGGTCAACATTTGTATGTAAGAGATAATGGTACTGTACCTATTTGCCCCTAGGTAAGATGCAAGGTATTATGCACTCACTCACTTGCAAGGATCACTACGTTTGAAGTTCTGATTTTCTTACTGGCTGGTTACAACAGGCATACTGTGACACGAAGCTGATTACTGGCTTCATAAAATTCTGACAGCTTCGGCTTTGTCTCTGTGAATATTTACCTGGCTCTGGCTTCGGCTTCACGACTTTCCAAGGCCGCCGGCTTCGGCTTCATGACTTTTGAAGGGCTTCGGCTTGGAAGCCAAAGAGGTGGTGTCGTGCGGTGTACTGTGGTGTAGTGTGGAGGGGAGGGGAAGGTAGTGTAATCCTTTGGTGTTAGGTGTGATGTGGTGTGGAGGGGAAGGTAGTGTAATCCTTTGGTGTTTGTGTGGTATGGAGGGGAAGGTAGTGTAATCCTTTGGTGTTTGTGTGGTGTGGTATGGAGGGGAAGGTAGTGTAATCCTTTGGTGTTTGTGTGGTGTGGTATGGAGGGGAAGGTAGTGTAATCCTTTGGTGTTTGTGTGGTGTGGTATGGAGGGGAAGGTAGTGTAATCCTTTGGTGTTAGGTGTGGTGTGGTGTGGAGGGGAAGGTAGTGTAATCCTTTGGTGTTTGTGTGGTGTGATGTGGTGTCGAGGGGAAGGTAGTGTAATCCTTTGGTGTTTGTGTGGTGTGGTGTGGTGTGGAGGGGAAGGTAGTGTAATCCTTTGGTGTTAGGTGTGGTGTGGAGGGGAAGGTAGTGTAATCCTTTGGTGTTAGGTGTGGTGTGGAGGGGAAGGTAGTGTAATCTTTCAGTGCAGTGGTTCATAAATTTTTTAGACCCGATACCCCAAGATTCAACTGCGAGTCAACGCGATACTCCCTCTCTAAAACTGCTACTCCATCCACTTTCAGTTTCCTGGAAAAAAAAAAAAAAAAAAAAAAAAAAAAAAAAAAAAAGAGAGAGAGAGAGAGAGAGAGAGAGAGAGAGAGAGAACGGCTATGAACAAACAGTTGAATTCTATAGATTCGTTTATTTATATTTTCAACAAAATAACGTTCATACACAGATTAGTTAGTAGTTACCATACACGATTTTTTTTTTTTTTCAGGATACCTTTCTGGATACCCCCAAGAAGCCATTTCGATACCCCCTGGGGGTATCGAGGCACTACTTTAAGAACACCTGCTTTAGTGTTAGGAAAAATGTATAATGCCGTGGTGAGGATGTGTGGTTGGTTAAGGTGCTGCAAACAGATACACAGATCACACAGACCCTTATGGCAGTGTGGAATGTGACGACGTGAGGTGGAATTTGTGGTAGGCAGAGTGACAGGAAGCTTGGTAGGGGGGTAGAAGGGACCAGGACCAGGCTAGGTGGGGTTGGTTGGGGTGGAGCCAAGTTATAATAGGCTGTCGTGAGGTGGAACGGGATTATAGTGGATGGTGGTGAGGTGGAGTGGGGTTATAGGGATTGTGGTGAGGTGGAGTGGGGTTATAGGGATTGTGGTGAGGTGGAGTGGGGTTATAGGGATTGTGGTGAGGTAGAGTGGTGTTACAAGGATTGTGGTGAGGTGGACTGGGGTTATAGGAATTGTGGTGAGGTGGAGTGGTGTTACAAGGATTGTGGTGAGGTGGAGTGGGGTTATAGGGATTGTGGTGAGGTGGATTGGGGTTATAGGGATTGTGGTGAGGTGGAGTGGGGTTACAGGGATTGTGGTGAGGTGGAGTGGGGTTACAAGGATTGTGGTGAGGTGGAGTGGGGTTATAGGTATTGTGGTGAGGTGGAGTGGTGTTACAGGGATTGTGGTGAGGTGGAGTGAGGTTATAGGGATTGTGGTGAGGTGGAGTGGGGTTATAGATATTGTGGTGAGGTGGAGTGGGGTTATAGGTATTGTGGTGAGGTGGAGTGGGGTTATAGGTATTGTGGTGAGGCGGAGTGGGGTTATAGGTATTGTGGTGATGTGGAGTGGGGTTATAGGTATTGTGGTGATGTGGAGTGGGGTTATAGGTATTGTGGTGATGTGGAGTGGGGTTTATGGGATTGAAGTGTGTCGTGAGGTGGAGTTGAGTTAAAGAGGATTGTGGATGGCATTAGGTTGTGGTGGGGTGAAGTGGAGCTAAATTAAGTTGCAAATTACTGAATAGGTAAATTGTGGTAAGATGGAGTCAGGTTGGGAGTGGAGTAATACTGGCAAATGTGTGGTACGGTGGAGTTAATAGTGTGGTAAGATGGAGTCAGGATGGTAGTGGAGTAATACTGGCAAATGTGTGGTACGGTGGACTTAATAGTGTGGTAAGATGGAGTCAGGTTGGCAGTGGAGTAATACTGGCAAATGTGTGGTACGGTGGAGTTAATAGTGTGGTAAGATGGAGTCAGGTTGGCAGTGGAGTAATACTGGCAAATGTGTGGTACGGTGGACTTAATAGTGTGGTAAGATGGAGTCAGGTTGGCAGTGGAGTAATACTGGCAAATGTGTGGTACGGTGGAGTTAATAGTGTGGTAAGATGGAGTCAGGTTGGCAGTGGAGTAATACTGGCAAATGTGTGGTACGGTGGAGTTAATAGTGTGGTAAGATGGAGTCAGGTTGGCAGTGGAGTAATACTGGCAAATGTGTGGTACGGTGGAGTTAATAGTGTGGTAAGATGGAGTCAGGTTGGCAGTGGAGTAATACTGGCAAATGTGTGGTACGGTGGAGTTAATAGTGTGGTAGGACAGGGCTCTTGTTTGGCGAGCCACAGCTCGCAAATGCGAATATTTTTTTCCCTTCTGCGAACAAGTTTCACATCCAAGTCGCCTTTCGGCCAGGAGAAAATACATCCACTTCAAACCCAGAAAACTACACAATAATTAAATCGCACTTAAATGAATAAACAAAGCACGTTGTGATCGATTATTAAGTCTTTCCTTGTCGCCATTCTGAATGTATATAAACAGATCGATGAATGTTGCCGAGCGTACCCGAACTAAAGCCCGAACGTTCCAGAGATGGTTTGTTTACAAATATTGCGGCTCGTAGTCAGTTTGACCACTAAAAACTTATTTGGCTCGTAAATCTGAAACCTTAGGAGCCAAGTGGCTCGAAACCATTTGCAGTTAGCAAGAGCCCTGTAAGATGGAGTGATGTAATAGCATGTGATGAGGTGCAGCCAGATTATATGGAGAGTTATGAACCACAATGGAGAGTTATGAAGCAGTGTATTTTATGACTAGCTACAATGACAATATAGCACAACGGCACGTATGATGAGTGCCATAGCAGGCTTCGTGGCTCCTTTGCTTTAGCGATTTATCTTTGCACAGGACACCTTCACATTCCCTTGTATAATGTTTCCATTTATATCGATATAAGAGTTGTTTGCATCAACAACATCAAAAAGGAACCTTAAGGTGCAATGTGCGGAATAAATCGGCTAATAAGGGGTGTTGCGAAATCCCCAAAGGCACTCAGAGTGTGACTGGTCATGTGGCAATGGAGAGGACCTGCTGTATATGAGGGCGGTGGCATGGAGTGGAGGTAACACAGTATGAAGTCTACGGTACACCAGGGTAGCAAGAATAGACTGGTGTTGTGCTGTATAGTGTGGCGTTGTGCTGTATTCCTTGGCGTGGTGTTGCGTTGTGTTAAACGAAGAAATAAAGAAGAATTAGCACCAAGTCATAATACGGCCTTATGTACACACACACACACACACACGATCTATCTATACAGTAGCCCAACGCCCCAATCCCGCAAAGGGTGGTCGCAGACAAAACGCCTCCAAGTCTCTGTCACCCACCATTTGACTGCTCTCCCCCCGCCCTCATATACCTCTCAACTCCATCCCTCCACCTCATCCTCGGTCTACCCCTCCCTCTCCCTCCCTCCACTTCACCTACACACACCCTCTCAGTCAGCGCTTCATTCTCCATTCTCTCCGCATGTCCAAACCACCTCAGTGTATTTCTCCTAATTTTCTCAACCATATCCACATCCACCCCACAACGCTCCTTCACTTCTTCATTTATCAACCTGTCCCTCCATGTCACTCTACATCCTCCTCTCAAGTAACTCATTTCCACTGCTCTCACTCTTGACCTGTTCCCTTCTAGCAAGGTCCACGCCTCGCTTCAATACGTCAGGGTAGGGATCACAATACTATCATGCAGTGATTTCTTAACCTCCATACTCACCTCCCTATTTCTCATCACTGCTTTCAGTAAACCAACAACCTTCCTTCCTTGCTCCACTCTTTCAAGAACATCATTCCCCAAAGTTCCATCCTTACTCATCACAATACCCAAGCACTTGAATGCACTCACATTCTCCATATCCTCACCATCCAACCTCACTGTGCATTCTCTGACTTCATTTCTCTCAAACACCGTAACTTAACTCCTGTTTACATTCACTTTCAGATTCCTCTTCCTACACACTGTCCCAAATTCATTCACCAAACCTTGCAACTCCCATTCATCTTCACTCAACAATACTGTATCATCAGCAAACAGCTACACCGGAATCTTCCACATCTCACCCTCATTCATTAGAGCCACCCCCACATCCACTGCCCTACCTTGCACCTCCTTTACAACCCCATCCATGTATATATTAAACAGCCATGGAGATATCACACATTCCTGTTTCAGTCCCACATTTAGATAAAAACACTCAGCTCACCACCCACTCGCACCGTAACCCTAGCTCCGTCGTACATACTCTTCACAGCACTCAACAACTTCCCCTCCACTCCATATATTCTTAATACTTCGTACCTTCCACATACCTTGCCTATCTAGGCTATTCTGTCATAAGCTTTCTCCAAGTCCATGAAGGCAGCATACACTTTCTTTCCCTTCTCTAAATACTTCTCCACTACACATTTTAGAACAAATATCTGATCTACACATCTTTTTCCCTTCCTAAATCCCCCCTGTTCTTCTCCAAATAGCTCCTCTGTTATATGCCTAACCCTATCAATGAGTATTCTACCAAATATTTTTCCAGTCACACTAAGAAGGCAAATACCCCTATGGTTACCACATACTTCTCTCTCTCCCCCTTTCCTTTGTACAATGGAACAATAATACCTGATTTCTAGTTCTCTGGAACCCTTCCCTCTTCCCAAGCCAATCTACACAACTTCCATATCCACTCCACAACAAGCTCACCCCCACACTTCAGCATATCACCACACACACCATTAATTCCTGGGGCTTGTATACGTACTTTCATCCACAACCATACAATCCTTGCACCCACTTTTCCAAACTCTTTTATAGTCTTCTTCCACTTCTTACTTATCATCAGATATACTCCCTCTCTTGCCCTCTCATTCTTATTAACTCCCGCACATACAGTATTCCTAAACCGTATTCCCATGCTCTCACCTTACTATTTTGTTTGTCAATCCAAATAGATCCACTCCTGCATCCTCAAACATCTGAACAATCTCTCTTTCACTTCATCATTCACTCCTCTCACATTCCATGTCCCAACCCTTAGAATGTCCTTTGTCCGTTCCTTAGTCGGCAACATCCGTCCTGGTCCGAGACGCTTTATTTGCTTATTTAGTTCGTTCTTTTTACGGGTTGGGGCACTAACCCACCACCAACCCTTTTAGTCGCCTCATACGACAAGTAGGGATACTGGAGGAGTATTCTTGCAACCCCCCTACCCTCAGAGGGGGTGTTATCATGATGCACGGGTTAGCGTTAACCTCTATCTCTACGATACATATATACAAGGTGCTACACCAAAGTTTCAATAATTTGAGCAGAGGGAGCCAACTGTTTCCAGTTTTGCCTTTTGCCACTAGAAGTCAGTAGCACCCCTTGTGTGTCAGTGTGGCCCCGGCCATGTCTGTGAGTGGATGCGTTGTTGAGCTGCGCTTACTACTGTAACGTGGTGTGTAGGTGGTTTGACGGTTTTGCAATGGCGGACCAATGGCGCAGCAATGTCAAGTCGATGTTGATCGTTTTCTTAAATATCCAAGGGATTGTTCACAACGATTTCGTCCCACCCGGTCAATCTGTCAGCGGAAAGTTTTACTGTGAAGTTTTGCTGCGTCTGAGGGAGAACATCCACCGGAAACGTCCAGAAGAGTGGAAGAACAAGGACTGGGCCTTGCATCATGACAACGCCCCCGCCCACACATCAATTGTTGTCCAGCAATTCCTGGCTTCCACTAACACGGTAGTCATTCCCCACCCACCCTATTTGCCTGACCTTGCCCCCTGTGACTTTTTCCTGTTTCCCAAGCTGAAATTACGACTGAAAGGGTATCGAGTTGACTCGATTGAGGAGATCCAGACAGACTCACAGGAGGTGCTCAAGACCATCACGCCTGAAGCCTTCCAGGGATGCACTGACTCGTGGAAAAAAACGATGGGACCACTGTATACATGCCCAAGGAGACTACTTCCAAGGCAACTGTGAGAACTGGGAGGTTAGGCTACTTTTTTTCCTACACTATTCAAATTACTGGAACTTTTGGGTGGCACCTCATGTGTATGTGTGTGTGTTATGATTTTATATATATATATATATATATATATATATATTTATATAAAACATAACACACACACATACACACGAGGTGCCACTCAAAAGTTCCAGTAATTTGAATATTGTAGGGAGAAAAGTAACCTAACCTCCCAGTTCTCACAGTTGCCTTGGAAGTAGTCTATATATATATATATATATATATATATATATATATATATATATATATATATATCGTATATCGTAGAGGTAAAGGTTAAACACTAACTCATGCATCATAATACCTTTTTACCACCTGCATAACGGGCAGGTAATTACTTAAGTCGCCTCTATACACGTGATAGTTTATGTGTGTTCTGGTGTCAACATCTTTTTCCATATGAAGTTGTAGTATCACACATTTTACATAATAATTTTTAAAGCTGTTTAGTCATAATTAACAGTGTGTAATGAACAACCAAATATCATTTCGCTGTTAGCTGTGGTATAGGAAGAAGGTGGATGGCAGACCACAAGGGCCACCGTGTTTCAATTATAAAATGAAGGTTAGGAGAAGTGAAAAGATATCTGAATAGTGCGTAAGCGTAAAGTCCTGGGGAACCATTTATTATGTTGGTATATGTGAATGTACTTAATACCATTTTATAGAGGTGTATAATGTGCTAGTAGAGTTGTCATTTATCTCTACTTTTTGCATAAGCCCAGAGTATATGTAATGCTCGGCACCTCACTTTTTAGCTGACCTCAGCACCGCGCCCTAGTCTGCTCGGTGAGTGTACAGCGTCAGAGGCCGTTTTACAGTTTTAAAGGGAGGTTGTGTCGCTCTTACATATCTCTCGGGTCGCAGTTATATTATTCTGTGCCCAATAAAGAGAGATTTAATCTGCTCATTTGTCACCTTACGCTACCACTTAATAACAGACCAGCTTCCACCTTCTCGTGGCAGAGGACCTTTGGTGGGAAGTGTCGGGCAGTGACGGCGAGTAGCTGACGTGTACTACAGACAGTGTCGTCGATCCAACACGGTGGTCTAGTTATACTAAAACAGCAGAACACTTAATATGTAGTCAACTGCTACTCCATAACAGCTACATTAAATTGTTGGCCAGCAGTGCGACGATACATTTCATTGGTGATAGCGGTGGCACGATATTTAGTGCTAGCCGTGTACCGATACATTAAATTGGTGCTCTGTGCTGGGATTCGATACGTGCTAAAGGGATTTATGCTGTGAACTAGTAACCCTTGCAATCGCTCGTTTCTGAAGGTGAAACAGAAAATCTTACTCTACTGTTGTAAGGGAACTAATTACCAGTGAGTTAAGTGGAGCAGATAAACTGGAGTGGTGCATATTAATTCCTCCCATTATTCTGCCAGTGCGAGATTCCTATCTTAAGCACAAACTGGCAGTTATCTCGCCCTGTGGTGTGCGAGATATCTCCATCTTCAAACGCAAACTGGCAAGGATCTCGCTCTCGTGTGCGAGAGGCGAGATAAGGGGAGTTCAAGCCAGTGCGGTGAGGAGTGGGTCAACTAGCGACTTCTAGCAACTGGCGCGGACGGCCGAAGCGAGCCGAGAGCGGCCGAGAGGTGCCACAATTGTGTGTGGTGCGTTGTGGCATCTGCCTGGCGTGGTGCAGGGCGACCAGTCGCTTGCTAACTCCCACAGCGAGCGGGCTGCTGCGTATGGTTCGAGGAGTCTGGTGGAGTGTGGAACGTGGAATGTGGAACATCATCCTGGACTTTCATATCTAGGTAGTGTCCATGCATTAATCCACACACACACACACACACACACTTGAATCAACACACGTTAGTTAGTTGATGAGTGGAAATACAGGTTTCTCAGAATTCCCTTGAAATAAATATACTTTGTGTATTTTATGTGTCCCGTTCTCTGTCACTTACCATAACTATCCTTTTTATGTCAGTTTATCTTCCTGTAACTGGGGGGGGAATATTACTGACAAGGTTAGATGGACATAGTGAAGTGGGGACGTAGAATTAGGGAAATAGAGATTAACCCCACTAGACTCAGCATTTTATGAGTGGGTTGATACATCAAATAAAAGTGCTCAGACATATTAAATGAGTGAAGGACATATTGAGGATCAAGGTGATGAGGATATTTCTGAAAGACTGGATGAGGATTTGAACGTTTTGCATTTGCGTTCTGGTCATACTTATTCAACAGTCCCAGAGCAATCAGTTAGATCCAAAATGGCCACTAGTCTTGCTAGAGGGTAATCCTAGTGAGGAGACTGTGGAAGTTGAGACAACAACAGAACCTTTGGTCACTCAGGATATGCAAAATCCAGTCATTAGTGATAGTACTACAACCACTCACATACCTGTGTATACTTCAGATGTTTTTAGTACACCCCAAGGTTTTGGGTCAGAATTTATTTTCTGTTCCTTATTCAAATGCATGGGGTATAAACACAGATGGTATTGGCATGCAAACCCAGAATCCTAATCAATGGGGCATGAATACTAATATTGGCATGCAAACCCAGAATCCTAATCAATGGGGCATGAATACTAATATTGGCATGCAAACCCAGAATCCTAATCAATGGGGCATGAATACTAATATTGGCATGCAAACCCAGAATCCTAATCAATGGGGCATGAATACTAATATTGGCATGCAAACCCAGAATCCTAATCAATGGGGCATGAATACTAATATTGGCATGCAAACCCAGAATCCTAATCAATGGGGCATGAATACTAATATTGGCATGCAAACCCAGAATCCTAATCAATGGGGCATGAATACTAATATTGGCATGCAAACCCAGAATCCTAATCAATGGGGCATGAATACTAATATTGGCATGCAAACCCAGAATCCTAATCAATGGGGCATGAATACTAATATTGGCATGCAAACCCAGAATCCTAATCAATGGGGCATGAATACTAATATTGGCATGCAAACCCAGAATCCTAATCAATGGGGCATGAATACTAATATTGGCATGCAAACCCAGGGCCCTTGTCCAAATACCTGGGGCATGACTAACAATATGGGCGTGCAAAGTCAGACTAACCCTCCTCCTTTGTGGCAGATACCTGTACCTAATCTGGCTACTGATATAGTACAGCAGCATCCTAACTGTACTGAAAGTCAGGCTTTGGCGAAGGCAGGCATATGCTATGCAGAAGCTAGCAAAGCCTTGCAAACTTCGGGCTGGAGAGATACAACTACTAGTTCTCCACAGCAAAGGACCAAGGCTGTTAAGCCAGAGGTGAAAAGATGGTGTGTCATACATGGGCATTGTCCTCATGAAACGGACTGTTGCCCCTTTGTCATTGGAAAAAGGAAGAAACTAGGGAACCCAGCTAGTTCGGGGGAAGCTCAGGGCCGCACGCAAAAGTAATTAAAATAGTACAATCCACCGATGCGTGTGTGGCAGCTATTACTAAAGTGGACTTATTATCTATTCCTTGGATCATAGGGAAAGGTCAACTGTCCCTGATCGTAGATACAGGGTCATGTACAAACATTATTTCTAGTAAAGCGTTGGAAAGACTTAAAAGTGAAATGCCTCTAACAAACTGGACATTATCACCACCTGATGTAATGTTGACAGGTGTGACAGGGAGTAGAATGAAGATTGTAAGCCAGGTGCCGTTGACATTGAGGGCAGATAAACGATCTCCGTGTTACATGCTACGTTTTATGTGGTTGAGGATTTTCCTCTGCCAGCTGATGGGCTGTTAGGCTTTGAAACCATGGAGGTGTATGATATAGTAATACACCCTCAAAGACATTCCATTTCCTTTAATGAGAAAGAGTTTGTAGGCCTTAATCCCTCAGCGACACGAAATGGAACTGGCATCCAATCAGGAGCCGTCCAACCAGTTGTGACCCCGACAAGTGAAGCGTCAAGGGAGTCCCCGGATGCACACGAAGCGGAGGGTATGGACTGGAAGAAAGTCAGGGCTATAGTGAGTGGTAATCACCACTTACCCAGTCGAACTGTCTGTAAAATTCCTGTCCGAGTACCTGATGTGTCGGTGGGAACGGATGTAGCATGCTTAACTGAGACTGTGAAACATAAGGCATTGTCGCTGGAATCGACTCTGACTAGCGTTGGCCAAGACCAGAAGACGCCCCTCTTCATCGCAAATATGAGTGGTGGCGCAGTTAAGCTCAGAGATGGTTGTTATAAAGGCGACTTGATGTGCTATGGTGCCCCCATAAAGGAAGTCGACGACGTGCCGGTGATCTCTCCTGTAGTTACATCTCAAGCAACGACTCAGTCGGAACCCGTACGTCTGGCTAAGGAAAGACAGCTGGAGCAATATGTGAAGGTCACGGATAATGTAGACCATAAAACACGACTCCTAGCCCTCCTTAGAGAATTTTCCGACGTAGTAGCACTTCCAGGAGAAGCGCTGGGTAGGACGGATAGGGTGAAGCATCATATTGGTTTGTGCCCTGGTACAAATCCAGTTTATGTGCCCGCATACCGTCTACCGCACAGCCAAAGGGAAGCAGTGGATGAGGAGTTGAAAGGATGCTTCGTGATGAAGTTATCCAGCCTTCCTCCTCGCCTTGGAATGCACCACTCTTTCTAGTGCCTAAGAAGGACGGTGGTGTGAGACCTGTTGTGGATTTTCGGCAAGTGAACAAGGTAACAGTACACTGTGTTTACTTGTCTGGATCTAGCGTCAGAGTATTGGCAGGTGGAGCTGACCGAAGAGTCGCGTCCCATTACTGCTTTTAGCACTCACCGTGGGCACTTTGAATTTCTCCGGTTGCCTTTTGGACTGAGTAATGCTCCTTTAACATTTCAGCGGATGATAAACCAACTGTTTGGCGAGATGTTAGGGCAAGACGTCTTAGCGTTTCTAGATGACCTATTTTCCTACACCACAGAACAAGGATCAGATAAGATCGTTCCTAGGCCTCACTGGCTTTTATAGGAGTTTTGTCCACAGGTATGCCATCATAGCATCACCTTTAACAACGCTACTTAAGAGGGACGCTGCATGGAAATGGGGACCCTCGGAAGAGAAAAGCTTCAACGAGCTCAAACAAGCCATGTCAGAAACACCCGTATTAGCGTTTCCTGATTATACTCAACCTTTCTATCTGTGCACGGACGCCTCAGGTCTGGGTCTGGGAGCGGTGTTACAGCAGAAGGATGAGCAAGGAAAGACACATACCATAGCGTATGCTAGTAGGGCATTAAGACCCCCAGAGAAGAACTATTCGACGACACATTTGGAGACATTAGCAGTCGTGTGGGCGTTAGGACATTTCCGGGATATTATCTTTGGCTACCGGATAATTGTTTTAACTGACCATGCACCTATACACGACTTGTTTAAAGGAAAAAACTTGCACGGTAAGGTTGCGCGTTGGTTTGGCAAGGTAATGGAGTTTGATCCAGAGGTAAGATATTTACCAGGCCGTCAAAGTCGTAGCCGACGCGTTGAGTAGAAACATTGCTGCTACCATAGCCGAGGATGTTGCTCTTGCTGAGTATTCCTCAGACACGGTAAAAGCGGAACAACGTAATGATGCGATGTGGTCTCAAGTCATCTATGCCTTGGAGTCTGGCGACGAGACTTGTCTACCTGAACTCCCAGTACCAATGACTCACTTCCATCTTCAACAGGGTCTTTTGTATAAGCAAACCCCAGGGAAGGACACTGCATATCAGTTGGTTGTTCCTGCTACCTTACAGCAAGCCGTGCTACAGTTAGTTCATGACATACCTCAAGCGGGTCATACCAGTCGCGATAGATGCATACGTGAGGCGAGAAAGAAATACTATTGGCCGACCATGAGGAAGGACAGAAGCCCACGTCAGTCAATGTGTCAAATGCGTGGAAATACGAGGAACGACGGGACTTCTGACTCCCATCTTAGAGTATCCTCTACCGGAAAAACCCTGGGATACAGTCTCCATTGATCTCTTAGCGTTGCCGAGAAGTCGTCAAGGTTCAAGTTATGTACTGGTGGCAGTGGACCATTTCTCACGATTCACTGTTTTAGCACCTTTACAGACGAAAACTTCAGAGGAGGTGGCGAACGCTTTTGTGACCAGTGATTTGTCCATACTCTACACCTAAGGTATTGCTCAGCGATAATGGCAGTGAATTTCGTAACCAGGTGTTACAAGAAATCTGTCGTATGTATGGAGTAAAGCAAGTTTTTGTAACGCCTTACAGTCCTAAGAGCAATGGCTTGGTGGAGAGAACAAACAGGAAGATACTGGAAGTCTTGAGACCAGTAATAACCTCAAATCAGGAGGATAAATGGGAAGACTGGTTACCACATGTAGCGGCAACCATCAACTCCTCAGAAAATTCATCAACTGGGAAGTCTCCTCATTATATCCTTTATGGAGAAGAGAAAGTGTTACCCTACGATTTGTTGCCTGGACCTCCTACTCCAGTATACAACGAAGAAGACTACGCAAAGGTACAGTTGTTGAAATTCCAACGTATACACAGTGAAGTACGGAAAAGATTAAAAGCCTCAAGAGCGGAGATGATGGTGAAACAACACAAAGGTAGTCAAGAAAAGACGTTACAGGCAGGCCAGAAGGTCATAATCCACAACCCTGAGAGAATTTCCAAGCTCAGACCTAAGTTCCACGGACCATATACCGTTGTGGAAGAGTACGTGGAAATACTTATAGAATAAAGGATGAAGCTAATGGAACTCAGGAGGCAGTACATGCTGATAGGATCAAACTAGTAAGTCAAGAGCTAGGCCTATCGTCTGATGTGTTGTGCCCTCTGTCTTCGTCGCAGTCTATGTCGTCATCCGTACCTGTCCCTAACCAAGAGTATCGCAGCAAGCTACGATCCCACAACAAGAGTGATTAAGGGAGTATCTACTCTTGCAGAAAAAAATGTGGCTGTGGCTCAAACTCCTCGTGCGTTGCTTGGGGTGGACCTATGGAACGACATCGGACATGGACACGACTGCGTTAATGCCAGGAGCACTGAAGAGCCCACATGGAGAAGTCGTGGTAGTGGAAGATGCAGTATGCGTCCACTATCCAATGGAAGGCAATCTCCAAATGCCAGATATTGTCAAGGAGGTCTCCAAGGGCTTGTCGAATCTCAGACAGCAACTATTGGAAGTGGGAAAGATGTTTAATCGAAACCCACGATTGACGAACTCTGACACTGAAGCTTTGTTGAGCTTCGGACTAGGCATATAGACAGGCTCACCGACAGGCTCACTAACTTGCATGTGGCTTTACCTAACGTACACTCTGATCTTTCCAAGCATGTCCATGCACGTACTAAGAGAGGACTTGTGGATTTTCTAACTCTTTGGTACGGCATTAGATAAGGATGTAGTGCAATTGGGTAGACAGATGCATGACTTGACACTGGCCGCTAAAGCCAATAATAGATTAATCATGCATGTGTATAAACAGTTAGATGAGTTCACTAACAAAGCTAACGAGATAATTAGGACTACCAACCATCTAGTAGAGCTTGTGAACAACATCCAAATTAACCTACCAACCCTAGCTAACTTGGTGTTATTCGCTGAGTACTTACATGCTCTCGACGAGTCAACCACTGCTTTGGAGAAGCATGCAGCCAATATGGTGGACGGCTTAATCGATGCAAGTTTGAACAGGGTTAATGCTTTATTGCTGCCTACTAATATATTACCAAATGCACTTGATATAGCTATGTGGAAGCCTGGACTTATGCCACTCTTTGATCTGAGTCAACTGGAATATTATTCCCCATTGTTAGAGGCCCAGTTGACCCATGAAGGCATCCTGATATTGGTACCTATGAGGAATGCTGTAACATACCAGGCATGGCGGTTCATTTCCTTCCCTTTTGCTACTGCTAATAATACTATCTATCTATTGCCAGACGCCTCAATCCCGTTTGGGGTGGCCACAAACAAATCGCCTCCAAGTCGCCCTGTCCCCCGCCATTTCACTCCCCTGCTCCCAACTCACACCCCCCTCTCTCATATACCTCTCCACCCCATCTCTCCACCTCATCCTCGGCCTCCCCCTCCCTCTTTCCCCCTCCACCTCACTCACATACACTCTCTTCGTCAGTCTTTGACCCTCCATCCTCTCCACATGGCCAAACCACGTCAGTGTGTTCCTCATAACGCTTCCTATCACATCCACATCAACACTTGTTATTGAAGAGGGTCCAGAGGTGCTAGTTGTCTCGGATGACAAGAAAATGTGTAGCAGAAACGACTGTGGATGAATTTGAGAAGTGTAAGGCCTCATTTCTTGATCTCCATGTATGTCCTGCTTTCCATTTTGTCTTCGTACCATTAAAGGTAGAGGAGTGTAAGAGGGCCTTGTTGGACACAAATACTTCCTCTGCTCTGCAACGTTGCACCTTCCAACCCATCCAGTTGAAGTCAGTTTCCATGCTCATATTCATGCGAAACAGTACTTTTACTTTCCTGAGACAGAGGATGTAACTGTGATTTGTGCCTCACCGAATCAATTCCTTACAGTAAAGGGTATTATATTGCACCTGATTTTTGTGAGTTACACAGTAAAAAGATAGCAGTTCTGCCTAGCAAGCATCATCTAGCTTTGACAGTGAACTTCTCATCCCAGTTACGACCCTTCTTACCTTCATTCAGTGTTACCTTCTTGAATGTGAACAGGTTGTCTCATGTATTAAAGGAGCTTACCTTCCTCTCCCACCTGAACAGGACTGATTTAGAGCCTTATGTACTGTCCTATCTTCCTTCATACCTTTCTCCTTCCTATTTTGGTCCTGGCCTTGGTCTTCTACTTATTGTGGTCTTGTCCCGTGTTTGTGGTTTAGGCTACTATTTAAGGCGCCAATTAAGGAACCCACTGATACCACGTGTCCGTACTCGAGGATTGCAAGTGGATGTTCCTGAATAGTTAGCTACCCTACACTCTGGTTAGGCTACACGGTAGTTAGGACAACAATGTCGACAAGGACGTCAATGGTGTGGCCGAGCGATGTTCTGGTGTCAACATCTTTTTCCATATGAAGTTGTAGTATCACACATTTTACATAATAATTTTTAAAGCTGTTTAGTCATAATTAACTGTGTAATGAAGTGTGAATGATGAATAACCAAATATCATTTCGCTGTTAGCTGTGGTATAGGAAGAAGGTGGATGGCAGACCACAAGGGCCACCCTGTTTCAATTATAAAATGAAGGTTAGGAGATGTGAAAAGATATCTGAATAGTGAGTAAGCGTAAAGTCCTGGGGAACCAATTATTATGTTGGTATATGTGAATGTACTTAATACCATTTAATAAAGGTGTATAATGTGCTAGTAGAGTTGTCATTTATCTCTACTTTTTGCATAAGCCCAGAAAATATATGTAATGCTCGGCACCTCACTTTTTAGCTGACCTCAGCACCGCGCCCTAGTCTGCTCGGTGAGTGTACAGCGTCAGAGGCCGTTTTACAGTTTTAAAGGGAGGTTGTGTCGCTCTTACATATCTCTCGGGTCGCAGTTATATTATTCTGTGCCCAATAAAGAGAGATTTAATCTGCTCATTTCTGTCACCTTACGCTACCACTTAATAACAGACCAGCTTCCACCTTCTCGTGGCAGAGGACCTTTGGTGGGAAGTGTCGGGCAGTGACGGCGAGTAGCTGACGTGTACTACAGACAGTGTCGTCGATCCAACACGGTGGTCTAGTTATACTAAAACAGCAGAACACTTAATATGTAGTCAACTGCTACTCCATAACGGCTACATTAAATTGTTGGCCACCAGTGCGACGATACATTTTATTGGTGCTAGCGGTGGCACGATATTTAGTGCTAGCCGTGTACCGATACATGTGTCTGTCTGTCTGTTCTACTATGAAAAAGCCTTAATCGACGAACTTAATCTTCTGTACAATAGGTTGGTACCCACCAACTCTAGGTAAAGTTCCTGTCGTAAAATTATTAGGTCAAAGTTCAAGGTTGAGATAAGACATCTAGGCCTATTTCTACCGGATGGTTGTCCTTACATCATATTTTTACCATTCTTCATCAATTCTATTGTGATTTGCAAGAGTTGATCGGACTGGAGCGGTTTCAAAGATCTTAGAAAGCGAACGGAGTTAATTGAGAGAGAGAGAGAGAGAGAGAGAGAGCGCATAAGTACGATGGCTGGGCTGTAGACAAAGCAATTAAGGATGGTTTGGGGGTGATGGTAGAAAATGAAAGAAAAGGGTTTCGCCGTGAAGGTGTTTGAATGAATGGGTGTGGTGGAGTGTTGACGTATAGTGTGGGAAGGGAAGTGTGGTGGTGTTAAGGCGTAACTTGTGGAAAGAAGAGGAAAAGTAAAAGTGTACGAGGTGGAGTTTGTTAGAAGAGGTGGTGTGGTGAGTAGGTGACAATGAATGGAAAACGGACGTGTGGGGAGAGACATGTTAAAGGCACGGTTTTGAAAAAAAAAAAAAAAAATAAAAAAAGTGAGTTTGTGGGGGGGTGGGATAAAAGATGTTGGAAGGGATTGGAGTTTGATGTGAGGAAAACAAGAGGCTTTCACAGAGGAGATGTGTAGGTGTAAAATGTGTAAACAAAAAGTGTGGGAAGAGCTACAAGTTAGATGTACGGTGGGGGAACAAAAAAAGAGGTAGGGAGAAAAGATGTAAAGGAAGAAGGTGTTAAAACAGGAGGAACTGAAAGATGCAGGATGAGATGAAAGATGGAAATGTAGGCTATGACCCGAAAGGTACAGGGGAAAAAAATCGATGTTAAGTGTGGAGGCATAAGTGTTTGAGGTGCAGAAAAAGGGTTGGTGGAGCAGAAAAGAGCTAGTCTTTGGACAAAAAAAAAAAAAAAAAAAAAAAAAAAAAAAAAAAAGCGTGGGAAAAAAGGATGTGTGGAGGACAGATGCATGTGAAAAGAAAAAATAAATGAAGAAAAAGGTGTGTAAGGTGTGTACAAATGAAGCATAAAAATGTGTAGCTGTTATAATATTAGCTGCAGAAAAAGACGGTGTAGAAAAAAGACGTGCATGGAACTGAGAGAGAGAGAGAGAGAGAGAGAGACTATCAAAACCTCTCGATAGGCTATGCGAGCCACCCAGTGACTGGACAACGATAATAATGACTGGTGTACTTTTTTTTGGGGGGAGGGGGACGAAGAGGAAAAACAAACTTAATAAAATAAAAACCCACAGCTACACCAGATTACAGGTGTCCTCCTTTCATAAACTGTAACAGCTGGACTTGAAGAACTGCTGTACGCTGAAGTTTGGGGGGAAACTATTCTGGGGAAGAGAATTCCAGGGAGATGCAGTTCGGGGAATAAAAGAATTTTGACTAGCATAAGTTCTGCAATATGGCAATGTGACAGTCAAGAGCGATACTAGATGCCCATGTAACACGGGGGAAGGCGTGGAGAGGTGGCACAATGGATGCAACTTCGTCTAAGCATTTGCCATAAAAGTATCTGTAAAATATTGCAAGGGAGGCAACATTCCTTCTTTCTTGTACGGGAGGAAGTTCATTTGTAACTGCAGGGTTATTAATAATCCTTCCAGCTTTGTCCATAATTTTGTCCAGTTGTTTTAGTGCAACCTCTCCAACCACTGCACTTAACATCCAGCTGTTTATCACGGCTACAAAATGGCAATCCTTAAGGGGACATACGACCACCTCATCTTGCAGTTTTGTCTTTACCATAGTTTTCCATGGGATTCTATTTCATGATTACGTTTTCAAGTTCATAAAATATTTTAAAATTCTTTAAAAAGTGGGGAAGAGCTTTTAAAGCGGTTTGTTTACAGTTCCTAACGATACCGAAGTCAGACGGACGCCATCTTGTGGGGTGAGAAGTCAGACAGACGCCATTTTGTGGGGTGAGAAGTCAGACGGACGCCATTTTGTGGGGTGAGAAGTCAGACGGACGCCATCTTGTGGGTCGGGAAGACAGACGGACGCCATCTTGTGGGGCAAGAACGCCATGTTGTGGGTAGAGAAGACATACAGACGCCATGTTGTGGGGCGACAAAACTGACGGACGCCATCTTGTGGAGTGAGAAGACAGACGGACGCCATCTTGTGGGGCGAGAACAGACGGACGCCATCTTGTGGGGCGAGAACAGACGGATGCCATCTTGTGGGGCGAGAACAGACGGACGCCATCTTAGAACGTACTGTCATTTTTTAAGGAAATTACCCTTATCGGTGTCAATTTATCCGAACAACCTAAATTTTCGTACAGACCCAATCTTACGTACCCTATCCTATCCCTTATGTAATGATACATTTTGTTTATTGATGGATCCCATTCGTACTCGAAAAAGTACTTTTGTACATCTTTACCAAGTCACTGATTTACTTCAAACAGGTAAAAAAAAAAAAAAAAGGGGGGGCAGGGGCTGATTTTTAAAACGAGGTCCTATGTCTCCTTAAGGATTACCTACAAAATAATGCTTGACACAGTAAAGAAAGTGTTTATCATCACGGTAAACATACGGTTTAGTTTAGGCCGCACAAATACCTTACTAATTCCCTTCCTCCTCTCCCAGGTTATTTTCTGTATTTTTCTGATGACTTTTATGATAGTAAATGATTTACTGCTGATTTTGTTTCCCTGATGTTTTTGTCAATGCTCATTCCCATTCACTCGTGTTGGTTTCTCAGGCGTACTGGCAGGTTTTTTTTAAAACGTACTCTTATCAATTGAAATTTATTTTACAGCTGTTCCAGCTCGACCTTATATATTCACAACTTATCCTTAATCTACTCTTAAATCTAACCCAGCAAAACATCCTAACCTTACCTAACTCAACCTAGCTAACTATCCAACGGTAATAACCATACGCACCGAAAGGGAACACCAAATTTATTTCGATAAAACTGCGTAGCGTTTAGTGTGTCCGCCATTACGTCCAGGAAACATCACGCGTCGGGGAAGCAAATTATGGATAATAAAAACAATCGGGAAACAAATTCACCCCCATAAAGAACAAAAAAAAAATACTGAGCAAACCAACAATAATAAGTGAACTGTTCAGGTTTCTGTTGATTAAACTACATTTACCATTATCATAAATGACGCTCTCAGTATCTGGATAATCGGTCGCCCAAGTGACTGCATATTTCATAACTTCGTTTATTATTTATTCTGTCCATTACATTATCAATATGCTCCTGTATGTTATAATGTAAAGTATATCGATATTCAAACTACATAACTGGCATAAAACAGGACGCTTACGTGAAATACGCAAAATGAATCATCAATAAACAAGTGCTGTAACGCCTCCAATGCCACCCAGAACATGGACGAATGATAAAAATGGCTGACCTTCCTTGCAGATGGCGTAGGGGGAAGCCGATCAGTCTACCACCTGACCCTTCGTTTGACCCAGCCTCCTGTACACCTCGAGACGGACACCACCACCAGGCCACAAACATCCACTCACTCGTAGTTTCGAAAATCACACGAACGCACAGAAAAAAAATAAAAATTCATAATACTTTACTCCCCAACCATAACCCCCACGGCACTGAACTGAAGAATGGCAGCCGCAGCGTGGCATGCTGGCAGCGAGATCCTGCCGATGATGGGAAAAGCAGGGGTGACAACCATCCCGTGCCAGGGCGTCAAAAACCACACCGTAAACTTTCTAAGCGTCTATAAATCAGTCACGCCTAGTACTAGTTAATTACTACACATTGGGTTTACTGTTATATAATTTCTTCATGCCTAAGCGACTAATCTGCTGGAGTACAATGGAAGCAATAATCATCCTTGATTTATTAGACCATCCGAAATATTGGTACTCTTGATCTGTTGGACATGCGCGGCGCAGCGACTCATATTGCCACCGCGGGTCTATTTAAACATGCATCACGGGTTAGTTGTGTATATATTTTACATATTTTGTAAATTGTTATAACACCAAGTCAGTTAAAGAAATAAAGAAAAATAATACAATAATTCCTCTCTATTAAGGAAATATATGACACTTCCGTCTTCACATTTTCAAAGGACGATGCTTTTGAAAATAATATCCGGCAACTTTTCACGTATGTCCTTGCCTTATTATCATTATTATTATTATTATTTTTTTTTTATACAGCACAAGAAGGAATTCAATACGACATAAAATACTCTCAAGAACTATTTACCTTTGGAAAACCTGCGAGCAGCATCAACGCTCATTGTACAACCAGCGATCACCTGGCTGAAACAATATTACTTAATCGAGTGATATTTATACTATGCAACATCAAGTGTTCACACTCCGGCCCAACAAAAATAGTTGTGTGGTTAGATATGTGCTTGTGTGTTTGTGTGTGTGTGTGTGTGTGTGTGTGTGTGGTTAGATTCTTGTTTGTGTGGTTTATGCGTGGTGTTGTGAGCAGGTAAGTTGCTGTGTGGTCACATGCTTGTTTTGGGGTTTGACGTGTTATCTTCTCAGCAGGTAAGTAGTTATGTGGTTAGATGTTTGTTTCCGTGGTTTGATGCGTAGTGTTGTGAGCAGGTAAGCAGCTGTGTGGTCAGATGCGTGCTTCTGTTGTTAATGATCAGAATTGTGGTTAGATGTGTGGTTGGATGCAAGGTTGCGTGGTTAGATGCCTGACTGTGTGACTATAGACGAGGTTGGGCTGAAGTTCAACGAATATTCTGATTGCAAAAGGTCTCATGTCAAAACTTGTCACACACTCTCTGTTGGATGTGGTGATGGAAGGCGCTACATGAAATACAGGATGGGACATTTATATCTAAAGCATTTCTTAGTGTTGAAATATAGTTAGTTCACAACACATATACTGTGCATAGTACATGGATGAAAACATGTCAAAGACGAAGTAGTTACGTGATTTTAGTTTTAAAAATTACATCTGGCAAATGGGTGTCACTGGAGTTGTATTCACGACAGTGAAACAGCATACTTCTTATTACTGTATGCAATGTTGCTTTATCAACAGTGTGACAGCGTATTAGCATACTGCTTATTACTGTATGCAATGTTGCTTTATCAACAGTGTGACAGCGTATTAGCATACTGCTTATTACTGTATGCAATGTTGCCCTCATGGGGCAATGTTGCATGTTGGAGATGGATGGATGAATGTGAATAATTGCAAGGATCTTTGTCATACACGCCCAACACTCAGGCCTTAAATGTACTGTATTATGCCAGCCCCGCCTCGGGTGCCAACACCACTACGGGGGTGATATGCCACTGGCTGTTATCGTTATCTGTGCCCCGCCTCGGGTGCCAACACCACTACGGGGGTGATATGCCACTGGCTGTTATCGTTATCTGTGCCCCGCCTCGGGTGCCAACACCACTACGGGGGTGATATGCCACTGGCTGTTATCGTTATCTGTGCCCCGCCTCTCACCTACAGTACAGTCTACAAACGCAATGGGTCGTATTCTCCTTCTCTTAGCAACTTTCCCATCACCTATTCATAAGCTATTTATTCTGCCCATTACGTACTTATATTCTCTTGTATATACTGATGCAAACACTGTGGAATTACAAAGATAAATAGCATACAAAACGATACTGGGGTTTAATTTTCGACCTAAATCACTCAGAAAAATGCGTTACGAAGTATCCCATACAAAGAAGCTGCGCCTCAAAGTATTCCGTACACAGGCTCACCAGCTATTTGTATCAGCCAAGAAGAGGGAAAGAAAAAAAAATAAGAAAACGAAATAAAGAAGAAGCAGAAGAAAAAAGAAAGAAAGAAAGAAGAAGAAGAAGAAGAAAAAGATGATGATGATGAATGATCTCAATCATAATCATCATCATCAACTTCAGCCAAATATCATCCTCGTCATGATACTGCCGTCCTTCTGGCCATGACAAACAGACCAGACAGGCTGCAGAACCCGGGCCAGTAAAACACAGCAGCAGGATAAACTGCCATCAAAGTAGCCAGTGAAATGCGCCACACGGACACAAGGCAAACAAACTATACCAGCATTTGTACACCTGGCAGCCCAGCAGGGGTTTTTACCTGCTTCTCAACACGCTACAGAAATGACAGCAATGACTTTTTATTTTTTTTTTACCTCACGTTCATGAAGAAAATATTGAAATAATCCTTTACTGCTGTCAAAACATTAATGCCAAAACGGCCATATTCATTGTGTATACTGTCTTGGCCTCTCCCCACCCCCACCCCCACAATTCTACCTCATCCCACCCACTTCATCTCCCACGCCCATTTCTTTATCCCCCCCCCCTTTGTCTTTCATTTTTGGAGGAATCTTTGGCATTAATCTTGGCTGCACTGCAACCAGTAATCCTGCCACAGCCATTTCCACAGGGTACACTCTCCTGCCCCAGCCCCACCGCCCACCAACATTCCAGTCCGTCCCACCCACTGCTTTGCTCACCAAGGCCAGTACTCTGCCCGCTCTTTGATGGGTTCATGGGGCGACGCAGGTCACCAGATCAACCAACGCCCTGGCTCATTTCCTGTTCCCTCTCTCTAGACAAGTTTACTCAGCACAGTAGCGACCTTTTCTAATGGAGGGGTTAGATATAAGCTTCATTATCTCCTTCACCACTTACAGCATCTCCTTAGTTGACTGAAATCGTCTGCTTGCATCAAGGATAAAATAAATCTTGTGTCCTCGGGTGTAAGCGATTAACACGCACCCGCTTACCAAACTATATTATGATCCGATTTATGTATGTTTGTTGGTTTGTTTGTTACCGTAACACAGCAAAAACGGCGCAACGTAGCGCAAGTTGTGTTAGAGCAAGGTACCGTTAAAATGCCCTAACTTGGAGAATAAAACAATTTCCAGTCCAGTCGGGCAACGGTTCCCGAGTTATGACTCATTTCTGGCCTTTTGACTTCGAGCGGAGGCCCCCGAAGGCTGCCTTTAAGCGAGTAAGTACAGAAGCATCAATCACCTGGATGCCATCGTCCCTATAGTTCATTCACCTCAACTTGGCCCAGAGGTTCGTCCTTATGAAGCATGTTTCCCGTAGCTCACTGGCAGGATAAGACAATACTACGGCTCTACATTCCTTCCACAGCACTTTTTCGTGACTAGCATCATATCCAAGTGTTAGTCTCTTACCACAGCTCAGCATTCATGATGGATAGATGGTAAATTTAGGCCAAGTTAAAGTAAACAGGGTATAGTATTCAGTACTGATATTTTACTAATGATAATCCTATTGGAAAAACAAATACCAGGTACAGTCGATCACAAAAGTATGGGTGCACACTCAGCACGAAGTAATTTGACACCATGGACGACGGATACTGGAAAATACCTAATGCTTATTCACAACGCTGGCAAACTTTTTTTTTTATTTTTTTTTTTTTTTACAAAAACCACATACATAACCTGCCTGGGACAAATCACCAGTTTTTATTATCATACATACTCAGGTGATAAGCAATTAATCTTCTTGAGACTGTATGTGAGTAAGGTGGAGGGGGGAGAGGGAGGGGGAGACCGAGGATGAAGTGAAGGGATGGAATGGAGAGGGATTGTCCAGTAGAGAGGGGGGGTGTAAGTTGGGGACAGGGCAGCGAAATGGCAGGGGACAGGGGGGCATGGAGGCGATTTGTTTGTGGCCATCCCTTGAGGGATTAAGGCGTCTGGCTATAGATAGATAGACAGACAAACAGAATTCACAAGCTATATCGAACAGTTTGGATATCATCGCACCCATCCTGCTCGATTTTTTGTTAATCAACCGTACATTTGTAGCTGATAATATAGCTCAAATTATCAGTTGAACAATTATTCAACGTGTATACCGTATAATATTCTGAAAAGCTAGTTAGACTTGAAAGATCAAATCACTGGGTTTCAGATAAATATAAAGCAGGTGGATCAATATTTTTGTCCGCAACTGTACACAAACCATAACAGATTCCTAACAAATGAGAGGCGAAAAAAGACAATGGTTTATGCAAGTGTTGGGAGGCAGAACAGACGTGAGCTGGTGTGGGTGTTGGTGTTTGGTGAATATATGTGAATCAGTGAATAGTAATTGTGTGGGTGTTGGTGTTTGGTGAATATATGTGAATCAGTGAATAGTAATTGTGTGGGTGTTGGTGTTTGGTGAATATATGTGAATCAGTGAATAGTAATTGTGTGGGTGTTGGTGTTTGGTGAATATATGTGAATCAGTGAATAGTAATTGTGTGGGTGTTGGTGTTTGGTGAATATATGTGAATCACTTAATAGTAATTGTGTGGGTGTTGGTGTTTGGTGAATATATGTGAATCACTTAATAGTAATTGTGTGGGTGTTGGTGAATATTGTAAATCAGCAATTAAAAATTGTGTGTGTTAACAGTACTTAGTGAATGAGTCACTGAATAACAGTTGTGTGAGTGTTGGTATGGTTTGTGAAGAGGCTTTACTGAATAACAGGTATCAGTGTGTGTGTGTGTGTGTGTGTGTGTGTGTGTGTGTGTGTGTGTGTGTGTGTGTGTTACTGAACAGCTTTTATAAGAGTATAATAATCTCCTGGTTTTCCCTCTTCCTTTTAAGTTCTGGATCCAACACAGTGCCCATCGCTTATATAGTAGGGGGGAAAGGATGATGATGATGATTACGGTGGTGATGATGACCTCTGTGCAGGTAACGATGATGATGATGATGATGATGACCTTTGTGTAGGTAATGATGATGATGATGATGGTGATGTCGACCTATATGCATGTACAGATGATGATTATGGTGGTGATGATGATGACTTTTGTGCATGTAATGATGATGATGATCAGCAAATGAGGCAGCACCTAGAGTTGGACGTCGATGGCTTCGTTGCAGCGACCTCTCGTAGCTTGTGATGCTGTACTATAGTGAAAACAAAGGAAAAAGAAAGAAATAAAGGGCGAAAGAAAGACAAGGAGAAAGAAAGTGAGAAATGTGCAAAATAAAGAGAAATGAAGTAAAATGTGAAAGAGAAGAGAAGGAATAAAAGTAGACGGTCAGACCAAAGAGTTGGCCTGGGTACAGGTGTAGTAGTGTGCCAGGCCGCTCCACCTTACTGCATCTTGTGTCCTACCTCTGTCCTAGCTTGTGATGGCGTTATATAGTGGTGGCTTTGATCTAATGTAGCCAGTGGTGGTGGTGCTGAGAGTTACCATGATGATGATGATGATGATGATGATGATGATGATGATGATGGTGGTGGTGGTGCTGAGAGTTACCATGATGATAATGATGATAATGATGATGATGGTGGTGGTGGTGCTGAGAGTTACCATGATGATGATGATGATGATGGTGGTGGTGGTGGTGGTGCTGAGAGTTACCATGATGATGATGATGATGATGATGATGATGGTGGTGGTGGTGCTGAGAGTTACCATGATGATGATGATGATGATGGTGGTGGTGGTGGTGGTGTTAGTGGTGGTAATTATAACTACAGACTAAAATATAGCAGTACATAGGAAGAACAGATAACAGGAGGCCTACTGGCTTCTATCCATATTATCTGCTGAGGAAAAAGAGAAACGTATAGAGCAGTAAAAGACGTTCCCTTGCCCACCACACCCTCCGACCAAAATGCAGGAGAAAGAAAAATACCCTCTCTAAAAAAAAGTTTCTTTAGGAGACATAAAAGCAATACTGTACAATATGTTTGTGGTAGGTGAGGGCGCTCACCATCCACTCACTTGATGTAGAGCTGCTCTCAGGTGTCTGCCCTTTCCTCTCCTCCGTCCTTCTTTCCTTCTATCCTCTTCTGTCTTTCCTTCATTCTTACCTCGTCCTTCTGCCAATGGGTGACTTTACACTCCCTCTTCTGTCTTTCGTACCTTCATTCTCTCCTCTTCCTTCTGCCTGGAGGTGACTCTACACTGAGTGACAAGCCAAATGGTTTCCAGTACAACAAGAAACCATTTACTACGCTGGGTGGTAACCATATAACCAAATTATGGCGCCTGGTTTAGGGGATAATTAAGGCTCTCCAATCAGATTGACCCGGTGAAGGTTTATATCCAAGGGGTGGTTGCGGTTTATTGCTCATGTGATGCCACTCAGGGATGAGTGAAGCTGGTCACTCTCAACTTAAATGTCAGGACCACCTTGCCTAGCCCCAGGCTCCTACGCTCCTCATGGGGCGAAGTAGGATTGGATGACGGACGAACGGACTAATGAAATCTGTAATCTACAGCTGTTATAATAAGACCACACACAATGTCAGAATACTGTCACAGATAAGTAGGGTAAGGCCTTGTGTTTTATGGGGGTTACGTTACATGCACACCCACGAGAAACTAATTTCCGCCAAGTAATGACACCTTTATAAAATGTCTGCCACAGCCATAATTTACTATGTAATGGCCTAAAAACCTTTGTAGTGGCCCGAAACATCACCAGACATTACTATATACTTCTTTAAAGTGTATTTTGAGATGATTTACCAACACACTTTGCTAAATTCTGCCAAAATACAGCTTAAACTTGTGCATTTGTGATGGTTTACTCACCCAGGAAAAACCGGAGCCGGCAAAGTGGAGTACCGCGAAAGACGAGGCTGACTGTACTCGTGTGACTGTCGTCAGGATACACGTCAGCCTGGAAATAAACACACGCCATTACTTATTGACTAGAGTCTACAAATATTTATCCCAGCCAGGTTTGTAATGTATCTATAGTTCTTGCACTAACCACTGTTGCTGTAGTATATTCCATTGCATTAAACACACGCCATTACTTATTGACTATACAAATATTTATCCTGACAAGTTTGTAGTGTAGCCATACTCCTTGCACTGCTGCTGTAGTTTATTAGACTGTTCATCTACAGGTAAAGCAGTTTTTCCCTATATTAATATTCCACTTCTTACCATGAATTGTAGTCGTAGTGTCGTTCTGTATATCAAACAAAATATTCACCACAGCAGTCCACCAGGGTCATGTTAAGGCTGGGGATACAAATATTAAGCTACTACTATCATTCTTTTTATTTATCATATTCTTTTAATTATATCTATTTTCATCATATACTTTATAATACCTTACGTAATATACTCATGATACTTTCTCTTACTCTGTTTCTCTCAGCCATTCTGTCTGTATATTATACTGTGTCTATTTTACTTTCCAGTATTGTATTCCAGCTGCCGCCAAACGATTGTATTCAGTTCAGAGTGAGTCATGGCATCCTGAGAAGCAACGTAAATTGGACAACATACTAATGCCACGAAAATGAGCAAGAAAGAAGACGAGATAGGATAAGAGCAAGAAAAAAAATAATACAGTATGAAAATAGAAATGGGTGAAAAATAGCAAGAAAAGGCGAGATCTGGTAGGAAGGGTGAAGGTGTGAACTGGGTACAGGTGTAGTAGAGTGCCAGGCCGCTCCACCTTACTGCATCTCGCCTCCTGCCTCTCTTGTTGCTTGTGGTGATAATATTGTAGCCTAGATATCTTGTAACTATGGTGCTGCTGGTGGTGATAACGACAGATAAACAGATAGATGGATAGATTAGATGGATAGATAAATAGAGAACGGGAAACAATGAACATTAGAAAAAAAAAAAACTTGTAAGTGGAAAATGAACAAATTAATAAAGGAAATAAAGAATGGAAGAGAGAAGGAAAATTAAATGAAAAGATAAAATGAAATGACAAAAATTACAAAGAAAGGATTAAAAAAGAACTGAGAAGAAAACGAAAGAGAAGAACAGCAAACAAAGCGAAGAAAAACGGAAAACAAGAAAGAAAAAAGGAAATGAGAAAGAAAACCTAGGAGGAGCGCAGCAGTAGTGATGGTTGGAACTGAAGACACCTTTATAAGAGTCCCAGATCACTGCACCTTACTTCACCTTGGCTCCTACTTCACTTGTTGCTTTATTGATGTAAAAAATATAGTAAAGAAAGAAAGGAGAGAAAGACGATGGAGGGAAAAATATAATGAAAGGAAAAAACAACATAGGAAATGAAAAGAAAAATGGAAGAAAAGAAAAACAAACAAAAAGGATATAAAGATAATGAAAAAGGGAAAAGGATGACAAAAATGAAGCCAAACGTGAAATAAAGGCAGGAAAGGGTAAAGAAATAAAATGCGTTATAAATGGTAAAGGTGTTAACTCAGTACAGGTGTAGTAGACTCCCAGGCCGCTGCACCTGACTTCGTTTCGCTCCTGCCTCTTTTATAGCTTCTGATGTTCTAATATAGTAAAGAAAGACACGAGAAACGATAAAGAACACAAAGGAAACGGGAGGAGACGGAAGGAAAGAAGTGAGAAATGCAGATAATAAAGAAAGGCAACAAAAGTAAAAGGTGAAGTAGAAAGGATGGAAAGGAAGGAGAGTGTGCGTGGTCTGGCACAGGGTTGAACTGGGTACACCTGTGGTAGTCTCAGGCCGCTACACCTTACTCCATCTTGTCTCCTACCACTCTTGTACCTTGTGATGCCCTGATATACTGCTGCAAGTCATCTGATACATGTAATTAAAAGGAGGAGGATATTGGCATTAGTGAAGATGATTAGTCGATTATATGTTAACTGTTTGGAGAACGATGATGATGATATTGGTATTAGTGAATAAGTCGATTTTTTAGTTAATGGATGATGATGATGATGATGAATAAGGTGGTAGTGGTGGTGGTGGCAGCAATATTAATAATAATAATAATAATAATAATAATAATAATAATAATGACATTCGTACTGATAAAGATGATTAAGTCGATTCTGATGCTAACTGACTGGAGGATGATTAACTACGATGGTGAAGAGAAGAAAGAGAGAAAACGAGTGAAAAACAAAATGAAAAGGAAAAGAGACAATGAAAACGAGAAGGAACATGAAATCTTTAGCAAAAAAAAAAAAAAAAAAAAAAAAAAAAAAAAAAAAAAAGTAAAATGCAAAAGCTTGAACTTGTTACACCTGTAGAAGTGTGCCAGGCCGCTCCACCTAATTTCATCTCGCCTCCTGCCTTCTTGTAGCTTGCGATGCTATCATTTATTGCCTTAATATTTGTAGATGATGATGATGATGACAGTGACTGTGATGGTGGATACGATAAAAGGGATAGTGATCCCAGCGATGATGATGACAATAACTGTGATGGTGGATATGATGATAAAAGGGATAGTGATCCCAGCGATGATGATGACAGTGACTGTGATGGTGGCTATGATGATAAAAGGGATAGTGATCCCAGCGATGATGATGACAATAACTGTGATGGTGGATATGATGATAAAAGGGATAGTGATCCCAGCGATGATGATGACAATAACTGTGATGGTGGATATGATGATAAAAGGGATAGTGATCCCAGCGATGATGATGACAATAACTGTGATGGTGGATATGATGATAAAAGGGATAGTGATCCCAGCAATGATGATGACAATAACTGTGATGGTGGCTATGATGATAAAAGGGATAGTGATCCCAGCGATGATGATGACAGTGACTGTGATGGTGGGTATGATGATAAAAGGGATAGTGATCCCAGCGATGATGACAGTCACTGTGATGGTGGGTATGATGATAAAAGGGATAGCAATCCCAGCGATGATGATAATGACGATGGTGATGATGATAGCGCCGGTAAAGTAGTTTGGTACTAATGATAGAAATTTTATTTCCTATCGCCTCCCACCTCTCGTAGTTTGTGATGATGTATTACTACGCTGCAAGAAAGGATGAAAATAATTTATAAAAAGAATTCAATGAATGAAAGAAAAGGAAAGGGAGATAGATTAGAAAAATATACATAATAAGAAAAAAGAAATACAAAGAAAAAGATCTAATATACAAAAAGTGCGATCAAACGAAGACAGGAAAAGGAAGAATAAGAAAAAGCCGAGAGGTAAAAAACAAAAAATTACGCATAACCAGAGAGACCGGGGGGGGGGGGGGGATAAAGATTGAAATAAAAAGGAACACGGTGTGGTGGTGGGTGTTAACTGGGTACAGGTGTAGTTGAGTGCCAGGCCGCTCCACCTTACCTCATCTCGTCTCCTGCCTTTTGTAGCTTCTAATGATGTAATATACTGCCCAGATCAAAGTACCTGACCATGGTGGTGAGAGTGGCTATGATGATGATGATGATGATGATGGAAAAACTGAGGTTGATTTAGTTTAGCATTGTTGAGAATATTGCTAATTTCATGGATATTAATGGTGGTTATGATGATGGTGGTGGTGATGATAGTGGTGGTTGTGATGTATATCAGTTTAGCTGTAACGACAACCTTACATTATATCGCCTCTTAACTCTCTTGTAGGCTGTGATGTAATATAATGGTTACTATGAAAAAGGATGAATAAGAAAAACGGAAGTGTCTAAAATGAGAAACAAACAGAAAAGAACAATAACTTAAGGAGGAAGAAAGAGAAATTATGAAGAAAAAAGAAGCAAAAGGGGAAGCGAATAAGCATATAAAAGACAAAGGAACAAGTAGGAAAGAAGAAATAAAGAAAAAATGATATGGCAAACGAACGCTATCGAGTGTAACAGAAACATTACAAGAGTAACATGAAAAAGAATAAAAGAAAACAAAGAAGGGAACCAAAGAGAGGCAAGAACAAAAAACAGTAATGAGAGAATTCAAAGTGTGAAACCAGAAAGGAAGAAGAGAACAAGTAAAAAGTCAACAGTTTTAAGTGGTGGCAGGAGGTGTGGGCGGCGTAGATGGCAGGTAGGACACGTGTAGTAGTGTCAGCCGCTCTACCTTCCTCCATATCGCCTCCTACCCATCTTGCTGTTTATAATGCTTTAATACTCTGTACATTTTATCTTGGCACAACACTGCCATCTCTCCATCTTGAATGCTGAGCTGTAACAAACGAGTCTAGAATATAGTGATAGTCATGAAGAAGTGCTATGGACAGGATGTACAGCAATAGTAGTCTTATTATACTATTGAACGCCAAGAAATTTTATGCAACATGACGGAAATGATAATGATGATGTTAACCTCACTTCATCTCACCTCCTGCTGCCCGTGTGGCACGTTATGACAGACTATGATGGAGGGAGAAAATGAAAGGAGGAAAAGAAAATGACAAAAAAAATAAATAAAATAAAATGGTGACAAACCGAGTGAGAGAACAAAATTAAGAAAAATAATGCGAAAGCAACGAAAAATGTAAAAAAAAGATAAAAAGATCAAAAAGAGAAAGAAAGGAGGAAAAGGAGAAAACGCGTGTAAGAAGAGTAAGATATAAACACTGATTAAACAAAAACGAAAAAAGGAGAAAGGATGTGTGAATGACAAAAGAAATGACCGAAACAGGGTTGAACTCGGTACAGGTTTAGTTGAGTGCCAGGCCGCTACACCTTACTTCATCTCGCCTCCTGCCTCTCTTGTTGCTTGTGATGATGTACTACAGTATAATGGAGAGGCAAAGACAACCACAACGAAAGAAAATGATGATGATGATGATGATGATGACTGTGATGGTGATAGTGACGTTGGTTATTTTGTCACTGTGGTGAAAACAGTTATATGGAAACTGATGAAGATGATAAAAACTTGGTTTTTTACAAATGATATGGACAATGGTGGTAATGATGTTGAATCATGACATGGGTTGGCTATGGTGATGATGGTAATGATGAAAAAAGGAAATGACCGCACTGTCTCTACTCTGGCACCGTTGCAGAGCCAGGCAGTTGGAATGTGGCCAGTCTTGGCCTGGGTTGCACAGCCAGGCCGTTGGACTGTGGCCAGTCTTGGCCTGGGTTGCAGAGCCAGGCCGTTGGACTGTGGCCAGTCTTGGCCTGGGTTGCAGAGCCAGGCCGTTGGACTGTGGCCAGTCTTGGCCTGGGTTGCAGAGCCAGGCCGTTGCACTGTGGCCAGTCTTGGCCTGGGTTGCACAGCCAGGCCGTTGGACTGTGGCCAGTCTTATCCGCCCACAAACTCTGGTGGTGGACCTCCCCTCAGGTCCACCACTTGGTAGCGGGGGCAGTGTTTTCCGGCTGCATGCCCTTGCTGGTGCTAACCCCTGTACTGTATGTTGTGGGGTACGTTGTGTGGCATGTATAGTGCATATAGAGTTGAGTAGTGCTTGAGATAGTTTGAGAAATGGATGGTGGGAGTTATGTTCACATACCCGCCATGTTAGTACCACACTGAAAAAGGTCAGCAAAGGAGGATGGTCAGGATATCCTGGTGGCTGGTGAAACAGAGGCTCCAGCTGTCCCTCACCAGCAATCCCATCCCCCTTGAGAGTACCACCCTGATCGGCTGGTGCTACAGCCTACTCCCTACAGAAGTAGGGCGTAGGCTGTAGAAGTAATATATAGCTGGCGCAACCCGAGGATCGTTTCAGCGTGAACCTGGTGGACTTCAGAGTGAAGCTGCTCTCTTCCTGCAGCTCACCATCCTCCTTTCAGGATCAGGGGAGTTGTGGGACATGTGTGTACTCAAGCAACAGACCAGCTTAGTTATATCAGTGCCACCACATGAGGGCATCCCTCTCCAACACCAACCATACCCTGTCCTGACATTCATTCACGTTGCTGACCTGGGAAATTTCATAACATCTCTCCCTCAGTGATTTATTTTGCCCATCACACCTCCACATGCTATTGTATAATACTCCTGTAAACCATGTTGATAACAGTAGGATATAAACAATGAATTAGAAATACCTGTAAAATGTTCTATGCAAGGGAAACTGCTAGGGAAGAAATGCCACAAACTCTCTTCTGTCAACGAGAATATGGCAGGCCAACCCGCTGACTGCACACAGCCTTGTAATTCCTATATTTCTCCACAGCACCTTCCTTGGTACAAGCAGTTACAACCTCACCATCTGCAATCAGCAACTCCCAGGGCAACTCAGATATAATATCCCATGGCAGTTCTCCATGCACCATGATAAACAGAATGGAACCACAGACAGACCACAGATGTGCACCAATTCTTAACATAACGACCTATACTCCGTCCACTTTAACTTGGCCTAAAATTGCCATCTACCGGTATCTTAAATGCTGAGCTATCACACGAGATTAATGCTACAATATGGTGACATTCAGGAAGAAGTCCTATGGAAAAGATTCAAAACATACAATTTTGCAAATTATGTAAGTTCAGTGCCATCAATTCTCTTTGTTTCTCAATTTGTATGATTTCAGTAACCTGTTTCTTTATATAATACTTTTTATATTTAACATCATATAACATCTCCCATGTAATACAATTCTGAAACTGTTCTCTACCTCTTTCAACCTCTGGCAAGTGGGTATTTTCCTCTTCATCTACTTATTCCTTTTACTGTCACTGTTTAACTGAACTTTGGAATTTAAGTGAAGTCTTTTCCTTATCCTCAGTTTAGTTATCTAATCATTTTGTTGATTTGCCTTAACATGGAATCACTTGGGTACATCAGCTTCTCTCTCACTTAACGCTTGAAACATGTTATTTGAGACATTATTATATAGTACTAACTGTAGCACCAGAGATCACAGCAGCTGTCGCTCCTTCTTGCAGTTGGGTAAAAACAATAACAGTTTACACAGAAGCATCTCCCTCTAGCTGCACTAGCTGCTCCCCCACCATCCTTTCATACCATATTTCATTCTATCTGGTTATTTCTATACTGTAACTTGGGTTAAAGATGCTATATACATTTGAACTTTTCACTGCACAACCCTGGTATTTGGACTGTTGTCAACTTAAGCATATTAACTTATTGCTGCCTTAAGCTTTTCAACATCAGAATCTCTTCATTTGTATTCTGGAAGGTACTGGTAATGTTTACCACCAGTCCTTAATGCCTGTGTCTTGGTTGAGGTCACTGGTGTGAGTGTGTAGTATACTGCTGGATCACACTGGCATCTCCCAAGAGAAATGTACAGAAAATTTATCAAACAAAATTTTTTTGATGAGGGATTTGCTCAACTGATTTAATTATGTGTAGTATTTAACACAAAACATCTTCCAGAACTGCAAACTACAATGTCCTGAGAGATATGAAGACAATCTTGGTTAAATATCCTGGTTGGTTCTGAATCATTTTGGATGACAAAAACTGCAGCTTGGTTTTACTGAACATGATTTTCAATCCGATCCATCAGCATGGAAGAAAAATTACATTTTTAAATATACTGTAGTACGATACTGAACCGACAGCACCATTTTGTTGTATGCTGGACACTTTTTTACCTACACTACAACACAGTGTTAGTCTATACTATGTCTGTTGGTGCTGTGTTGGAGTAACTCACATTTTGGTGTTGTGTACAGTAGGCTATATGGCATACGAGTGTACTGATTCCCCACCTAACCTAACAAACCAGGTTCACCACCACAGGACACAGTTCAACTGATCCACTGTGGTTGCTGGTGTGGTGCTTGAGCAATTCACAAAACAGAAACATGACTGAATAGCAAATATCACAAACTATGACTGTCCCTTAAAAAAAAAAAAAAAAAAAAAAAATGCCACACGGGCACGACCTTTCCATATTTCCTACTGAAATCAATCCTTCACAGGTGACTTATGTTTCACAGGTTATCATAGTTACAGGGCGTTTTTTAATAATGTTATCTGTGAAATATGTAAAGACATGTTTATGTCACACATTCCATCACCCACATAAAGGTACCACCAAGAGGCAAACCTTGCTGACAAACTCTACAAATGCATGTCTTACTTTTGGCATAAGTAAATTCCCAACTGATATGTTAGGTTTGGAGAATTTCAATTGATTAAATTACTGCAGGATTAGCTAGGTTGAGATGGGCTTGGATTGGTTGTGTGAATAGGTTACGTTATGACAGATTAGATTTATTGTTAGGACTCAAGACTGGGATTTGGCCTGACAGATACTCAAGGGGTCTCTAAGCTACGTGGCAATCCAAGGTGGTTAAAATCACGGGGGGTGGGGCAAAGACCCCAGTTAGAAGAGGTTAGGCCTCCTCTCATCCTGTTTCTCCCATCTTTCTTGTCACTTTTTATTACTTTTCTTTCCTCCAGGTGGCTTAACATTGATATGGTAGGTGGGGGCGCTCACCATCCACTCACTCGATGTAGTGTTGCTCTCGGATGTCTGCCCTTTCCTCTCCTCTCTCCATTCCTTCCCCTACGGGTGACTTTACACTCCCTCCTTTGTCTTTCCTTCATTCTTTCCTCTTCCTTGTGCCTATGGGTCTCTACACTAAGTGACAAGCCTAATGGTTTCCTGTACACCAGGAAACCATTTACTACGCTGGGTGGTAACCATAGAACCAAATTATAACGCCTGGTGGTTTAGTGGGTAATTACAGCGCTCCAGTCGGATTGAGCCAGTGAAGGTTTATATCCAAGGGGTGGTTTGGGTTATTGCTCATGTAATGCCACTCAGGGATGAGTGAGGCTGGTCACTCTCATCTTAAATGTCAGGACCGAATTACATAACCCCGGGCTTCTACGCTCCTCATGGGGCAAAGTAGAATTGGATGATGGATGGATGGATGGCTTTACATTGAGTGACCAGCCTAACGGGTTCCTATAAGCCTGGAAACCATTTACAACGGTGGGTGGTAACCATATAACCAACCCATACGTGTTCCTTAAGTGTCACCAAGTGGGACGGTAGAGGGTTAGTGCTCCTCCCGGCAAAACAATCTTCTCAAGACAAAAGGCCACCCCTTACGGGATTATGGCGGCTGGCTATAGATAGATAAGATACGTTAGGTTTGACTGGATCCTTTGGTTTCGTATAGAGTTCAATGTTTGATGCACCAACGTGTCCTGTTGGCAAGATAGTAATCAACGTATCCAGTCAGTAAACAGGCTGACACAGCCAAACTGGCGGCTTCCTTAAATACTCCAAACAGTATATTTTATTTTTCCTCTACACATTTTGCAGTTTAAAATAACCAGATAACTATCTATGTTGCATATGGTAATAAAATTACTTTCCTGAAGATCATGAGACTGTAAGAAGACAGTTGCAATCACCACAACCATTTGCGATATCAAAATATTAAAAAACATAAAATGAAAGTTCGTCCATTAAAAAAAGGTTATAACATATTAAGGAAACTTAGAACACAGGAAGAAATATAGGTAAATAAAGAGAGCACAGTGTATTTTTCCCCCTTTGGAGCAGAGGGGCCTAAGGCTGGGCTGGTGTAGTGCAGAACACTTAAGGACAGGAGGCTGACCTACGCCCCTGGTAATGTCTACAAGACAGAAATACTTGTGGGACTCCAACCACAGTGCACAGCCACAGGCCACTGTGCATTCTGACCCAAAAGCTCGACTACCACACCACCATTAATAGGCAACAAAAGTGGTACCAAAGTAACAAATAACTCAGCACACAAAGTATACTCCCTCTGGCTACCTCTGGGACTTGAACCACAGCACATTTTGACCCGAGGGCTCTACCTCCACGCCACCATTAAAAAAAGTAACAAAGTGGGTAAAAAAGTGAGTAACAAGTAACATCAAAGAAAGTAAATGTCCCTCCAATAAGACAGAGTAAACTGAGAGTAACAAATAACATCAGAGAGTAATGTCTGTCCATAGAGATAATTCTCAGCACTAAGCAAAAAGACAAAACAAAATGTAGATTCCATTAAAGTAAAACAAAAACTTATAAGATGAATCAAATCACACCAGGTGTGGGGGTGGGGCCTGCCGCTGTGTGGGGTGGTGGTAAATCACACCAGGTGTGGGGGTGGGGCCTGCCGCTGTGTGGGGTGGTGGTAAATCACACCAGGTGTGGGGGTGGGGCCTGCCGCTGTGTGGGGTGGTGGTAAATCACACCAGGTGTGGGGGTGGGGCCTGCCGCTGTGTGGGGTGGTGGTAAATCACACCAGGAGTGGGGGTGGGGCCTGCCGCTGTGTGGGGTGGTGGTAAATCACACCAGGTGTGGGGGTGGGGCCTGCCGCTGTGTGGGGTAGTGGTAAATCACACCAGGTGTGGGGGTGGGGCCTGCCGCTGTGTGGGGTGGTGGTAAATCACACCAGGTGTGGGGGTGGGGCCTGCCGCTGTGTGGGGTGGTGGTAAATCACACCAGGTGTGGGGTGGGGCCTGCCGCTGTGTGGGGTGGTGGTAAATCACACCAGGTGTGGGGGTGGGGCCTGCCGCTGTGTGGGGTGGTGGTAAATCACACCAGGTGTGGGGGTGGGGCCTGCCGCTGTGTGGGGGGGTGGTAAATCACACCAGGTGCGGGGCTGGGGCCTGCCGCTGTGGGGTGGTGGTAAATCACACCAGGTGTGGGGGTAGGGCCTGCCGCTGTGTGGGGTGGTGGTAAATCACACCAGGTGTGGGGGTGGGGCCTGCCGCTGTGTGGGGTGGTGGTAAATCACACCAGGTGTGGGGCTGGGGCCTGCCGCTGTGTGGGGTGGTGGTAAATCACACCAGGTGTGGGGGTGGGGCCTGCCGCTGTGTGGGGTGGTGGTAAATCACACCAGGTGTGGGGGTGGGGCCTGCCGCTGTGTGGGGTGGTGGTAGCGGTGGTTCAGGTACAGGGCCGAGACACTGACCAACAGTTTGACCACAAACCACGCCACCACCCCCACCCAAGCCCCATTCCACACCTCCCACACCTCTATCACCCCAACTATGGCCTCCAGGGGGTGAAGCAGCTGGGCACAATAGATGGCACTCAGTGCCAGCTGCCAACTCAGCATACTGACACCCAGAATTACACTCAGCACCAACAGCACAACCTGAAACACGTCATTTTTGACAAACCAAAAGCCAACCCAAGTGGTGAGGAACCAACAGTGATAAACAATAAGCCAAGTTAGACCCGCGTTGAGCTCATACCGCAATTGTGAAGAAATTACCATCCCGGTCAATTCAGACAACATTAGCCTACCGGGATAGTGACTATATTGTTCTCCTAAGGACTTCATTGCCCAGTTAAGCCTTGATGGCTCAATATTATGGCGCAAAATTGTGTCTACAGGAACACCATTCTCAACAAATTTGGAAACAATATCAGAAATATCCTTACGGAAATAGGGAACACATGTTTTGACAAAAATGGTGAAACCTAAATCAGTAAGTGACACAATTACGAACCAACAAGTTATGAGTACGAACAATATCTTTTGAGGAGGGGCCGAATCCCGTTAGTGTTGACGGGGATAGTGGTGGGGCGGTAGACCCCGTTGTCCATGTGTACAACTGTGTGGGACATTTTGGGATGAGCTTACCAAAACTTAATCGTAAGCTATATCACAATCCAATATCGTACTACACAGTACGATTAATTTTAACCTTACTAACCGTTATAAAATTACGAGTCACAATGAAAATGCGAGAGCGCGGACAACACACCCTCTCGCTAACTCGTCCACTAGAGTCGCTCACGCAGGTGCTCACCTTTTATAGCCCCAAGACGCCGGAAGTGGATATTATGAATACTTCGCGCTGCCAATATTTCGTTATTTTTCTGCCATAATTACCTCAGTGCCATTCAAACCCTTTAAACTTACACATTTTAAGAAAAAAAAATCCGTGTTCTTAATTCTAGTAAATTAAGATTGATTTAGTGTTAAAATCGCATAATAAGAAAGGTCAAGTAGGTAATATTTTCGAGACTGCCTTTTTTCGGTCGTATCAACTTAAATTCAAATCGGCGTTTGTATTTTTGAATGCACCACAGCAAAGGCAACATAAACTAGCCATATTGTTTTGTGAATATTGATTGTTTTCTTTTTCATTTCCTACCTATTGTTTCTTCAAAGAAGACTGAAATAAATAACGTTTCACAAAGACTTCTCCAACCTCCTTGGAAAATATCATGCATAGTTATGACACCTACCACAATACTAACCTACTGGCCTCTAACTCCATATCCTTTCCATAGCACCTCTTCGTGACTAGCACCATAGTCTATGTTAGTGCTAATCTCTTATTACAGCACAACACTGAAGATGGTTAGATGGCAATTTTACGCCAAGTTAAAGTAAACAGAGTTTAGTATCGTCACTATTTACTTTCCTCTAACTTCTCCTAAAGGCCTTACTTTGATCAGCTGGATTGGTGATAATTACAGTATAAGGGAAAAACATTCAAGCACCAGATTCTGTGGCTACTAATGGTGCTTTTAATAACAAAATCAAACAATTTATGGATGCTGTGAACTCTCTTCAGCTACAATTAGGGTGAGGTGGGGGTCAACCCTACTATTAGTGGCAAAATATTACACCAAACATTCAGATAAAGGTTTTATTATGAAATGTAAATATCAAAAGAAGCTTCAGGAATAGGGCTATCTTTGGTATGGTTATCACTTCCTTAAAATAAAAAAAAAAAGTTGACTTAAAAGTGTATTTTCAAAAAGGTAGCCATGTGTATAGTGGGGGTGAAGCCTACATCCTATTTGACAACACTTTAATGTGGTACCAAAGTAAATCTAAGTTTATATATGAAGTAGGCAATGTAAGAATTCAGAGCAGAGACATTAATCTACTCCATGACTTTCATAATGCCTTACAAGCAACACAAAAATTTAACATTCCATTATTAAATGTTTAACCTGGCTGAATACTGAAATGTGGTGCTAAATTATTGTAAAAGTAAAGGACATATGCTGTCCCAGTACAAAAATGTTGGCCACATGTTACAGAAATATATATGCCATGAATGAAGAAAAACAGGCCAGGTTAAGACGTAGGACTGTTATTATTTAAAAAAGATATATGCTATAACACTACATAAATAAAGGTGAAGGTACACACTGCACTCTTTAATCTACCTCGGGTGTTATGCCAGCATGTTAACCTGATGTTACAAGTCTACTTCATATTGTACTGAGTTAGAGCCACATTGAATTTAATTATTCTGGCAAGCCTCTGTTTTACCTCCCCCCATTTGCAAGGCATCTTGATAAACCTGTGAAAGACATATTACGTGAGTTCTTCACACACAAATCACCTTACTAATACTGTATTTTGTAATTTGTGGTGGACCGTAGAGAAATGAATTGGTATTGTACGCCCTACAACTATTGGTAAAAATAAAATGACACAATATCTTTATTGGGTTATAGGCCAAATAATTCAATCTGCATATCCCATATCAACAAAATTATACATATATCCCTGCAACAAAATCGTACCGAATACGACTGAAAATCATGTTGCACCAAACACATGTACCGGTACATAATTTCATGCTGGATTGCTGGCAGTAATGTTCTGTGAGTATCCAGGTACCTTCTAGGTATTTATTTTGTATGATGTGTCCACTACCCACGCCATAATATTTATAAATTCGACACAGGCCTCGGGATTCGATGGTCATCAATTTCTTCATATATATTATAGCAGCTAAGTAGACAGACTCTAATTACGACAGAATGCCCTACCATCAGAATCTACCAGTATTCATTGTCGATATACGTTGTATCAGCAGTGCTAAATGTTATACCAGACATCCAAAAAACTGAAAACTCACCTCCCACATCCAGCTTTCCACATGTAAACATGGCGCTACCAGGCGGCCCAGCTGTCCTGCCGCGTTTTCTTCTTCTTAAGCGGTTACTATTCTAGACCCAATAGGGAGTAAAGGAAAGCGTCTGTACCACTCCCTAGTACGGATATACCCACCTCACCCTACCCTAGAGCGTCTGTACCACCCCCTAGAACGGTTTATGCCCACCTCACTTACCCAAGAGCGTCTGTACCACTCCCTAGCACGGCTTATGCCCACCTCACCCTACCCAAAAGCGTCTGAACCACCCCCTAGTACGGCTTATGCCCATCTCACTCAACCCAAGAGTGTCTATACTGTACCCTGGATTATGCATGTGACTAATGCCACGCGTAAAGAATATTATGGTTCAAATCTGGTGGTACCAAATATATTTCATACTAACTATACCAACAGCATGTTAAAACACCACAAGATATTCGCCTACATGGATATACACGTATAAATACTTTTCAACTTCAGAGAGTGCACAATTAACTTATATCTGTTCTTCGCAAACATTCATATTTACTGGAATTCAACGTATAACAAGACCATTTTATAAATACGTTTGACAATTATACTTGCATAACACCGTGGGTGAATGTTATTGTTGTAGTGCCTATAGTATATTCTTTTACAGTAACTGTACAGATAAACTGGTATATACCACTTTTATGTGATTAAACTGTGTACTATGCATTACGACTAGCCATTCAACATACCATGCAATGCTATCTGCAGCTGTGGTAGTCCATCTCTGTTCACTTCCAGGAGAGTTTCACCATGCAGTGTCTTCTCCAGCTGTGGTACTCTATCTCTGTCCTCTTCCACGGGAGTCTGACCATCAGGGTGGAAGGAATGGATGCTGCCATCTGTGTAATGTCATAAATAGTTTGGGATCAACGAGACATACCTAACCAATAGTGTTGTTATATGTGTGCAATATGGACACCATCAGTATAAGGAGAGTGCATTGATAAAAAGACAGTTTATAAGCATTATCTTCACAATAATCACTGGGACAGGGAGACTGCTTAACACAGTGCAGCTACTCTGTAATGTCCTCATCACAAATTGGTTATGCTATCATATTTTGTATATAAGACTATATGACACTTGTATATTATGACTATATGCCATAATGTGTTCTGTATCATAACATGTTATGGACATCCATACATCGTACCAGAGGAAACGTCTGTCAACCATTTGTGCCCCTTTTACAAAATTAGTCATTGCCATCAAGTTGCATGTGTTACATGTAATCATTACACAATCCTGGAGGACGAATGGGTGAATATCTACCATAGTCTGCTGGTGTCAACTGATGATGTACAACAGCATCTGGATGTACGTTGATGGAAGGAGAATCTTCAGCACTTCTAGCGGGAGGTACTGGTGGATCCTCGATTGACATATCCCCTGTGGAGGTGGAGCCAGTTAATACAAACTATACTGTTACTCATAATACATAAGGGGAACAGTAGGTAAGATGTGCAACATTTATCCATACATGAAGTACAGTACATAAATGTTTGGCAATGTAGTTTTGTTCTGTCTGCAACTGTTATGCAGGTCATTAATATAAAAACCACCACTTTAATGTATGCGGATGGTGGTGGCTGAATTGATATAGAGCCGGCCTGCAGTCCTAATGGACCCAGGTTCGAATCCCAGCTGGGACTGGGAACAGTTTAAGGATTTAACCCTTTAACCGTGGGTGTCATTCCCGAATGACATTGAAAAAACTGGACCAAACTGCGGGTGTCATTCTGGAATGTTCGTGAATATTTTGAACACCGCGCGTTTTTCCTGTGCGCAAATTGTTTCACGCAAGAGTAGCTGTCGAGTTCTTTCACGCCAGCCCTCCCACACCCCCCTCCTCCCACCCCTGCCCTGACACATATCAGTCAGTATCTGTCCAGCTCTGTGCGTGATAATGGCGCTCCGTCCCGAGTCATCATCGCTCGCTTCCTCCTCGGAAATTCCTAGTGCTAGTGTGCCTTCGACCTCTACACCGAAGAAGGAACTGCCGACGGCGAGGCAGAAGGGGTTGAGCACCCCAGAAATTAGAACAGAGCTGGATAAAACTGTAAGTACAACTCTGAATTGTGGCAGTGAGAGTGATACACTTATAGAAAGTAGTAGTGATGACTAAGCAGTTATTGGTGGTGAAATGTTTATGACTGACAGTGACAGTGATGAAAGTTAACATGTTGTCTCCCCCTCACCGCCCACAACTTACTCTGGGAAAGGGAAGGCGCCCATGGGGAAAATGGGTGTAGCACGTGGGAAGGGAGTGAAGCGGAAACTTACATCTCCTACACCCGGCCCTAGCAAGCATTTCCCACCACTTTCCCGTTCCCCTAGCCCTATTGTCCTCACATCATCTTCATCTTCTGCCGTGCCCTCTCCTCAGTCTACATCATCTGAGGAATATGAATTCCCAAAGCCTGTACAGCGAAGGAAGGCAGGCCGTGCAGGCAGGGTAAGCAGGGCAGGCCGGCCTAGAACAAAGGGGATGCGTGGCAGCAGGAGGGCAAAGCAGGGTGATAAGCGAGGTGATAAGCGGGGAAGAAAGGGTCAGATTTCACCACACACCAGTTCAGTAACCCCCCCGCCCAGCTCCCTCACCCTCGCCACCCCCCCACTCACCACCCTCCCGCTCACCTCCTGCCTCACCCATTGCCTCCACCTCAACTCCTTCTCACCGGGAAAAGAGTGCAATGCGACCTGCCACTGCCACTGAACCACACACCGGGAAAGTGGATGCATTTGTTTGGTCTGACGGTGCTGATTTTCAGCCACAAAATCCGCCGTTTGACATGACAAACGCGAGAATACAGCCTGCCTTCCCATGCAACGAAGGAGATGACTTTGTAGACTACTTCCTGGCCTTCATGGATGACGAAATTGTGCAATTTGTCAGCGATGAGACCAATAGGTATGCAGCTCAGTGTGCAACAGAAGGGCTGGGACCTATTGGCTCACCAAAGCAGTGTCGTGGTTGCCTGTCGGGATCAGAGAGCTGTATGTGTTCTTTGCTCTCATGTTCTTGATGCCCCATATCAAGAGACATGAGTTGGAGGAGTACTGGCTGGTTGATGACATTACTTCAATCCCAACATTCGGCAAATACATGTCATGAGATCGGTTCCGACAGCTGCTAGGATACCTGCACTTTGCTGACAATGGAAACCCGTCCCAAACTGACCCTTTGTGGAAAGTGAGGGATTTCCTCAACAGGATTAGGGATCGATTTATGCGATTTTTCCGTCCTATGCAAAAAGTCGTCATAGATGAATCCCTGGTATTGTTCAGAGGACGTCTCAAATTCATGCAGTACATCCCCAGCAAACGCCACCGCTTTGGGATAAAGTTCTTTGTGCTGTGTGACTGTGAGACGGGGTATATCCTTGATTTCGTGATCTACTCTGCAAGCACAATGGACGTGGACAGGAAAGACCCCCTTGGCTTCTCTGGCTCCGTAGTAAAAGTGCTCATGGAGAGGTATTTTGGTGGGAATCATGTGCTGTACACAGACAATTACTACACAGCACCGAAACTCGCCAAATACCTGGCTGAACACGGCATCGGCACTATTGGCACTGTACGGAGCCACAAAAAAGAGTGGCCAAGTTTCCCTGAAGCATCATCCTCATCCAAGGGAGATGTGCACCTGAAGAAGTCTGACAAGCTTCTGGCGATCAGGTGGCACGACAAGAAGGTCGTGAATATGCTCAGCACCATCGACAAGGGGGAACTGCAGAGAGCTGGGAAGGTCAGCTACAGGATGGGAGAGCCAATCATGAAGCCCGATGCCGTCACTGACTATAATATCAACATGAGACTTGTTGATAAGTCTGACATGATGATTGGCGAGATAGACTGTCTCAGGAGAAACACCCGATGGTACAGGAAGGCTTGCCTGCACATGCTCGATATGTGCATGCTCAACGCCTTCCTCCTCTACAAGACACAAGTCGGGGGGCATAAGGCAACCATCCCTGAGACAGTTCTCCATGACTGTCGTGCAGCAGCTGCTTGCACGATTTGGTCAGGTGACGGCATTGGTCCCGAGGCGACACTCTGACACACAACCTGACCATCTTGAGTGCCGCAATTACATGAGCCGGCACCAGCTTGTGAAATTGCCTCTCACCGCAGGCGGCAGGTTGTCACAGGGCCGCTGCAGAGTGAGTCATAACACAACACGGAGGCCTCGGGCGAGAAAAATGAGCACACACCAGTGCCAGGAATGCCAAGTCGCTCTCTGTGTGACTCCGTGCTTTGCCGAGTACCACTCTCTGAGTAAATACTGACAGTGACAGTGATATACAGTGATGCGACAGTGACGTGCTTTACCAATAATTGTATAAGGGAGAATGTAGTAATAAGGGATATTTTGCCTAGAAAACAATGTAAATATTGACCAGTATAATAAGTGATATTGTAATAAGAAAATCTGCGGCACTGCTGTGATTCTGTGATGCGACAGTGACGTGCTTTACCAATAATTGTATAATACAGTAATAAGAGATACTTTACCTAGAAAATTATATAAATATGGCCAGTATATAAGTGATATGGTAATAAGAAAATCTGCAGCACTGCTGTAATTCTGTGATGCGACAGTGACGCAATATAGTAATAAGTGCAGTGTAAATATAATGTATATTGGCCAGATTATATGTAAAATAGTAATAGAAGTTAGAAATAATGAAAACATCGCCGCTAACCAATCGTCAGTGAGCGTGTGATGCCGCAGTGACGTGCGGGCAATTATAGTGCCTTTTACCTACCTCAGTGAACACAGAGTGGGTGTTTATCGTATGTGCAGTGTTCATATATGTTTATATTACTATTATCAGAGAGTGGTTGGCATTTGGTACTGGTGTGTGGGGCGTAAAATAGTGATTTTACACCCCTCACTTCTAACGACACTGCCCGTCCTGTGAAAGTCCACAAAGTCATGAAACCTACATCACTGCAAAGCTGAAGGTTAGTGCTTTCTAATGGTACCTTATTTTTTGCTCTAGCTTTATTCTGTGCAGAGTTATTAAGGTTTAAAGTTTTGTTTACATTTGGCTGGAACCCCCGTGGGAGAGGCCAGTCGGGGCAAAACAATGCCCGCGGTTAAAGGGTTAAACTTCAGAAAAAGCAGACTTTTTTGATCTACCAGAGACCCACCGACATGTCATAAAAGTACCCCCGCTAATACCAGTACACCAGTCTTGTATGGGACAGCCCTAGCATGTATTCAATATCGATGGTGTGTTAACGCCGATGTGGTGACATGTGGTAGGAGGCCTATTAGGACTTGGGAATATACTATCTATCTATCTATCTATCTATATACCTAGGCTGCTTCCCCCAAGGAAAGGGAGGTAGCCGAGACAGGACGACTCACTCTCCATTTACTCATCCATTCAAACACATTCATTCGCATCTTAGCCCCAAAGGGGAGAACGGACAGATCCTCACCGCACCACACCGCACAAGGGTCAACTGGGCAACGCAATCAGTGACATCCGCAGCAGGGCCCGACAGCAGTTTATATATATATATATATATATATATATATATATATATATATATATATATATATATATATATCAGCAGCAGCAGCAGTTTGAGTACGATATCCACTGCAGGACCGGCCTATCCCGACCGAAGTTGGGACGATACAGCCAATGTATCTCTACCAAGTGGCTTAGGCTGTCTGGTAGAGATTGTATGTAGGGTGAGAAGTGCTTGTAAGTGTAATTGTAGTGTTGGAGTGGCTTTGGATATGTGTATAGTCTGTGAACCAAGTGTAATCGGTCCGCGGAAGCCGACTGGGTGCAAGCATACTTTACAGTAAGCGACACTGGTTCTACCACAGCACCCCTTGTGTCCTCCAATGTAGTACGTGGCCGGGTGAACACTCCCAAAGTTTAATACCCTGGCGGGGCGCGAACCCTGGCCCACCCGTGTACGAAATGCACACTCTATCACAGAGGCTCCATATATATATATATATATATATATATATATATATATATATATATATATATATATATATATATATATATATATATTGTGGTAGGTGGGGGCGCTCACCATCCACTCACTTGATGTAGCGCTGCTCTCGGATGTCTGCCCTTTCCTCTCCTCCATCCTTCTTTCCATCCATCATCTGTCTTTCTTTCCTTCATTCTTTCCTCTTTCTTCTGCCTGCGGGTGACTTTGCACTCCCCCTTGTGTCTTTCTTTCTTTCATTCTTTCCTCCTCCTTCTGCCTATGGGTCTCTACACTGAGTGACAAGCCAAATGGTTTCCTGTACGCCTGGAAACCATTTACTACGCTGGGTGGTAACCATATAACCAAATTTTGGCGCCTGGTGGTTTAGTGGGTAATAACGGTGTCCCAATCGGATTGAGCTTGTGAACGTTTATATCCAAGGGATGGTTGGGGTTTATTGCTCAAGTAATGCCACTCAAGGATGAGTGAGGCTGGTCACTCTCATCTTAAATGCCAGGACCAACTATAATTTTCGTGTTTTTGGGGGGTGGGGTGGGGTTTGGGGTGGGACAGCTCAAGCAGCCCAAGTTATCAGCATCACCTGGAATTTCCTAGTTGAAGTAACATGTATTAATCGGTCACGCCTGGGTAAGCTGAAATTAAGCCAGGTCTTTATGTGGGGCAATATCACGCTGATCACATTATACAGACTGGGGTCAGACATGGGGCCCAAGCCGGCTTAGGCTTCATGACGCAACGGTTTTTAGGTCTTGGTTTTGGCTTCATGAAGCCATGGTTTTTGGTCTTGGTTTTGGCTTCATGACGCCATGGTTTTTTGGTCGCGGCTGCGGCTTCGAAGCCAAGGGCCTGGCTTCAGCCCCAACTGCTGGCTAAAGCACCAGACCCAGAATATTCGTTACAGGAACAGAATATGCATAAAAACTGCCTGATTTTCATATTTTCAAGTCCTTTCTTTTGCATCCACTTCAGCTCAATAAAAATATCAAATATTATATACAGAATCCTTTATTTCCAGACTGACGATTCCTAGGGTCAACATTTGTATGTAAGAGATAATGGTACTGTACCTATTTGCCCCTAGGTAAGATGCAAGGTATTATGCACTCACTCACTTGCAAGGACTCACTACGTTTGAAGTTCTGATTTTCTTACTGGCTGGTTACAACTGGCATACTGTGACACGAAGCTGATTACTGGCTTCATATAATTCTGACAGCTTCGGCTTTGTCTCTGTGAATGTCTACCTGGCTTTGGCTTCGGCTTCGGCTTCACGACTTTCCAAGGCCGCCGGCTTCGGCTTCATGACTTTTGAAGGGCTACGGCTTGGAAGCCAAAGAGGTGGCTTCAGTCCCATGTCTGACTGGGGTTGAGAAATCCATTGGTTGGGTACAGTGGTATGACAATACAACTTGTTGATCCACTAACTGGATGGCAATACATAATTATTGACAAATGTCATAACATTAATGGTACTGACATGCAAATATGACTTACGGAAGGGGTCACTTTAATACTTTATTTATACCGTACTCTGTATAAGACATGTATTGATGTTATCCATTCTCTGTACAAATACACATTTTAAGAATGCTATAAATATCATTCAGACGAGTAAATATTCTAATAGGGAGTGCAACACATAACTATTACTGGTGGAATGGCGACAGCTGTTGGAACAAGTCTGCGTTAATAATATTCATCACAGAAATGATCGCAGCTTTAAGACAGATGGGGACAACGTCTATGTTCTTTTAATACAAATTTCAGCTATTCTGTGAAAATAAGACTATGTTTGATATAGGTAATGATAACACATTTATTGCTGGTGATGGAAGAAGAGGAAGAAAGTTCAAATTATTTACCTGTATCAAGAGATTTACTTTACTGTACACATGTACAGTTGCGGACATATCAAACAGAAACACCCCATCCATCAGCAAGGTGATGTAATGCTTTCCGCATCTGGTAACACTGATAGGTATGGAACTTAACTGGGATTCGTTCGGTCGCTAAGACGAACCGAACGCGGTGATAATTGCCGCTGTGCGCAGTTACTAGTATGTGCCACCTGGCAATATACTGAAAATAACATCGTTTTGTGATTATGGCAATAAAATAATATCACACCATATATATTCGTATTTTAATCACACTAAACACTAACGTTTCGTAAGTGTGACTTTCGACAAACTTCACAAATCAATCAACAATTACTGACGGCCAGCATTTAAGCAATTATAACATTACCTGCATTCCCGCACCCATCATAATAATCTCAAAATTATCGTGACCCCCCTCCTCCCTGACCATGAACCTGAAACTGGTAGACTTCTTTAATCCACGCAATTTTATAAGAGGTGGCGCCACAGGAGGAGGCAGGGTGGGGCGCCTGGGAGACAGGAGGAGGGATGTGGGTGAGGTGGGGGCAATAGTGGGAGGGGGCTGGTGGGAGGGGGACTCTACAAGAACTGAGTGATGGGGTAGGGGTGTGTGGACTGAGGCAGGAAGCTAGAATGGGATGGATAAATGATACGCTGGTGACATGGTGCCAAACCTGCTATAGTTCAATGTTGATTATCGAATTTGATAGTCAGGCAGTTAAATGTTATGTACGAGTAGACTTTGGCACGTTACGCAGTCTGCCAGCATGTTTTGTTATACCGTCTATAGGACGACCAACTCCCCACTGGGTGGCGCATCACTCAAACCCTGCAATATTGGTGATATATGAAATGCCCCTAGAATGTTTGCCTGATGTCACACCTATCGGGTTGTCGTAAGAGATTATTCTCCCGGGCTAGACCTTGATAAATCATATGCCCGTGCTTGGTGACACGAGAGCGCTGCTTCTACCAGCAAGGCAGCTACCTGGGCAGGAAGCTAAGATCACACCTGTTGTCATTGCGACTGGGGTTATTCCTGTTGCGTTTACGTAGCAACATCATGAATGACGACTGTGATATCGAAAGCAGGGGAGGGGGGGAAAGGAATCTTATCTTGCCACAACAGACAATAGTTAACAGTAGTGATTCGTGCTTATGGTTCTCGTTAATATCTGTATGGCACAGATGTAAACGAAAACGTGATTTACTAGGGGAGGGGGATGAACTATGTTCCAGAACTTAGGATGGGTTAATAGGCGAGTTGAGAGATGCCTTATCAGCTCGTTCGTTCGTTCGTTTACAGATTCCCTGCACCTATAGTGCAGGCCGGGCCATACACTGGCCCGGTCAGTGGGGTATGGGCTGATTGAAAAATAGTAAGGTGGGAGGACAGGGCCTGGGGACTGCCCAGCACACACGCCCTGTCTCCTGGCTGGCTTTGTGGTGTGTGTGCTTATCAGCTGTATTACATGATCTTTATGTCGAACCACTGCAGACCTCATACTAATAGAGTAAATTGTGGTATGGCGGACGTGTAACTTAAGAAAACTGATTCACCACCTCAGTATCCAGTTCACTGTCCGCCCCTCCCTCTTCCCGACACTGCGTGCATTCAAACATGGTCTCTCAATCTTGGGTACTGACAGGGAGGGGGAGATGGCCGTAATGCTACACCATGAACAGGGGATCACATGTTTATACATCAACGACAGTGGTTCACCAGTCCTCCTTAATGAATTGCAACACACACCGTTACTCAACCAGGACGGCAGCCCCATATTCGGACACTGCTGAGATGTGTGGCTCAATAGTTGCTTTCCATGAACAGGGCAATAGTCCTCGTATTTATCTTTATCCTGTCAATTGCATACAATGTGAACGCTACTTGGTTGTTAAGCATAACCAAAAAACACTCAGATATAATGTGTGTTTGCATTTAATACAAGCGATTTCTGTAACTCATGGCAAATTTGATGTAATATGCACGTGCTCAGACTGGATAACTGCAAACATTACAACTTTGTTCCACCATTTTTGGCGCGAGGATTTTGCTCGAGGATTTGTGAAGGAAGGCTTAGGGCATACGACAGTTGCTCAGTATGAACCTAAATATAACTAACAACAACAGGCAATGTGTAAAAATCAACAGTCAAACACGGCATACAGAAAACGGTAACGTAAACCTGGGTTAAGTAAATCCACCTTTATTTTAATTCGGTATCATAGATTTTAATGAGAACCATAGGGGCCATCATTACTGTCAGACTGTTTATATTTATTGGTAATAAAGGAAAACTCTACATTGGTCTATCCCTACTCTGTTTACGATATTAGTCGTCTATCATCATACTACGTAACAGGCTACAAAGAGTCATTCCCAATCACTATGACAACATCTGCAACATCTGACGAACTGTAGGGACATGCCATATATTTGCACATTAACAAATAGTCACCATACTCAAAATACACGAGTACTGAGCCACCCAGTGGAAAGTGTGTCGTGAACTGTCACAAACCATGACGGTCAGTTACAACATGTGGCAACGTCAACATAACGTTTCATAATCTGACTAAAAGTCCATATTCTCCAAGAAATAATTATGTGGCCCAGTCATCACCTTGCAATCTATCCCTCCCACTATAGCTTCTGTCGTCTACCAAAGTCCACCGTCCCCTACCCCATCACCCCTCTCCTCTAGCCCCCAGTTCGACCATTACTGTCCCCATCCTCACACACCTCCCTCCTCCTGTCTCCCACCCCCACCCTGCAGCCTCCTGTGGCGCCACCTCCTGTATGCAGTGAACTTGCTTCGATTTCAGAGGTCTACCAACGTCAGGTTCATGGTAGGGAGGATGGGCGTCACGATAATTCACTGTTCAGTGATACTTGTGGGACAGCTATTAACTATGACTTATATATATGATGAATTGTTAACTGTTGCATGGTTCGTGACTCAAAACTAACCCACTCAAGAAATCCGTTTCATTTATAATAACTGCCATTATCTTGTGTGATATAATTTTTAAAATCTTATCATAATCATGACATGCTATAACAAGTATATTTTCTGGCGGGACATTGCTTATTTACCACCAATAACTGCGCGCAGCGGCAACGATCATAACGTTCGGTTCGTCCAATCGACCAAACGAAACCAGGTGAAGTTCCGTACCTGTCAGTGTTACCAGATGCGTACAGCATTACACCACCTCGATGGTGGACGGGGTGCTTCTGTTTGATATGTCCGCAACTGTACCGGTACCTAACATCACTCGTTCACTCCCTCACTCACTCATGCCATCAGAAAATACACTCATGTATTTTTGTGCACACAGGAATAACATTTGTGGCAACTCATTTATTCCAGAGTACCCGGTATGCAATGCTGTCATCAGCACTGCACTGTTGCATTTCCCAGTGGCTAATTATCTCAAAGCTAATGTCACTTTACATCTGCAGATAAAAACACGCAGCCGGCCGGGGTAGGACGAGTTTAGAGGACTGGTTGGAATTTGGGGATGGTCGGACGTGGGATATGGGTGTGGCTAGAAATGGTTGGGATTTGGGGCGACATTAGACGTGGGATATGGGTGTGGCTAGGACTAGTTGGGATTGGGCGTGGCTGGATGTGGGATACTGGTATGGCTAGAACAGGATGGGATTTGAGTGTGGCTGGACGTGGGATATGGACGTGGCTAGAACTGGTTGGAATTGGGCGTGTCTTGGTGTAGGATTTGGCTCTGGCTGGGCCTGAGAGTTGAATGTGGCTGAGCTTGTGGCTGGGCGTGAGATCTGGGTGCGGCGGGGAGGGGATTTTGGGTGAGGGGGGGCAGAGGATGTGGGTGAGGCGGGGCAAGGGATGTGGGTGAGGCGGGGCAAGGGATGTGGGTGAGGCGGGGCAAAGGATGTGAGTGAGGTGGGGCAAGAGATTTGGGTGGGGCGGGAAGGGGGATTTGGGTGAGGTGGGGCGAGAGGGATTTGGGTGGGGCGGGGAGGGGGATTTGGGTGAGGTGGGGCGAGGGATTTGGGTGGGGCGGGGAGGGGGATTTAGGTGAGGTGAGGCGAGGGATTTGGGTGGGGCGGGGCATGGGATTTGGGTGGGGAGGGGTATGGGATTTGGCTATGGTTGTGCTTGGTAATTGCGCGTGGGATCTGGGCGTGGTTAGGAGGCTGGATGAGGACTAGACAGGATTCAGGTAGGGCTGAGTGGGATTTGGGCGTGTTTGGGAATGGGATTTAGGCGTGGGATCTAAGACAGACGGGGGTTTGGGGGGATTTGGGGGTGGTTGGAATGGAATTTGGCCGTTGTTGAATGAGGAGAGGTGTGGCTGCTGGGACTTGGGCTGGAGGCTGGAGAGAGGTGGTGGAGTGAGGTCTGGTGGGGTGGGGTATATTGATGAAATCTGGTATGGTGTGGTGTTATGTGGTGGGCTGGTGAGACGTGTAGTGTGATGGGATGTTGTGTGGTACCGTATGTGGTGTTATGTGGTGTGCCGTGCTGTGATGCGTTGTGAGATGTACTATTATAAAGAATGGGGGTATATGAGGCTGCTGTAAGGAATGGTGTGGTCTAAAGCGTGGTGTTGTGGTGGGTTGTGGTGTGGTGGGGCCATTTTTATTTTGTGGTGTGGAGGGGTGTTGTGTAACGACGAGTGGCGTGGAGGGAAAGGTAGTGTAATCCTATAGTGTTAGGCGTGGTGTGGTGCGGTGCAGTGTGGTGTGGTGTGGAGGGGAAGGTAGTGTAATCCTTTGGTGTTAGGTGTGATGTGGCGTGGAGGGAAAGGAAGTGTAATCCTATAGTGTTAGGCGTGGTGTGGTGCGGTGCAGTGTGGTGTGGTGTGGAGGGGAAGGTAGTGTAATCCTTTGGTGTTTGTGTGGTGTGGTGTGGTGTGGAGGGGAAGGTAGTGTAATCCTTTGGTGTTTGTGTGGTGTGGTGTGGTGTGGTGTGGTGTGGTGTGGTATGGAGGGGAAGGTAGTGTAATCCTTTGGTGTTTGTGTGGTGTGGTGTGGTGTGGTGTGGAGGGGAAGGTAGTGTAATCCTTTGGTGTTTGTGTGGTGTGGTGTGGTGTGGAGGGGAAGGTAGTGTAATCTTTTGGTGGTTGTGTGGTGTGGTGTGGTGTGGTGTGGTGTGGTGTGGTGTGGTGTGGAGGGGACGGTAGTGTAATCCTTTGGTGTTTGTGTGGTGTGGTGTGGAGGGGAAGGTAGTGTAATCCTTCAGTGCACTGGTTCATAAATTTTTTAGACCCGATACCCCAAAATTCAACTGCGAGTCAACCCGATACTCCCTCTCTAATACTGCTACTCCTTCCACTTTCAGTTTCCTGGAAAAAAAAAAAAAGGCTATGAACAAACAGTTGAATTCTATAGATTCGTTTATTTATATTTTCAACAAAATAACGTTCATACACAGATTAGTTAGTAGTTACCATACACGATTTTTTTTTTTTTCAAGATACCTTTCTGGATACCCCCAAGAAGCCATTTCGATACCCCCTGGGGGTATCGAGGCACTACTTTAAGAACACCTGCTTTAGTGTTAGGAAAAATGTATAATGCCGTGGTGAGGATGTGTGGTTGGTTAAGGTGCTGCAAACAGATACACAGATCACACAGACCCTTATGGCAGTGTGGAATGTGACGACGTGAGGTGGAATTTGTGGTAGGCAGAGTGACAGGAAGCTTGGTAGGGGGGTAGAAGGGACCAGGACCAGGCTAGGTGGGGTTGGTTGGGGTGGAGCCAGCCAAGTTATAAGAGGCTGTCGTGAGGTGGAACGGGATTATAGTGGATGGTGGTGAGGTGGAGTGGGGTTATAGGGATAGTGGTGAGGTGGAGTGGGGTTATAGGGATTGTGGTGAGGTAGAGTGGGGTTACAAGGATTGTGGTGAGGTGGAGTGGGGTTATAGGGATTGTGGTGAGGTGGATTGGGGTTATAGGGATTGTGGTGAGGTGGAGTGGTGTTACAGGGAGTGTGGTGAGGTGGAGTGGTGTTACAGGGATTGTGGTGAGGTGGAGTGAGGTTACAGGGATTGTGGTGAGGTGGAGTGAGGTTACAGGGATTGTGGTGAGGTGGAGTGAGGTTATAGGGATTGTGGTTAGGTGGAGTGAGGTTATAGGGATTGTGGTGAGGTGGAGTGAGGTTATAGGGATTGTGGTGAGGTGGAGTGGGGTTACAGGGATTGTGGTGAGGTGGAGTGGGGTTATAGGGATTGTGGTGAGATGGAGTGGGGTTTAAGGGATTGAAGTGTGTGGTGAGGTGGAGTTGAGTTACAGAGGATTGTGGATGGCATTAGGTTGTAGGTGGGTTGAAGTGGATCTAAATTAAGTAGCAAATTACTGAAGTAATAGGTAAATTGTGGTAAGATGGAGTCAGGTTGGCAGTGGAGTAATAATGGCAAATGTGTGGTACGGTGGAGTGGGGTTATAGGGATTGTGGTAAGATGGAGTCAGGTTGGCAGTGGAGTAATACTGGCAAATGTGTGGTACGGTGGAGTAAATAGTTGTGGATGGCATTAGGTTGTGGTGGGGTGAAGTGGAGTAATACTGGCAAATGTGTGGTACGGTGGACTTAATAGTGTGGTAAGATGGAGTCAGGTTGGCAGTGGAGTAATACTGGCAAATGTGTGGTACGGTGGACTTAATAGTGTGGTAAGATGGAGTCAGGTTGGCAGTGGAGTAATACTGGCAAATGTGTGGTACGGTGGAGTTAATAGTGTGGTAAGATGGAGTCAGGTTGGCAGTGGAGTAATACTGGCAAATGTGTGGTACGGTGGACTTAATAGTGTGGTAAGATGGAGTCAGGTTGGCAGTGGAGTAATACTGGCAAATGTGTGGTACGGTGGAGTTAATAGTGTGGTAAGATGGAGTCAGGTTGGCAGTGGAGTAATACTGGCAAATGTGTGGTACGGTGGACTTAATAGTGTGGTAAGACAGGGCTCTTGTTTGGCGAGCCACAGCTCGCAAATGCGAATATTTTTTCCCTTCTGCGAACAAGTTTTACATCCAAGTCGCCTTTCGGCGAGGAGAAAATACATCCACTTCAAACCCAGAAAACTACAAAATAAGTAAATCGCACTTAAATGAATAAAAAAGCACGTTGTGATCGATTATTAAGTCTTTCCTTGTCGCCATTCTGAATGTATATAAACAGACCGACGAATGTTGCCGAGCGTACCCGAACTAAAGCCCGAACGTTCCAGAGATGGTTTGTTTACAAATATTGCGGCTCGTAGTCAGTTTGGCCACTAAAAACTTATTTGGCTCGTAAATCTGAAACCTTAGGAGCCAAGTGGTTCGAAACCATCTGCAGTTAGCAAGAGCCCTGTAAGATGGAGTGATGTAATAGCATGTGATGAGGTGCAGCCAGATTATATGGAGAGTTATGAACCACAATGGGGAGTTATGAAGCAGTGTATTTTATGACTGGCTACAATGACATTATAGCACAACGGCACGTATGATGAGTGCCATAGCAGGCTTCGTGGCTCCTTTGCTTTAGCGATTTACCTTGCGTGGGACACCTTCACATTCCCTTGTATAATATGTTTCCATTTATATCGATATAAGAGTTGTTTGCATCAACAACATAAAAAAAGGAATCTTAAGGTGCAATGTGCGGAATAAATCGGCTAATAAGGGGTGTTGCGAAATCCCCAAAGGCACTCAGAGTGTGACTGGTCATGTGGCAATGGAGAGGACATGCTGTATATGAGGGCGGTGGCATGGAGTGGAGGTAACACAGTATGAAGTCTACGGTACACCAGGGTAGCAAGAATAGACTGGTGTTGTGCTGTATAGTGTGGCGTTGTGCTGTATTCCTTGGCGTGGTGTTGCGTTGTGTTAAACGAAGAAATAAAGAAGAATTAGCACCAAGTCATAACACGGCCTTATGTACACACACACACACACACACACACACACACTATCTATGTATCTATACAGTAGCCCGACGCCCCAATCCCGCAAAGGGTGGCCGCAGACAAAACGCCTCCAAGTCTCTGTCACCCACCATTTGACTGCCTTCCCCCCGCCCTCATATACCTCTCAACTCCATCTCTCCACCTCATCCTCGGTCTACCCCTTCCTCTCCCTCCCTCCACTTCACCTACACACACCCTCTCAGTCAGCGCTTCATTCTCCATTCTCTCCACATGTCCAAACCACCTCAGAGTATTTCTCCTAATTTTCTCAACCATATCCACATCCACCCCACAACGTTCCCTCACTTCTTCATTCGTCAACCTGTCCCTCCATGTCACTCTACATCCTCCTCTCAAGTAACTCATTTCCACTGCTCTCACTCTTGACTTGTTCCCTTCTAGCAAGGTCCATGCCTCACTTCCATACGTCAGGGTAGGGATCACAATACTATCATGCAGTGATTTCTTAACCTCCATACTCACCTCCCTATTTCTCATCACTGCTTTCAGTAAACCAACAACCTTCCTTCCCTGCTCCACTCTTTCAAGAACTTCATTCCCCAAAGTTCCATCCTTACTCATCACACTACCCAAGTACTTGAATGCACTCACATTCTCCATATCCTCACCATCCAACCTCACCGTGCATTCTGTGCCGTCATTTCTCTCAAACACCATAACTTTACTCTTGATTACATTCACTTTCAGATTCCTCTTCCTACACACTGTCCCAAATTCATTCACCAAACCTTGCAACTCCCATTCATCTTCACTCAACAATACTGTGTCATCAGCAAACAGCTACACCGGAATCTTCCACATCTCACCCTCATTCATTAGAGCCACCTCCACATACACTGCCCTACCTTGCACCTCCTTTACAACCCCATCCATGTATATATTAAACAGCCATGGAGACATCACACATTCCTGTTTCAGTCCCACATTTAGATCAGAGAACTCTGCTCACCATCCACTCGCACCGTAACCCTAGCTCCGTCGTACATACTCTTCACAGCACTCAACAACTTCCCCTCCACTCCATATATTCTTAATACCTTCCACATACCTTGCCTATCTAGGCTATTCTGTCATAAGCTTTCTCCAAGTCCATGAAGGCAGCATACACTTTCTTTCCCTTCTCTAAATACTTCTCCATTACACATTTTAGAACAAATATCTGATCTACACATCCTTTTCCCTTCCTAAATCCCCCCTGTTCTTCTCCAACTAGCTCCTCTGTTATATGCCTAACCCTATCAATGAGTATTCTACCAAATATTTTTCCAGTCACACTAAGAAGGTAAATACCCATATGGTTACCACATACTTCTCTCTCTCCCCCTTTCCTTTGTACAGTGGAACAATAATACCTGATTTCTAGTCCTCTGGAACCCTTCCCTCTTCCCAAGCCAATCTACACAACTTCCATATCCACTCCACAACAATCTCTCCCCCATACTTCAGCATATCACCACACACTCCATTAATTCCTGGGGCTTGTATACCTACTTTCATCCACACCCATACAATCCTTGCACCCACTTTTCCAAACTCTTTTATAGTCTTCTTCCACTTCTTACTTATCATCAGATATACTCCCTCTCTTGCCCTCTCATTCTTATTAACTCCCGCACATACAGTATTCCTAAACCGTATTCCCATGCTCTCACCTTACTATTTTGTTTATCAATCCACATAGATCCACTCCTGCATCCTCAAGCATCTGAACAATCTCTCTTTCACTTCATCATTCACTCCTCTCACATTCCATGTCCCAACCCTTAGAATGTCCTTTGTCCGTTCCTTAGTCGTCAACGTATGGTCCGTCCTGGTCCGAGACGCTTTATTTGCTTATTTAGTTCGTTCTTTTTACGGGTTGGGGCACTAACCCACCACCAACCCATTTAGTCGCCTCATACGACAAGTAGGGACGTTGGGGGAGTATTCTTGAAACCCCCCTACCCTCAGAGGGGGTGTTATCATGATGCACGGGTTAGCGTTAACCTCTATCTCTACGATACATATATACAAGGTGCTACACCAAAGTTCCAATAATTTGAGCAGAGGGAGCCAACTGTTTGCAGTTTTGCCTTTTGCCACCAGGAGGAGTCAGCAGCACCCCTTGTGCGTCAGTGTGGCCCCGGCCGTGTCTGTGAGCGGATGCGTTGTTGAGCTGCGCTTACTACTGTAACGTGGTGTGTAGTTGGCTTGACGATTTTGCAATGGCGGACCAATGGCGCAGCAATGTCAAGTCGATGTTGAACGTTTTCTTAAATATCCAAGGATTGTTCACAAGGAATTCGTCCCACCCGGTCAATCTGTCAGCGGAAAGTTTTACTGTGAAGTTTTGCTGCGTCTGAGGGAGATCATCCACCACAAACGTCCAGAACAGTGGAAGAACAAGGACTGGGCCCTGCATCATGACAACGCCCCCGCCCACACATCAATTGTTGTCCTGCAGTTCCTGGCTTCCACTAACACGGTAGTCATTCCCCACCCACCCTATTTGCCTGACCTTGCCCCCTGTGACTTTTTCCTGTTTCCCAAGCTGAAATTACGACTGAAAGGGCATCGATTTGACTCGATTGAGGAGATCCAGACAGAATCACAGGAGGTGCTCAAGACCATCACGCCTGAAGCCTTCCAGGGATGCACAGACTCGTGGAAAAAAACGATGGGACCACTGTATACATGCCCAAGGAGACTACTTCCAAGGCAGCTGTGAGAACTGGGAGGTTAGGTTACTTTTTTTCCCTACAATATTCAAATTACTGGTACTCTTGGGTGGCACCTCGTGTGTATGTGTGTGTGTGTGTGTGTGTTATATATATATATATATATATATATATATATATATATATATATATATATATATATATATATATATATATATCGTAGAGGTAAAGGTTAAACACTAAATCATGCATCATAATACCTTTTTACCACCAGTATAACGAGCAGGTAGTTACTTTACTCGCCTCTATACACGTGATAGTTTATGTGTCTGTCTTTCCGTCTGTTCTACTAACTATGAAATAGCCTTGATCGACGAACTTAATCTTCTGTACAGTAGGTTGGTACCCACTGACCCTATCTAGGTCAAGTTCCTGTCGTAAAGTCATTAGGTCAAAGTTCAAGGTTGAGATACGACATCTATTTCTACCGGATGGTTGTCCTTACATTATATTTTTACTCTTCCTCATCAGTTTTATTGTGATTTGCAAGGGTTGATCGGACTCAAGGGATTTCAAAGATCTTAATAAGTGAACGGAGTTAATTGAGAGAGAGAGAGAGAGAGAGAGAGAGAGAGAGAGCACATAAGTACGATGGCTGGGCTGTAGACAAAGCAATTAAGGATGGTTTGGGGGTGATGGTGGAAAATGAAAGAAAAAGCTTTAGCCGTGAAGGTGTTTGAATGTATGGGTGTGATGGAAAGGGGAATGTGGTGGTGTTAAGGTGTAACTTGTGGGAGAAGGAGAAGTAAAAGTGTAAGGGGTGAAGTTTGTGAGAAAAGGTGGTGTGGTGAGTAGGTGACAATGAATGGAAAACGGAAGTGTGGGCCGAGACATGTTAAAGGCACGGTTTGGGAGAGAGAGAGAGAGAGAGAGAGAGAGAGAGAGAGAAAAGTGTGAATGTGTGGGGAGTGGGATAAAAGATGTTGGAAGGGATTGGAGTTTGATGTGAGGAAAACAAGAGGCTTTCACAGAGGAGATGTGTAGGTGTAAAATGTGTAAACAAAAAGTGTGGGAAGAGCTACAAGTTAGATGTACGGTGGGGGAACAAAAAAAGAGGTAGGGAGAAAAGATGTAAAGGAAGAAGGTGTTAAAACAGGAGGAACTGAAAGATGCAGGATGAGATGAAAGATGGAAATGTAGGCTATGACCCGAAAGGTACAGGGGAAAAAAATCGATGTTAAGTGTGGAGGCATAAGTGTTTGAGGTGCAGAAAAAGGGTTGGTGGAGCAGAAAAGAGCTAGTCTATAAACAAAAAAAATAATAATAATAAAATAAAACTGTTGGAAAAAACTGTGAGGAGAGATGAATGTGAAAAGAAAAAAAAAATGTGTAAGGTGTGTACAAATGAAGCATAAAAATGTGTATGTGTTATAATATATATTAGCTGCAGAGAAAGACGGTGTAGAAAAAAGACGTGCATGGAACTGAGAGAGAGAGAGAGAGAGAGAGAGAGAGAGGATCAAAACCTCTCGATAGGCTATGCGAGCCACCCAGTGACTGGACAACGATAATAATGACTGGTATATATATATTTTTTAGGGGGGAGGGGGAGGACGAAGAGGAAAAACAAACTTAACAAAATAAAAACCCACAGCTACACCAGATTACAGGTGTCCTCCATTCATAAACTGTAACAGCTGGACTTGAAGAACTGCTGGACGCTGAAGTTTGGGGGGAAACTATTCTGGGGAAGAGAATTCCAGGGAGATGCAGTTCGGGGAATAAAAGAATTTTGACTAGCATAAGTTCTGCAATATGGCAATGTGACAGTCAAGAGCGATACCAGATGCCCATGTAACACGGGGGAAGGCGTGGAGAGGTGGCACAATGGATGCAACTTCGTATAAGCATTTGCCATAAAAGTATCTGTAAAATATTGCAAGGGAGGCAACATTCCTTCTTTCTTGTAGGGGAGGAAGTTCATTTGTAACTGCAGGGTTAATAATAATCCTTCCAGCTTTGTCCATAATTTTGTCCAGTTGTTTTAGTGCAACCTCTCCAACCACTGCACTTAACATCCAGCTGTTTATCACGGCTACAAAATGGCAATCCTTAAGGGGACATAAGACCACCTCATCTTGCAGTTTTGTCTTTACCATAGTTTTCCGTGGGATTCTATCTCATGATTACGTTTTCAAGTTCATAAAATATTTTAAAATTCTTTAAAAAGTGGGGAAGAGTTTTTAAAGCGGTTTGTTTACAGTTCCTACCGACACCAAAGTCAGACGGACGCCATTTTGTGGGGTGAGAAGTCAGATAGACGCCATCTTGAGTCCAGAAGACAGACGGGCGCCATCTTGTGGGGCGACAAGACAGATGGACGCCATCTTGTATGGCGAGAAGAAAGACGGACGCCATCCTGTGGGGCGACAAGACTGAGAACAGACGGACACCATCTTGTGGGGCGAGAACAGACGGACGCCATCTTGTGGGGCGAGAACAGACGGACGCCATCTTAGAACGTTGTCATTTTTGAAGGATTTTACCCTTATCGGTGTCAATTTATCCAAACCTAAATTTTCGTAAAATCCAATCTTACTTATCCTACCCTAACCTAACCTATCCCTTATGTAATGATACATTTTGTTTATTGATGGATCCCATTCGTACTCAAAAAAGCACTTTTGTACATCTTTACCAAGCCACTGATTTACTTCAAAAAGGTAAAAAAAAAAAAAAAAACGTTGGGGGGGGTTGATTTTTAAAACGTGGTCCTGTGTCCTTAAGGATTACCTACAAAATAATGCCTGACACAGTAAAGAAAGTGTTTATCATCACGGTAAACATTCAGTTTAGTTTTGGTCACGAAAATACCTTACTGATTCACTTCCTCCTCTCCCAGGTTGTTTTCTGTATTTTTCTGATGACTTTTATGTTAGTAAATGATTTACTGCTGATTTTGTTTCCCTGTTGTTTTTGTCAATGTTCATTCCGATTCACTCGTGTTGGTTTCTCAGGCGTAATGGCAGACTTTCTAAAACGTACTCTTATCAAATGAAATTTATTTTACAGATGTTGCAGCTTAACCCTCTATATTCACAGCTTATCCTTAATCTCCTTAAATAATCTAACCCAAGAAAACATCCTAACCTTACCTAACCTAACCTAACTCAACCTAGCCTAAACTATCCAACGGTAATAACCATACCAAATTTATTTCGATAAAACTGCGTAGCGTTTAGTGTGTCCGCCATTACGCCCAGGAAACATCACGCGTTGGGGAAGCAACTTATGGATAACAAAAACAATCGGGAAACAAATTCACCACCATAAAAAAAATACTGAGCAAACCAACAATAAGAAGTGAACTGTTCAGGTTTCTGTTGATTAAACTACATTTACCATCATCATAAAAGACGCTCTCAGTATCTGGATAATCGGTCGCCCAAGTGACTGCATATTTCATAACTTCGTTTATTATTTATTCTGTCCATTACATTATCAATATGCTCCTGTATGTTATAATGTAAAGTATATCGATATTCAAACTACATAAATGGCATAAAACAGGACGCTTACGTGAAATACGCAAAATGAATCATCAATAAACAAGTGCTGTAACGCCTCCAATGCCACCCAGAACATGGACGAATGATAAAAATGGCTGACCTTCCTTGCAGATGGCGTAGGGGGAAGCCGATCAGTCCACCACCTGACCCTTCGTTTGACCCAGCCTCCTGTACACCTCGAGACGGACACCACCACCAGGCCACAAACATCCACTCACTCGTAGTTTCGAAGATCACACGAACGCAAAAATATATATATATATATATATATATATATATATATATATATATATATTTTTTCCCCCCACCACCAACCCCCACTGCTCTGAACTCGAGACTGGCAGCCGCAGCGTGGCAGTGACGGCAGCGTGAGATCCTGCCGATGATGGGAAAAGCAGGGGTGACAACCATCCCGTGCCAGGGCGTCAAAAACCACACCGTAAACTTTCTAAGCGTCTATAAATCAGTCACGCCTAGTACTAGTTAATTACTACACGCTGGGTTTACTGTTATATAATTTCTTCATGCCTAAGCGACTAATCTGCTGGAGTACAATGGAAGCAATAATCATCCCTGATTTATTAGACCATCCGAAATATTGGTACTCTTGATCTGTTGGACATGCGCGGCGCAGCGACTCATATTGCCACCGCGGGTCTATTTAAACATGCATCACGGGTTAGTTGTGTATATATTTTACATATTTTGTACGTTGTTATAACACCGAGTCAGTTAAATAAAGAAACAATACGATATTTCCTGTCTATTAAGGAAATTTATGACACTTTCGACTTCACATCTTGAAACACTGAACGATGCTTTTGAAAATAATATCCGGCAACATTTCACGTACGTCCTAGCCTTATTATTATTATTTTTTATTTATTTATTTTTTTTTTTGTACAGTATAAGAAGAAATTCAATACATAAAATACTCTCCAGAACTATTTACCTTTGGAAAACTGCGAGCAGCAACAACGCTCATTGTACAACCATTGATCACCTGGTTGAAACGATGTTACTAACTTGATCGAATGATATTTATACTATGCAACAGCAACTGTTCACACTCCGGCCCAACAAAAATAGATGTGTGGTTAGATATGTGCTTGTGTGTGTGTGTGTGTGTGTGTGTGTGTGTGTGTGTTTAGATTCTTTTTGTGTGGTTGATGCGTTGTGTTGTGAACAGGTAGGCCTAAGTAGCTGCGTAGTCACATGCTTGTTTGTGTGGTTTGACGTGTGGTGCTGTCAGCAGGTAAGTAGTTATGTGGTTAGATGCTTGTTTCCGTGGTCTTATGCATGGTGTTGTGAGCAGGTAAGTATTTGTGTGGTCAGATGCGTGCTTGTGTTGTTAAACGATCAGTAGTGTGGTTAGATGTGTTGTTGGATGCAAGGTTGCGTGGTTAGATGCCTGACTGTGTGGCTATAGACGAGGTTGGGCTGAAGTTGAACGAATATTCTGATTGCAAAAGGTCTCATATCAAAACTTGGCACACACTTCCTGTTGGATGTTGTGATGGAAGGCGCTACATGAAATACAGGATGGGACATTTATATCTAAAGCATTTCTTAGTGTTGAAATATCAAGTTGTGGTGATGGAAGGCGCTACAGGAAATACAGGATGGGACATTTATATCTAAAGCATTTCTTAGTGTTGAAATATAAAGTTGTCGTGATGGAAGGCGCTACATGAAATACAGGATGGGACATTTATATCTAAAGCATTTCTTAGTGTTGAAATATAAAGTTAGTTCACAACACATATACTGTGCATAGTACATGGATGAAAACATGCCAAAGACGAAGTAGTGACGTGACAGTTTAGTTTTAAAAATTACATCTGGCAAATGGGTGTCACTGGAGTTGTATTCACGACAGTGAAACAGCATACTGCTTATTACTGTATGCAATGTTGCTTTATCAACAATGTGACAGCGAATTAGCATGCTGCTTATTACTGCATGCAATGTTGCATTACCGTGTCAGTAATAGCAAGGATCTTTGTCATACACGCCCAACACTCAGGCCTTAAATGTACTGTATTATGCCAGCCCCGCCTCGGGTGCCAACACCACTACGGGGGTGATATGCCACTGGCTGTTATCGTTATCTGTGCCCCGCCTCGGGTGCCAACACCACTACGGGGGTGATATGCCACTGGCTGTTATCGTTATCTGAGCCCCGCCTCTCACCTACAGTACAGGCTACAAACGCAATGGTTCGTATTCTCCTTCTCTTAGCAACTTTCCCAACACCTATTCATAAACGATTTATTTTGCCCATTACGTACTTATATTCTCTTGTATGTACTAATGCAAACGCTGTCGAATTACAAAGATAAATAGCATACAAAAGGATACTGGGGTGTAATTTGCGACCTAAATCACTCAGGAAGATGCGTTACGAAGTGTCCCATACAAAGAAGCTGCGCCTCAAAGTATTCCGTACACAGGCTCAGCAGCTGTTTGTATTAGCCAAGAAGAGGGAAAGAAAAAAATGAGAAAGAACGAAATAAACAAGATGCAGAAGAAAGAAAAAAGAATCAGAAATAAGATGCTGATGATGATGATGAATGATCGTAATCATAATAATAATCATCAACTTACAGCCAAATACCATCCTCATCATGATACTGCCGTCCTTCTGAAAACCCGGGCCAGTAAAACACAGCAGCA
>NC_137049.1:14898731-14947562 GCF_032717465.1 Coenobita brevimanus | reverse complement strand
GGTGTAAGTTGGGGGACAGGGCAACGGAAATGGCAATGGACAGGGGGGCGTGGGGGCGATTTGGTTGTGGCCCTCCCTTGAAGGGATTAAGGCGTCTGGCTATAGATAGATAGACAGACAAACAGAAGATTCACAAGCTATATCGAACAGCTTGGATATCATCGCACCCATCCTGCTCGATTTTTTGTTAATCAACCGTACATTTGTAGCTGATAATATCGCTCAAATTTTCAGTTGAACAATTATTCAACGTGTATACCATATAATATTCTGAAAAACTAGTTAAACTTGAAAGATCAAAACACTGGGTTTCAGATAAATATAAAGCAGGTCGATCAATATTTTTGTCCGCAACTGTACACAAACCATAACAGATTCCTAACAAATGAGGCGAAAAAAGACAATGGTTTATGTAAGTGTTGGGAGGCAGAACAGACGTGAGCTGGTGTGGGTGTTGGTGTTTGGTGAATATATGTGAATCAGTGAATAGTAATTGTGTGGGTGTTGGTGTTTGGTGAATATATGTGAATCAGTGAATAGTAATTGTGTGGGTGTTGGTGTTTGGTGAAAATATGTGAATCAGTGAATAGTAATTGTGTGGGTGTTGGTGTTTGGTGAATATATGTGAATCACTTAATAGTAATTGTGTGGGTGTTGGTGTTTGGTGAATATATGTGAATCACTTAATAGTAATTGTGTGGGTGTTTGGTGAATATTGTAAATCAGCAATTAAAAATTGTGTGTGTGTTAACAGTACTTGATGAATGAGTCACTGAATAACAGTTGTGTGAGTGTTGGTATGGTTTGTGAAGAGGCTTTACTAAATAACAGGTATCAGTGTGTGTGTGTGTGTGTGTGTGTGTGTGTGTGTGTGTGTGTGTGTGTGTGTGTGTGACTAAACAGCTTTTATAAGAGTATAATAATCTCCTGGTTCCCTCTTCCTTTTAGGATTCTGGATCCAACACAGTGCCCATCGCTTATATAGTAGGGGGAAAGGATGATGATGATGATTACGGTGGTGATGATGACCTCTGTGCAGGTAACGATGATGATGTTGATGATGATGATGATTACGGTGGCGATGATGACCTCTGTGCAGCAAACGATGATGATGATGATTACGGTGGCGATGATGACCTTTATTGTAGGTAAAGATGATGATGATGATGATTATGATGGTGATGTTGACCTATATGCATGTACAGATGATGATTATAGTAGTAATAATGATGACTTTTGTGCATGTAATGATGATAATGATGATGATGATCAGCAAATGAGGCAGCACCTAGAGTTGGACGTCGATGGCTTCGTTGCAGCGACCTCTCGTAGCTTGTGATGCTGTACTATAGTGAAAACAAAGGAAAAAGAAAGAAATAAAGGGCAAAAGAAAGACAAGGAGAAAGAAAGTGAGAAATGTGCAAAATAAAGAGAAATGAAGTAAAATGTGAAAGAGAAGAGAAGGAATAAAAGTAGACGGTCAGACCAAAGAGTTGGCCTGGGTACAGGTGTAGTAGTGTGCCAGGCCGCTCCACCTTACTGCATCTTGTGTCCTACCTCTGTCCTAGCTTGTGATGGCGTTATATAGTGGTGGCTTTGATCTAATGTAGCCAGTGGTGGTGGTGCTGAGAGTTACCATGATGATGATGATGATGATGATGATGATGGTGGTGGTGGTGCTGAGAGTTACCATGATGATGATGATGATGGTGGTGGTGGTGGTGGTGGTGTTAGTGGTGGATGTTATAAATGTACAGATTATGTCCTGTAGTACATAGGAAGAACAGATAACAGGAAGCCTACTGGCTTCCTATCCGTATTATCTGTTGAGGAAAAAAAGAGAAACGTATAGAACAGGAAAAGACGTTCCCTTGCCCACCACACCCTCCGAACAAAAGGCAGGAGAAAGAAAAATACCCTGTTCGTAGAAAAAAAAAAAAAAAAAAAGTTTCTTTAGGAGAGGCAGAAATGAAATACTGTACAGTATGTTTGTGGTGAGTGGGGTCGCTCACCATCCACTCACTTGATGTAGTGCTGCTCTCAGGTGTCTGCTCTTTCCTCTCCTCCATCCTACTTTCCTTCTATCCTCTTCTGTCTTTCCTTCATTCTTTCCTCGTCCTTCTGCCTAAGGGGTGACTTTATACTCTCTCTTCTGTCTTTTGTTCCTTCATTCTTTCCTCTTCCTTCTGCCTGGAGGTGACTCTACACTGAGTGACAAGCCAAATGGTTTCCAGTACAACAAGAAACCATTTACTACGCTGGGTGGTAACCATATAACCAAATTATGGCGCCTGGTTTAGGGGATAATTAAGGCTCTCCAATCAGATTGACCCGGTGAAGGTTTATATCCAAGGGGTGGTTGCGGTTTATTGCTCATGTGATGCCACTCAGGGATGAGTGAAGCTGGTCACTCTCAACTTAAATGTCAGGACCACCTTGCCTAGCCCCAGGCTCCTACGCTCCTCATGGGGCGAAGTAGGATTGGATGACGGACGAACGGACTAATGAAATCTGTAATCTACAGCTGTTATAATAAGACCACACACAATGTCAGAATACTGTCACAGATAAGTAGGGTAAGGGCTGGTTTTTTATGGGGGTTACGTTACATGCACACCCACGAAAACCTGTTCCGCCAAGTAATGACACCTTTATAAAATGTCTGCCACAGCCATAATTTACTATGTAATGGCCTAAAATCCTTTGTAGTGGCCATGCTTATCACCAGAACCCATTACTATATACTTGTTTAAAGTGTATTTTGAGATGATTTACCAACACACTTTGCTAAATTCTGCCAAGAGGCACAGCTTAAACTTGTGCATTTGTGATGGTTTACTCACGGGAAAAACCGGAGCCGGCAAAGTGGAGTACCGCGAAAGACGAGGCTGACTGTACTCGTGTGACTATCGTCAGGATACACGTCAGCCTGCAAATAAACACACGCCATTACTTATTGACTAGAGTCTACAAATATTTATCCCAGCCAGGTTTGTAATGTATCTATAGTTCTTGCACTAACCACTGTTGCTGTAGTATATTCCATTGCATTAAACACACGCCATTACTTATTGACTATACAAATATTTATCCTGACAAGTTTGTATTGTAGCCATACTCCTTGCACTGCTGCTGTAGTTTATTAGACTGTTCATCTACAGGTAAAGCAGTTTTTCCCTATATTAATATTCCACTTCTTACCATAAATTGTAGTCGTAGTGTCGTTCTGTATATCAAACAAAATATTCACCACAGCAGTCCACCAGGGTCATGTTAAGGCTGGGGATACAAATATTAAGCTACTACTATCATTCTTTTTATTTTTCATATTCTTTTAATTATATCTATTTTCATCATATACTTTATAATACCTTACGTAATATACTCATGATACTTTCTCTTACTCTGTTTCTCTCAGCCATTCTGTCTGTATATAATACTGTGTCTATTTTACTTTCCAGTATTGTATTCCAGCTGCCGCCAAACGATTGTATTCAGTTCAGAGTGAGTCATGGCATCCTGAGAAGCAACGTAAATTGGACAACATACTAATGCCACGAAAATGAGCAAGAAAGAAGACGAGATAGGATATGAAAAAAAAAAAAAAAAAAAAAAAAAAAAAAAAAAAAAAAAAAACATGTAAATAGAAATGGGTGAAAAATAGCAAGAAAAGGCGAGATCTGGTAGGAAGGGTGAAGGTGTGAACTGGGTACAGGTGTAGTAGAGTGCCAGGCCGCTCCACCTTACTGCATCTCGCCTCCTGCCTCTCTTGTTGCTTGTGGTGATAATATTGTAGCCTAGATATCTTGTAACTATGGTGCTGCTGGTGGTGATAACGACAGATAAACAGATACATGGATAGATTAGATGGATAGATAAATAGAGAACGGGAAACAATGAACATTAGAAAAAAAAAACTTAGCAAGTGGAAAATGAACAAATTAATAAAGGAAATAAAAAAGAATGGAAGAGAAGAGGAAAATAAAATGAAAAGATAAAAAGAAATGACAAAAATTACAAACAAAGGATTAAAAAAGAACTGAGAAGAAAACGAAAGAGAAGAACAGCAAAGCGAAGAAAAACGGAAAACAAGAAAGAAAAAAGGAAATGAGAAAGAAAACCTAGGAGGAGCGCAGCAGTAGTGATGGTTGGAACTGAAGACACCTTTATAAGAGTCCCAGATCACTGCACCTTACTTCACCTTGGCTCCTACTTCACTTGTTGCTTTATTGATGTAAAAAATATAGTAAAGAAAGTAAGGAGAGAAAGACGATGGAGGGAAAAATATAATGAAAGAAAAAAACAGAAAATGAAAAGAAAAATAGATGAACAGAAAAATAAAAGGGATAAAAAGACAGAATGAGAAAGGGAAAAGGATGACAAAAATGAAGCCAAACGTGAAATAAAGGCAGGAAAGGGTAAAGAAATAAAATGCGTTATAAATGGTAAAGGTGTTAACTCAGTACAGGTGTAGTAGACTCCCAGGCCGCTGCACCTGACTTCGTTTCGCTCCTGCCTCTTTTATAGCTTCTGAATGTTTCTAATATAGTAAAGAAAGACACGAGAAACGATAAAGAACACAAAGGAAACGGGAGGAGACGGAAGGAAAGAAGTGAGAAATGCAGATAATAAAGAAAGGCAACAAAAGTAAAAGGTGAAGTAGAAAGGATGGAAAGGAAGGAGAGTGTGCGTGGTCTGGCACAGGGTTGAACTGGGTACACCTGTGGTAGTCTCAGGCCGCTACACCTTACTCCATCTTGTCTCCTACCACTCTTGTACCTTGTGATGCCCTGATATACTGCTGCAAGTCATCTGATACATGTAATTAAAAGGAGGAGGATATTGGCATTAGTGAAGATGATTAGTCGATTATATGTTAACTGTTTAGAGAACGATGATGATGATATTGGTATTAGTGAATAAGTCGATTTTTTAGTTAATGGATGATGATGATGATGATGAATAAGGTGGTAGTGGTGGTGGTGGCAGCAATATTAATAATAATAATAATAATAATAATAATAATGACATTCGTACTGATAAAGATGATTAAGTCGATTCTGATGCTAACTGACTGGAGGATGATTAACTACGATGGTGAAGAGAAGAAAGAGAGAAAACGAGTGAAAAACAAAATGAAAATGAAAAGACAATGAAAACGAGAAGGAACATGAAATCTTTAGCAAAAAAAAAAAAAAAAAAAAAAAAAAAAAAAAAAAAAATTAAAATGCAAAAGCTTGAACTTGTTACACCTGTAGAAGTGTGCCAGGCCGATCCACCTAATTTCATCTCGCCTCCTACCTTCTTGTAGCTTGCGATGCTATCATTTATTGCCTTAATATTTGTAGATGATGATGATGACAGTGACTGTGATGGTGGATACGATAAAAGGGATAGTGATCCCAGCGATGATGACAATAACTGTGATGGTGGATGTGATGATAAAAGGGATAGTGATCCCAGCAATGATGATGACAATAACTGTGATGGTGGATATGATGATAAAAGGGATAGTGATGCCAGCGATGATGATGACAATAACTGTGATGGTGGATATGATGATAAAAGGGATAGTGATCCCAGCAATGATGATGACAATAACTGTGATGGTGGCTATGATGATAAAAGGGATAGTGATCCCAGCGATGATGATGACAGTGACTGTGATGGTGGGTATGATGATAAAAGGGATAGTGATCCCAGCGATGATGACAGTCACTGTGATGGTGGGTATGATGATAAAAGGGATAGCAATCCCAGCGATGATGATAATGACGATGGTGATGATGATAGCGCCGGTAAAGTAGTTTGGTACTAATGATAGAAATTTTATTTCCTATCGCCTCCCACCTCTCGTAGTTTGTGATGATGTATTACTACGCTGTGCAAGAGAAGGATGAAAATAATTTATAAAAAGAATTCAATGAATGAAGAAAGAAAAGGAAAGGGAGATAGATTAGAGAAAAATATACATAATAAGAAAAAGAAATACAAAGAAAAAAGATCTAATATACAAAAAGTGCGATCAAACGAAGACAGGAAAAGGAAGAATAAGAAAAAGCCGAGAGGTAAAAAAACAAAAAATTACGCATAACCACAGAGAGACCGGGGAGGGGGGGAATAAAGATTGAAATAAAAAAGGAACACGGTGTGGTGGTGGGTGTTAACTGGGTACAGAGTGTAGTTGAGTGCTCAGGCCGCTCCACCTACGCTCATCTCGTCTCCTGCCTTTTGTAGCTTCTAATGATGTAATATACTGCCCAGATCAAAGTACCTGACCATGGTGGTGAGGAAGTGGCTATGGATGATGATGATGATGATGGAAAAACTGAGGTTGGATTTAGTTTTAGGCATTTGTTGAGAACATTTGCTAATTTCATGGATATTAATGGTGGTTATGGGATGATGGTGGTGGTGATGATAATGGTGGTTGTGATGTATATCAGATTTAGCTGTAACGACAACCTTTTTACACTTATATCGCCTCTTAACTCTCCTTTGTAGGCTGTGATGTAATATAAATGGTTACTATGAAAAAGGATGAATAAGAAAAACGGAAGTGTCTAAAAATGAGAAACAAACAGAAAAGAACAATAACTTAAGGAGGAAGAAAGAGAAATTATGGAAGAAAAAAGAAGCAAAAGGGGAAGCGAATAAGCATATAAAAGACAAAGGAACAAGTAGGAAAAGAAGAAATAAAGAAAAAATGATATGGCAAACGAACGCTATCGAGTGTAACAGAAACATTACAAGAGTAACATGAAAAAGAATAAAAAGAAAACAAAGAAGGGAACCAAAGAGAGGCCAAAGAACAAAAAACAGTAATGAGAGAATTCAAGAAGTTTGAAACCAGAAAGGAAGAAGAGAACAAGTAAAAAGTCAACAGTTATAAGTGGTGGCAGGAGGTGTGGGCGGCGTAGATGGCAGGTAGGGACACGTGTAGTAGTGTCAGCCGCTACTACCTTTCCTCCATATCGCCTCCTACCCATCTTGCTTTTGTTTATAATGCTTTAATACTCTGTACATTTTTATCTTGGCACAACACTGCCATCTCTCCATCTTGAATACTGAGCTGTAACTGAAACGAGTCTAGAATATAGTAATAGTCATGAAGAAGTGCTATGGGACAGGAGGATGTACAACAATAGTAGACTTATAATACTATTGAACGCCAAGAAATTTTATGCAACATGACGGAAATGATAATGATGATGTTAACCTCACTTCATCTCACCTCCTGCTGCCCGTGTGGCACGTTATGACAGACTATGATGGAGGGAGAAAATGAAAGGAGGAAAAGAAAATGACAAAAAAAATAAATAAAATAAAATGGTGACAAACCGAGTGAGAGAACAAAGTTAAGAAAAATAATGCGAAAGCAACGAAAAATGTAAAAAAAAGATAAAAAGATCAAAAAGAGAAAGAAAGGAGGAAAAGGAGAAAACGCGTGTAAGAAGAGTAAGATATAAACACTGATTAAACAAAAACGAAAAAAGGAGAAAGGATATGTAGCGAATGACAAAAGAAATGGACCGAAACAGGGTTGAACTCGGTACAGGTTTAGTTGAGTGCCAGGCCGCTACACCTTACTTCATCTCGCTCTCCTGCCTCTCTTGTTGCTTGTGATGATGTACTACAGTATAATAATGGAGAGGCAAAAGACAACCTACAACGAAAGAAAATGATGATGATGATGATGATGATGACTGTGATGGTGATAGTGACGTTGGTTATTTTGTCACTGTGGTGAAAACAGTTATATGGAAACTGGATGAAGATGATAAAAACTTGGTTTTTTACAAATGATATGGACAATGTGGTGGGTAATGATGTTGGAATCATGACATGGGTTGGCTATGGTGATGATGGTAATGATGAAAAAAGGAAATGACCGCACTGTCTCTACTCTGGCACCGTTGCAGAGCCAGGCAGTTGGAATGTGGCCAGTCTTGGCCTGGGTTGCACAGCCAGGCCGCTTGGACTCGTGGCCAGTCTTGGCCTGGGTTGCAGAGAGCCAGGCCGTTGGACTGTGGCCAGTCTTGGCCCTGGGTTGCAGGAGGCCAGGCCGTTGGACTGTGGCCAGTCTTGGCCTGGGTTGCAGGAGCCAGGGCCGTTGCACTGTGGCCAGTCTTGGCCTGGGTTGCACAGCCAGGCCGTTGGACTGTGGCCAGTCTTATCCGCCCATTAAACTCTGGTGGTGGACCTCCCCTCAGGTCCACCACTTGGTAGCGGGGGCAGTGTTTTCCGGCTGCATGCCCTTGCTGGTGCTAACCCCCGTACTGTATGTTGTGGGGTACGTTGTGTGGCATGTATAGCGCATATAGAGTTGAGTAGTGCTTTGAGATAGTTTTGAGAAATGGATGGTGGGAGTTATGTTCACATACCCGCCATGTTAGTACCACACTGAAAAAGGTCAGCAAAGGAGGATGGTCAGGATATCCCACAATGGTGGCTGTGGTGAAACAGGAGGCTCCAGCTGTCCCTCACCAGCAATCCCCATCCCCTTGAGAGTACCACCCCTGATCGGCTGGTGCTACAGCCTACTCCCTACAGAAGTAGGAAGCGTAGGCTGTAGAAGTAATATATAGCTGGCGCAACCCGAGGATCGTTTCAGCGTGAACCTGGTGGACTTCAGAGTGAAGCTGCTCTCTCTTCCTGCAGCTCACCATCCTCCTTTTCCAGGATCAGGGGAGTTGTGGGATCATGTGTGTACTCAAGCAACAGACCAGCTTAGTTATATCAGCGTGCCACTCACATGAGGGCATCCCTCTCCAACACCCAACCATACCCTGTCCTGACATTCATTCACGTTGCTGACCTGGGAAATTTCCATAACATCTCTCTCCCCTCAGTGATTTGATTTTGACCCATCACACCTCCACATGCCTATTGTATAATACTCCTGTAAACCATGTTGATAACAGTAGGGATATAAACAATGAATTAGAAATACCTGTAAAATGTTCTATGCAAGGGAAACTTGCTAGGGAAGAAATGCCACGGAAACTCTCTTCTGTCAACGAGAATATGGCAGGCCAACCCGCTGACTGCACACAGCTTTGTAATTCCTATATTTCTCCACAGCACCTTCCCTTGTTACAAGCAGTTACAACCTTACCGGCCTCTGCAATCATGCAACTCCCCAGGGGCAACTCAGGATATAATATCCCATATGGCAGTTCTCCATGCACCATGATAAACAGAATGGAACCACAGACAGACCACAGATGTGCACCAATTCTTAACATAACGACCTATACTCCGTCCACTTTAACTTGGCCTAAAAATTGCCCATCTACCGGTATCTTAAAATGTGCTACGAGCCTATCACACTGAGATTAATAATGCTAAGTAATATGGTGACATTCAGGAAGAAGTCCTATGGAAAAGATTTCAGAAACATACAATTTTTGCAAATTATGTAAGTTCCAGTGCCATCAATTCTCTTTTGTTTCTCAATTTGTATGATTTTCAGTAACCCGTTTCTTTATATAATACTTTTTTTATATTCAACATCATATAACATCTCCCATGTAATACAATTCTGAAACTGTTCTCTACCTCTTTCAACCTCTGGCAAGTGGGTATTTTCCTCTTCATCTACTTTATTCCTTTTACTGTCACTGTTTAACTGAACTTTGGAATTTAAGTGAAGTCTTTTTCCTTTATCCCTCCAGCTTAGTTATCTAATCATTTTGTTGATTTGCCTTAACATGGAATCACTTGGGTACATCAGCTTCTCTCTCACTTAACGCTTGAAACATGTTATTTGAGACATTATTATATAGTGTACTAACTGTAGCACCAGAGATCAGCAGCAGCTGTCGCTCCTTCTATGCAGTTGGGTAAAAACAATAACAGCTTTACACAGAAGCATCTCCCCTAGCTGCACTAGTGTTGCTCCCCCACCTATCCTTTCATACCATATTTCATTCTATCTGGTTATTTCTATACTATAACTTGGGTTAAAAGATGCTATGATACTATTTGAACTTTTCACTGCACAACCCTGGTATTTGGACTGTTGTCAACTTAAGCATACTAACTTATTGCTGCCTTAAGCTTTTCAACATCAGAATCTCTTCATTTGTATTCTGGAAGGTACTGGTAATGTTTACCACCAGTCCTTAATGCCTGTGTCTTGGTTGAGGTCACTGGTGTGAGTGTGTAGTATACTGCTGGATCACACTGGCATCTCCCAAGAGAAATGTACAGAAAATTTATCAAACAAAATTTTTTTGATGAGGGATTTGCTCAACTGATTTAATTATGTGTAGTATTTAACACAAAACATCTTCCAGAACTGCAAACTACAATGTCCTGAGAGATATGAAGACAATCTTGGTTAAATATCCTGGTTGGTTCTGAATCATTTTGGATGACAAAAACTGCAGCTTGGTTTTACTAAACATGATTTTCAATCCCATCCATCAGCATGGAAGAAAAATTACATTTTTAAATATACTGTAGTACGATACTGAACCGACAGCACCATTTTGTTGTATGCTGGACACTTTTTTACCTACACTACAACACAGTGTTAGTCTATACTATGTCTGTTGGTGCTGTGTTGGAGTAACTCACATTTTGGTGTTGTGTACAGTAGGCTATATGGCATACCAGTGTACTGATTCCCCACCTAACCTAACAAACCAGGTTCACCACCACAGGACACAGTTCAACTTATCCACTGTGGTTGCTGGTGTGGTGCTTGAGCAATTCACAAAACAGAAACATGACTGAATAGCAAATATCACAAACTATGACTGTCCCTTAATAAAAAAAAAAAAAAAAAAAAAAAAAAAAAAAATGCCACACGGGCACGACCTTTCCATATTTCCTACTGAAATTAATCCTTCACAGGTGACTTATGTTTCATAGATTATCATAGTTACAGGGCGTTTTTTAATAATGTTATCTGTGAAATATGTAAAGACATGTTTATGTCACACATTCCATCACCCACATAAAGGTACCACCAACAGGCAAACCTTGCTGACAAACTCTACAAATGCATGTCTTACTTTTGGCATAAGTAAATTCCCAACTGATATGTTAGGTTTGGAGAATTTCAATTGATTAAATTACTGTAGGATTAGCTAGGTTGAGATGGGCTTGGATTGGTTGTGTGCATAGGTTACGTTATGACAGATTAGATTTATTGTTAGGACTCAAGACTGGGATTTGGCCTGACAGATACTCAAGGGGTCTCTAAGCTACGTGGCAATCCAAGGTGGTTAAAATCACGGGGGGTGGGGCAAAGACCCCAGTTAGAAGAGGTTAGGCCTCCTCTAATCCTGTTTCTCCCATCTTTCCTGTCACTTTTTATTACTTTTCTTTCCTCCAGGTGGCTTAACATTGATATGGTAGGTGGGGGCGCTCACCATCCACTCACTCGATGTAGTGTTGCTCTCGGATGTCTGCCCTTTCCTCTCCTCTCTCCATTCCTTCCCCTACGGGTGACTTTACACTCCCTCCTTTGTCTTTCCTTCATTCTTTCCTCTTCCTTGTGCCTATGGGTCTCTACACTAAGTGACAAGCCTAATGGTTTCCTGTACACCAGGAAACCATTTACTACGCTGGGTGGTAACCATAGAACCAAATTATAACGCCTGGTGGTTTAGTGGGTAATTACAGCGCTCCAGTCGGATTGAGCCAGTGAAGGTTTATATCCAAGGGGTGGTTTGGGTTATTGCTCATGTAATGCCACTCAGGGATGAGTGAGGCTGGTCACTCTCATCTTAAATGTCAGGACCGAATTACATAACCCCGGGCTTCTACGCTCCTCATGGGGCAAAGTAGAAATGGATGATGGATGGATGGATGGCTTTACATTGAGTGACCAGCCTAACGGGTTCCTATAAGCCTGGAAACCATTTACAACGGTGGGTGGTAACCATATAACCAACCCATACGTGTTCCTTAAGTGTCACCAAGTGGGACGGTAGAGGGTTAGTGCTCCTCCCGGCAAAACAATCTTCTCAAGACAAAAGGCCACCCCTTACGGGATTATGGCGTCTGGCTATAGATAGATAAGATACGTTAGGTTTGACTGGATCGTTTGGTTTCGTATAGAGTTCAATGTTTGATGCACCAACGTGTCCCGTTGCCAAGATAGTAATCAACGAATCCAGTCAGTAAACAGGCTGACACAGCCAAACTGGCGGCTTCCTTAAATACTCCAAACAGTATATTTTATTTTTCCTCTACACATTTTGCAGTTTAAAATAACCAGATAACTATCTATGTTGCATATGGTAATAAAATTACTTTCCTGAAGATCATGAGACTGTAAGAAGACAGTTGCAATCACCACAACCATTTGCGATATCAAAATATTAAAAAACAAAAAATGAAAGTTCGTCCATTAAAAAAAGGTTATAACATATTAAGGAAACTTAGAACACAGGAAGAAATATAGGTAAATAAAGAGAGCACAGTGTATTTTTCCCCCTTTGGAGCAGAGGGGCCTAAGGCTGGGCTGGTGTAGTGCAGAACACTTAAGGACAGGAGGCTGACCTACGCCCCTGGTAATGTCTACAAGACAGAAATACTTGTGGGACTCCAACCACAGTGGACAGCCACAGGCCACTGTGCATTCTGACCCAAAAGCTCGACTACCACACCACCATTAATAGGCAACAAAAGTGGTACCAAAGTAACAAATAACTCAGCACACAAAGTATACTCCCTCTGGCTACCTCTGGGACTTGAACCACAGCACATTTTGACCCGAGGGCTCTACCTCCACGCCACCATTAAAAAAAAGTAACAAAGTGGGTAAAAAAGTGAGTAACAAGTAACATCAAAGAAAGCAAATGTCCCTCCAATAAGACAGAGTAAACTGAGAGTAACAAATAACATCAGAGAGTAATGTCTGTCCATAGAGATAATTCTCAGCACTAAGCAAAAAGACAAAACAAAATGTAGATTCCATTAAAGTAAAACAAAAACTTATAAGATAAATCAAATCACACCAGGTGTGGGGGTGGGGCCTGCCGCTGTGTGGGGTGGTGGTAAATCACACCAGGTGTGGGGGTGGGGCCAGCCGCTGTGTGGGGTAGTGGTAAATCACACCAGGTGTGGGGGTGGGGCCTGCCGCAGTGTGGGGTGGTGGTAAATCACACCAGGTGTGGGGGTGGGGCCTGCCGCTGTGTGGGGTGGTGGTAAATCACACCAGGAGTGGGGGTGGGGCCTGCCGCTGTGTGGGGTGGTGGTAAATCACACCAGGTGTGGGGGTGGGGCCTGCCGCTGTGTTGGGTAGTGGTAAATCACACCAGGTGTGTGGGTGGGGCCTGCCGCTGTGTGCGGTGGTGGTAAATCACACCAGGTGTGGGGGTGGGGCCTGCCGCTGTGTGGGGTGGTGGTAAAACACACCAGGTGTGGGGCTGGGGCCTGCCGCTGTGTGGGGTGGTGGTAAATCACACCAGGTGTGGGGGTGGGGCCTGCCGCTGTGTGGGGTGGTGGTAAATCACACCAGGTGTGGGGGTGGGGCCTGCCGCTGTGTGGGGGGAAAATCACACCAGGTGCGGGGCTGGGGCCTGCCGCTGTGGGGTGGTGGTAAATCACACCAGGTGTGGGGGTAGGGCCTGCCGCTGTGTGGGGTGGTGGTAAATCACACCAGGTGTGGGGGTGGGGCCTGCCGCTGTGTGGGGTGGTGGTAAATCACACCAGGTGTGGGGCTGGGGCCTGCCGCTGTGTGGGGTGGTGGTAAATCACACCAGGTGTGGGGCTGGGGCCTGCCGCTGTGTGGGTGGTGGTAAATCACACCAGGTGTGGGGGTGGGGCCTGCCGCTGTGTGGGGTGGTGGTAGCGGTGGTTCAGGTACAGGGCCGAGACACTGACCAACAGTTTGACCACAAACCACGCCACCACCCCCACCCAAGCCCCATTCCACACCTCCCACACCTCTATCACCCCAACTATGGCCTCCAGGGGGTGAAGCAGCTGGGCACAATAGATGGCACTCAGTGCCAGCTGCCAACTCAGCATACTGACACCCAGAATTACACTCAGCACCAACAGCACAACCTGAAACACGTCATTTTTGACAAACCAAAAGCCAACCCAAGTGGTGAGGAACCAACAGTGATAAACAATAAGCCAAGTTAGACCCGCGTTGAGCTCATACCGCAATTGTGAAGAAATTACCATCCCGGTCAATTCAGACAACATCAGCCTACCGGGATAGTGACTATATTGTTCTCCTAAGGACTGAATTACCCAGTTAAGCCTTGATGGCTCAATATTATGTCGCAAAATTGTGTCTAGAGGAACACCATTCTCAACAAATTTGGAAACAATATCAGAAATATCCTTACGGAAATAGGCAACACATGTTTTGACAAAAATGGTGAAACCTAAATCAGTAAGTGACACAATTACGAACCAACAAGTTATGAGTACGAACAATATCTTTTTGAGGAGGGGCCGAATCCCGTTAGTGTTGACGGGGATAGTGGTGGGGCGGTAGACCCCGTTGTCCATGTGTACAACTGTGTGGGACATTTTGGGATGAGCTTACCAAAACTTAATCGTAAGCTATATCACAATCCAATATCGTACTACACAGTACGATTAATTTTAACCTTACTAACCGTTATAAAATTACGAGTCACAATGAAAATGCGAGAGCGCGGACAACACACCCTCTCGCTAACTCGTCCACTAGAGTCGCTCACGCAGGTGCTCACCTTTTATAGCCCCAAGACGCTGGAAGTGGATATTATGAATACTTCGCGCTGCCATTATTTCGTTATTTTTCTGCCATAATTACCTCACTGCCATTCAAACCCTTTAAACTGACACATTTTAAGAAAAAAAAATCCGTGTTCTTAATTCTAGTAAATTAAGACTGATTTAGTGTTAAAATCGCATAATAAGAAAGGTCAAGTAGGTAATATTTTCGAGACTGCCTTTTTTCGGTCGTATCAACTTAAATTCAAATCGGCGTTTGTATTTTTGAATGCACCACAGCAAATGCAACATAAACTAGCCATATTGTTTTGTGAATATTGATTGTTTTCTTTTTCATTTCCTACCTATTGTTTCTTCAAAGAAGACACAAAATAAATAACGTTTCACAAAGACTTCTCCAACCTCCTTGGAAAATATCATGCATAGTTATGACACCTACCACAATACTAACCTACTGGCCTCTAACTCCATATCCTTTCCATAGCACCTCTTCGTGACTAGCACCATAGTCTATGTTAGTGCTAATCTCTTATTACAGCACAACACTGAAGATGGTTAGATGGCAATTTTACGCCAAGTTAAAGTAAACAGAGTTTAGTATCGTCACTATTTACTTTCCTCTAACTTCTCCTAAAGGCCTTACTTTGATCAGCTGGATTGGTGATAATTACAGTATAAGGGAAAAACATTCAAGCACCAGATTCTGTGGCTACTAATGGTGCTTTTAATAACAAAATCAAACAATTTATGGATGCTGTGAACTCTCTTCAGCTACAATTAGGGTGAGGTGGGGGTCAACCCTACTATTAGTGGCAAAATATTACACCAAACATTCAGATAAAGGTTTTATTATGAAATGTAAATATCAAAAGAAGCTTCAGGAATAGGGCTATCTTTGGTATGGTTATCACTTCCTTGAAAAAAAAAAAAGTTGACTTAAAAGTGTATTTTCAAAAAGGTAGCCATGTGTATAGATAGTGGGGGTGAAGCCTACATCCTATTTGACAACACTTTAATGTGGTACCAAAGTAAATCTAAGTTTATATATGAAGTAGGCAATGTAAGAATTCAGAGCAGAGACATTAATCTACTCCATGACTTTCATAATGCCTTACAAGCAACACAAAAATTTAATATTCCATTATTAAATGTTTAACCTGGCTGAATACTGAAATGTGGTGCTAAATTATTGTAAAAGTAAAGGACATATGCTGTCCCAGTACAAAAATGTTGGCCACATGTTACAGAAATATATATGCCATGAATGAAGAAAAACAGGCCAGGTTAAGACGTAGGACTGTTATTATTTAAAAAAGATATATGCTATAACACTACATAAATAAAGGTGAAGGTACACACTGCACTCTTTAATCTACCTCGGGTGTTATGCCAGCATGTTAACCTGATGTTACAAGTCTACTTCATATTGTACTGAGTTAGAGCCACATTGAATTTAATTATTCTGGCAAGCCTCTGTTTTACCTCCCCCCATTTGCAAGGCATCTTGATAAACCTGTGAAAGACATATTACGTGAGTTCTTCACACACAAATCACCTTACTAATACTGTATTTTGTAATTTGTGGTGGACCGTAGAGAAATGAATTGGTATTGTACGCCCTACAACTATCGGTAAAAATAAAATGACACAATATCTTTATTGGGTTATAGGCCAAATAATTCAATCTGCATATCCCATATCAACAAAATTATACATATATCCCTGCAACAAAATCGTACCGAATACGACTGAAAATCATGTTGCACCAAACACATGTACCGGTACATAATTTCATGCTGGATTGCTGGCAGTAATGTTCTGTGAGTATCCAGGTACCTTCTAGGTATTTATTTTGTATGATGTGTCCACTACCCACGCCATAATATTTATAAAGTCGACACAGGCCTCGGGATTCGATGGTCATCAATTTCTTCATATATATTATAGCAGCTAAGTAGACTCTAATTACGACAGAATGCCCCACCATCAGAATCTACCAGTATTCATTGTCGATATACGATGTATCAGCAGTGATAAATGTTATACCAGACATCCAAAAAACTGAAAACTCACCTCCCACATCCAGCTTTCCACATGTAAACATGGCGCTACCAGGCGGCCCAGCTGTCCTGCCGCGTTTTCTTCTTCTTAAGCTGTTACTATTCTAGACCCAATAGGGAGTAAAGGAAAGCGTCTGTACCACTCCCTAGTACGGATATACCCACCTCACCCTACCCTAGAGCGTCTGTACCACCCCCTAGAACGGTTTATGCCCACCTCACTTACCCAAGAGCGTCTGTACCACTCCCTAGCACGGCTTATGCCCACCTCACCCTACCCAAAAGCGTCTGAACCACCCCCTAGTACGGCTTATGCCCATCTCACTCAACCCAAGAGTGTCTATACTGTACCCTGGATTATGCATGTGACTAATGCCACGCGTAAAGAATATTATGGTTCAAATCTGGTGGTACCAAATATATTTCATACTAACTATACCAACAGCATGTTAAAACACCACAAGATATTCGCCTACATGGATATACACGTACAAATACTTTTCAACTTCAGAGAGTGCACAATTAACTTATATCTGTTCTTCGCAAACATTCATATTTACTGGAATTCAACGTATAACAAGACCATTTTATAAATACGTTTGACAATTATACTTGCATAACACCGTGGGTGAATGTTATTGTTGTAGTGCCTATAGTATATTCTTTTACAGTAACTGTACAGATAAACTGGTATATACCACTTTTATGTGATTAAACTGTGTACTATGCATTACGACTAGCCATTCAACATACCATGCAATGCTATCTGCAGCTGTGGTAGTCCATCTCTGTTCACTTCCAGGAGAGTTTCACCATGCAGTGCCTTCTCCAGCTGTGGTACTCTATCTCTGTCCTCTTCCACGGGAGTCTGACCATCAGGGTGGAAGGAATGGATGCTGCCATCTGTGTAATGTCATAAATAGTTTGGGATCAACGAGACATACCTAACCAATAGTGTTGCTATATGTGTGCAATATGGACACCATCAGTATAAGGAGAGTGCATTGATAAAAAGACAGTTTATAAGCATTATCTTCACAATAATCACTGGGACAGGGGAGACTGCTTAACACAGTGCAGCTACTCTGTAATGTCCTCATCACAAACTGGTTATGCTATCATATTTTGTATATAAGACTATATGACACTTGTATATTATGACTATATGCCATAATGTGTTCTGTATCATAACATGTTATGGACATCCATACATCGTACCAGAGGAAACGTCTGTCAACCATTTGTGCCCCTTTTACAAAATTAGTCATTGCCATCAAGTTGCATGTGTTACATGTAATCATTACACAATCCTGGAGGACGAATGGGTGAATATCTACCATAGTCTGCTGGTGTCAACTGATGATGTACAACAGCATCTGGATGTACGTTGATGGAAGGAGAATCTTCAGCACTTCTAGCGGGAGGTACTGGTGGATCCTCGATTGACATATCCCCTGTGGAGGTGGAGCCAGTTAATACAAACTATACTGTTACTCATAATACATAAGGGGAACAGTAGGTAATATGTGCAACATTTATCCATACATGAAGTACAGTACATAAATGTTTGGCAATGTAGTTTTGTTCTGTCTGCAACTGTTATGCAGGTCATTAATATAAAAACCACCACTTTAATGTATGCGGATGGCGGTGGCTGAATTGATATAGAGCCGGCCTGCAGTCCTAATGGACCCAGGTTCGAATCCCAGGTGGGACTGGGAACAGTTTAAGGATTTAACCCTTTAACCGTGGGTGTCATTCCCGAATGACATTGAAAAAACTGGACCAAACTGCGGGTGTCATTCTGGAATGTTCGTGAATATTTTGAACACCGCGCGTTTTTCCTGTGCGCAAATTGTTTCACGCAAGAGTAGCTGTCGAGTTCTTTCACGCCAGCCCTCCCACACCCCCCTCCTCCCACCCCAGCCCTGACACACATCAGTCAGTATCTGTCCAACTCTGTGCGTGATAATGGCGCTCCGTCCCGAGTCATCATCGCTCGCTTCCTCCTCGGAAATTCCTAGTGCTAGTGTGCCTTCGACCTCTACACCGAAGAAGGAACTGCCGACGGCGAGGCAGAAGGGGTTGAGCACCCCAGAAATTAGAACAGAGCTGGATAAAACTGTAAGTACAACTCTGAATTGTGGCAGTGAGAGTGATACACTTATAGAAAGTAGTAGTGATGACTATGCAGTTATTGGTGGTGAAATGTTTATGATTGACAGTGACAGTGATGAAAGTTAACATGTTGTCTCCCCCTCACCGCCCACAACTTACTCTGGGAAAGGGAAGGCGCCCATGGGGAAAATGGGTGTAGCACGTGGGAAGGGAGTGAAGCGGAAACTTACATCTCCTACACCCGGCCCTAGCAAGCATTTCCCACCACTTTCCCGTTCCCCTAGCCCTATTGTCCTCACATCATCTTCATCTTCTGCCGTGCCCTCTCCTCAGTCTACATCATCTGAGGAATATGAATTCCCAAAGCCTGTACAGCGAAGGAAGACAGGCCGTGCAGGCACGGTAAGCAGGGCAGGCCGGCCTAGAACAAAGGGGATGCGTGGCAGCAGGAGGGCAAAGCAGGGTGATAAGCGAGGTGATAAGCGGGGAAGAAAGGGTCAGATTTCACCACACACCAGTTCAGTAACCCCCCCGCCCAGCTCCCTCACCCTCGCCACCCCCCCACTCACCACCCTCCCGCTCACCTCCTGCCTCACCCATTGCCTCCACCTCAACTCCTTCTCACCGGGAAAAGAATGCAATGCGACCTGCCACTGCCACTGAACCACACACCGGGAAAGTGGATGCATTTGTTTGGTCTGACGGTGCTGATTTTCAGCCACAAAATCCGCCGTTTGACATGACAAACGCGAGAATACAGCCTGCCTTCCCATGCAACGAAGGAGATGACTTTGTAGACTACTTCCTGGCCTTCATGGATGACGAAATTGTGCAATTTGTCAGCGATGAGACCAATAGGTATGCAGCTCAGTGTGCAACAGAAGGGCTGGGACCTATTGGCTCACCAAAGCAGTGTCGTGGTTGCCTGTCGGGATCAGAGAGCTGTATGTGTTCTTTGCTCTCATGTTCTTGATGCCCCATATCAAGAGACATGAGTTGGAGGAGTACTGGCTGGTTGATGACATTACTTCAATCCCAACATTCGGCAAATACATGTCATGAGATCGGTTCCGACAGGTGCTAGGATACCTGCACTTTGCTGACAATGGAAACCCGTCCCAAACTGACCCTTTGTGGAAAGTGAGGGATTTCCTCAACAGGATTAGGGATCGATTTATGCGATTTTTCCGTCCTATGCAAAAAGTCGTCATAGATGAATCCCTGGTATTGTTCAGAGGACGTCTCAAATTCATGCAGTACATCCCCAGCAAACGCCACCGCTTTGGGATAAAGTTCTTTGTGCTGTGTGATTGTGAGACGGGGTATATCCTTGATTTCGTGATCTACTCTGCAAGCACAATGGACGTGGACAGGAAAGACCCCCTTGGCTTCTCTGGCTCCGTAGTAAAAGTGCTCATGGAGAGGTATTTTGGTGGGAATCATGTGCTGTACACAGACAATTACTACACAGCACCGAAACTCGCCAAATACCTGGCTGAACACGGCATCGGCACTATTGGCACTGTACGGAGCCACAAGAAAGAGTGGCCAAGTTTCCCTGAAGCATCATCCTCATCCAAGGGAGATGTGCACCTGAAGAAGTCTGACAAGCTTCTGGCGATCAGGTGGCACGACAAGAAGGTCGTGAATATGCTCAGCACCATCGACAAGGGGGAACTGCAGAGAACTGGGAAGGTCAGCTACAGGATGGGAGAGCCCTAGGTCAAGAGAATTAATAAGGTCTCTCCACGCGCAGCTTATCCGTGACGTCAGCAGAAGTAAGTGTGTGTGTGTGTGTGTGTGTGTGTGTGTGTGTGTGTGTGTGTGTGTTGTGTGTGTGTTGTGTGTGTGTGTTGTGTGTGTGTGTGTGTGTGTGTGTGTGTGTGTGTGTGTGTGTGTGTGTGTGTGTGTGTGTGTGTGTGTGTGTGTGTGTGTGTGTGTGTGTGTGTGTGAGAGAGAGAGAGAGAGAGAGATCCCACAAACTGCCAACATAAATATTAACACCGAATTTTTATCTAACTTTACAATATTTTTGGGTGCAAGGAAATTATATGAAAATGAATACAATAAGAATATGAAGTTCTCATTGGCCGAACATATAAGCCTAAGGATGAAAAGCTTGGATAAATGGGCAAAATATTTCTTCTAAACTTCCAATATTTTTTTGGCAACACTCATTCCCGTGAGACGACATTACAGGTGGATTTCCTTAATTACTAAACTTCCACGGTTAGCACCAACATGACTAAGTTCTAGTGTGCATCCTTGAATACTAGATTTTCATTGTATGATGTTGCTATTAATATATATATTTCTTACCTCTCTGATCAAAAGAATCTACTCTGTCTCCAGTATCATGGGCCCCCTCATACTTCAGGTTTCTCTCCTATGCAGTTGTTTCAGAATGCTTACTACATATGTAGGAATTGGCAGGATTAAAACAAGGATCTGTTTTTCTGCAGAACTTGACCCATTTATTTCTCATTTCCACATCCTTAGGAAATCTGTGGAAGCTTATATTAATGCCTTTAACCCGAGAAGTTCTACACCCATTCGCTGCACAAAAAGTGGGCATTTTACCCCCCCCCCAAAAAAAAAAAAAAAATAATAATAATAAATAAATAAATAAATAAAAATAAAAGAGACCCTCCCTCAATTTTTCGCGAATTCACAAAAAACGGAGATCCTTCTTGGTGTATGGGTCAGTGGAGACTGATGAACTGACTACACTCAGGGCTTTACCTGACACTTCTTGTGACGTCATGCGCACAAGGGGTGAAAACTGGTACCTCGATGGGCAGACCTAATAATTCTCTTGACCTAGGGAGAGCCAATCATGAAGCCCGATGCCGTCACTGACTATAATATCAACATGAGACTTGTTGATAAGTCTGACATGATGATTGGCGAGATAGACTGTCTCAGGAGAAACACCCGATGGTACAGGAAGGCTTGCCTGCACATGCTCGATATGTGCATGCTCAACGCCTTCCTCCTCTACAAGACACAAGTCGGGGGGCATAAGGCAACCATCCCTGAGACAGTTCTCCAAGACTGTCGTGCAGCAGCTGCTTGCACGATTTGGTCAGGTGACGGCATTGGTCCCGAGGCGACACTCTGACACACAACCTGACCATCTTGAGTGCCGCAATTACATGAGCCGGCACCAGCTTGTGAAATTGCCTCTCACCGCAGGCGGCAGGTTGTCACAGGGCCGCTGCAGAGTGAGTCATAACACAACACGGAGGCCTCGGGCGAGAAAAATGAGCACACACCAGTGCCAGGAATGCCAAGTCGCTCTCTGTGTGACTCCGTGCTTTGCCGAGTACCACTCTCTGAGTAAATACTGACAGTGACAGTGATATACAGTGATGCGAGAGTGACGTGCTTTACCAATAATTGTATAAGGGAGAATGTAGTAATAAGGGATATTTTGCCTAGAAAACAATGTAAATATTGACCAGTATAATAAGTGATATTGTAATAAGAAAATCTGCGGCACTGCTGTGATTCTGTGATGCGACAGTGACGTGCTTTACCAATAATTGTATAATACAGTAATAAGAGATACTTTACCTAGAAAATTATATAAATATGGCCAGTATATAAGTGATATGGTAATAAGAAAATCTGCAGCACTGCTGTAATTCTGTGATGCGACAGTGACGCAATATAGTAATAAGTGCAGTGTAAATATAATGTATATTGGCCAGATTATATGTAAAATAGTAATAGAAGTTAGAAATAATGAAAACATCGCCGCTAACCAATCGTCAGTGAGCGTGTGATGCCGCAGTGACGTGCGGGCAATTATAGTGCCTTTTACCTACCTCAGTGAACACAGAGTGGGTGTTTATCGTATGTGCAGTGTTCATATATGTTTATATTACTATTATCAGAGAGTGGTTGGCATTTGGTACTGGTGTGTGGGACGTAAAATAGTGATTTTACACCCCTCACTTCTAACGGCACTGCCCGTCCTGTGAAAGTCCACAGAGTCATGAAACCTACATCACTGCAAAGCTGAAGGTTAGTGCTTTCTAATGGTACCTTATTTTTTGCTCTAGCTTTATTCTGTGCAGAGTTATTAAGGTTTAAAGTTTTGTTTACATTTGGCTGGAACCCCCGCGGGAGAGGCCAGTCGGGGCAAAACAATGCCCGCGGTTAAAGGGTTAAACTTCAGAAAAAGCAGACTTTTTTGATCTACCAGAGACCCACCGACATGTCATAAAAGTACCCCCGCTAATACCAGTACACCAGTCTTGTATGGGACAGCCCTAGCATGTATTCAATATCGATGGTGTGTTAACGCCGAAGTGGTGACATGTGGTAGGAGGCCTATTAGGACTTGGGAATATACTATCTATCTATCTATCTATATACCTAGGCTGCTTCCCCCAAGGAAAGGGAGGTAGCCGAGACAGGACGACTCACTCTCCATTTACTCATCCATTCAAACACATTCATTCGCATCTTAGCCCCAAAGGGGAGAACGGACAGATCCTCACCGCACCACACCGCACAAGGGTCAACTGGGCAACGCAATCAGTGACATCCGCAGCAGGGCCCCGACAGATATATATATATATATATATATAGATATATATATATATATATATATATATATATATATATATATATATATATATGCAGCAGCAGCAGTTTGAGTACGATATCCACTGCAGGACCGGCCTATCCCGACCGAAGTTGGGACGATACAGCCAATGTATCTCTACCAAGTGGCTTAGGCTGTCTGGTAGAGATTGTATGTAGGGTGAGAAGTGCTTGTAAGTGTAATTGTAGTGTTGGAGTGGCTTTGGATATGTGTATAGTCTGTGAACCAAGTATAATCGGCCCGCGGAAGCCGACTGGGTGCAAGCATACTTTACAGTAAGCGACACTGGTTCTACCACAGCACCCCTTGTGTCCTCCAATGTAGTACGTGGCCGGGTGAACACTCCCAAAGTTTAATACCCTGGCGGGGCGCAAACCCTGGCCCACCCGTGTACGAAATGCACACTCTATCACAGAGGCTCCATATATATATATATATATATATATATATATATATATATATATATATATATATATATATATATATATATTGTGGTAGGTGGGGGCGCTCACCATCCACTCACTTGATGTAGCGCTGCTCTCGGATGTCTGCCCTTTCCTCTCCTCCATCCTTCTTTCCATCCATCATCTGTCTTTCTTTCCTTCATTCTTTCCTCTTTCTTCTGCCTGCGGGTGACTTTGCACTCCCCCTTGTGTCTTTCTTTCTTTCATTCTTTCCTCCTCCTTCTGCCTATGGGTCTCTACACTGAGTGACAAGCCAAATGGTTTCCTGTACGCCTGGAAACCATTTACTACGCTGGGTGGTAACCATATAACCAAATCTTGGCGCCTGGTGGTTTAGTGGGTAATAACGGTGTCCCAATCGGATTGAGCTTGTGAACGTTTATATCCAAGGGATGGTTGGGGTTTATTGCTCAAGTAATGCCACTCAAGGATGAGTGAGGCTAGTCACTCTCATCTTAAATGCCAGGACCAACTATAATTTTCGTGTTTTTGGGGGGTGGGGTGGGGTTTGGGGTGGGACAGCTCAAGCAGCCCAAGTTATCAGCATCACCTGGAATTTCCTAGTTGAAGTAACATGTATTAATCGGTCACGCCTGGGTAAGCTGAAATTAAGCCAGGTCTTTATGTGGGGCAATATCACGCTGATCACATTATACAGACTGGGGTCAGACATGGGGCCCAAGCCGGCTTAGGCTTCATGACGCAACGGTTTTTAGGTCTTGGTTTTGGCTTCATGAAGCCATGGTTTTTAGGTCTTGGTTTTGGCTTCATGAAGCCATGGTTTTTGGTCGCGGCTTCGGCTTCGAAGCCAAGGGCCTGGCTTCAGCCCCAACTGCTGGCTAAAGCACCAGACCCAGAAAATTCGTTACAGGAACAGAATATGCATAAAAACTGCCTGATTTTCATATTTTCAAGTCCTTTCTTTTGCATCCACTTCAGCTCAATAAAAATATCAAATATTATATACAGAATCCTTTATTTCCAGACTGACGATTCCTAGGGTCAACATTTGTATGTAAGAGATAATGGTACTGTACCTATTTGCCCCTAGGTAAGATGCAAGGTATTATGCACTCACTCACTTGCAAGGACTCACTACGTTTGAAGTTCTGATTTTCTTACTGGCTGGTTACAACTGGCATACTGTGACACGAAGCTGATTACTGGCTTCATATAATTCTGACAGCTTCGGCTTTGTCTCTGTGAATGTCTACCTGGCTTTGGCTTCGGCTTCGGCTTCACGACTTTCCAAGGCCGCCGGCTTCGGCTTCATGACTTTTGAAGGGCTACGGCTTGGAAGCCAAAGAGGTGGCTTCAGTCCCATGTCTGACTGGGGTTGAGAAATCCATTGGTTGGGTACAGTGGTATGACAATACAACTTGTTGATCCACTAACTGGATGGCAATACATAATTATTGACAAATGTCATAACATTAATGGTACTGACATGCAAATATGACTTACGGAAGGGGTCACTTTAATACTTTATTTATACCGTACTCTGTATAAGACATGTATTGATGTTATCCATTCTCTGTACAAATACACATTTTAAGAATGCTATAAATATCATTCAGACGAGTAAATATTCTAATAGGGAGTGCAACACATAACTATTACTGGTGGAATGGCGACAGCTGTTGGAACAAGTCTGCGTTAATAATATTCATCACAGAAATGATCGCAGCTTTAAGACAGATGGGGACAACGTCTATGTTCTTTTAATACAAATTTCAGCTATTCTGTGAAAATAAGACTATGTTTGATATAGGTAATGATAACACATTTATTGCTGGTGATGGAAGAAGAGGAAGAAAGTTCAAATTATTTACCTGTATCAAGAGATTTACTTTACTGTACACATGTACAGTTGCGGACATATCAAACAGAAACACCCCATCCATCAGCAAGGTGATGTAATGCTTTCCGCATCTGGTAACACTGATAGGTATGGAACTTAACTGGGATTCGTTCGGTCGCTAAGACGAACCGAACGCGGTGATAATTGCCGCTGTGCGCAGTTACTAGTATGTGCCACCTGGCAATATACTGAAAATAACATCGTTTTGTGATTATGGCAATAAAATAATATCACACCATATATATTCGTATTTTAATCACACTAAACACTAACGTTTCGTAAGTGTGACTTTCGACAAACTTCACAAATCAATCAACAATTACTGACGGCCAGCATTTAAGCAATTATAACATTACCTGCATTCCCGCACCCATCATAATAATCTCAAAATTATCGTGACCCCCCTCCTCTCTGACCATGAACCTGAAACTGGTAGACTTCTTTAATCCACGCAATTTTATAAGAGGTGGCGCCACAGGAGGAGGCAGGGTGGGGCGCCTGGGAGACAGGAGGAGGGATGTGGGTGAGGTGGGGGCAATAGTGGGAGGGGGCTGGTGGGAGGGGGACTCTACAAGAACTGAGTGATGGGGTAGGGGTGTGTGGACTGAGGCAGGAAGCTAGAATGGGATGGATAAATGATACGCTGGTGACATGGTGCCAAACCTGCTATAGTTCAATGTTGATTATCGAATTTGATAGTCAGGCAGTTAAATGTTATGTAGACTTTGGCACGTTACGCAGTCTGCCAGCATGTTTTGTTATACCGTCTATAGGACGACCAACTCCCCACTGGGTGGCGCATCACTCAAACCCTGCAATATTGGTGATATATGAAATGCCCCTAGAATGTTTGCCTGATGTCACACCTATCGGGTTGTCGTAAGAGATTATTCTCCCGGGCTAGACCTTGATAAATCATATGCCCGTGCTTGGTGACACGAGAGCGCTGCTTCTACCAGCAAGGCAGCTACCTGGACAGGAAGCTAAGATCACACCTGTTGTCATTGCGACTGGGGTTATTCCTGTTGCGTTTACGTAGCAACATCATGAATGACGACTGTGATATCGAAAGCAGGGGAGGGGGGGAAAGGAATCTTATCTTGCCACAACAGACAATAGTTAACAGTAGTGATTCGTGCTTATGGTTCTCGTTAATATCTGTATGGCACAGATGTAAACGAAAACGTGATTTACTAGGGGAGGGGGATGAACTATGTTCCAGAACTTAGGATGGGTTAATAGGCGAGTTGAGAGATGCCTTATCAGCTCGTTCGTTCGTTCGTTTACAGATTCCCTGCACCTATAGTGCAGGCCGGGCCATACACTGGCCCGGTCAGTGGGGTATGGGCTGATTGAAAAATAGTAAGGTGGGAGGACAGGGCCTGGGGACTGCCCAGCACACACGCCCTGTCTCCTGGCTGGCTTTGTGGTGTGTGTGCTTATCAGCTGTATTACATGATCTTTATGTCGAACCACTGCAGACCTCATACTAATAGAGTAAATTGTGGTATGGCGGACGTGTAACTTAAGAAAACTGATTCACCACCACAGTATCCAGTTCACTGTCCGCCCCTCCCTCTTCCCGACACTGCGTGCATTCAAACATGGTCTCTCAATCTTGGGTACTGACAGGGAGGGGAGATGGCCGTAATGCTACACCATGAACAGGGGATCACATGTTTATACATCAACGACAGTGGTTCACCAGTCCTCCTTAATGAATTGCAACACACACCGTTACTCAACCAGGACGGCAGCCCCATATTCGGACACTGCTGAGATGTGTGGCTCAATAGTTGCTTTCCATGAACAGGGCAATAGTCCTCGTATTTATCTTTATCCTGTCAATTGCATACAATGTGAACGCTACTTGGTTGTTAAGCATAACCAAAAAACACTCAGATATAATGTGTGTTTGCATTTAATACAAGCGATTTCTGTAACTCATGGCAAATTTGATGTAATATGCACGTGCTCAGACTGGATAACTGCAAACATTACAACTTTGTTCCACCATTTTTGGCGCGAGGATTTTGCTCGAGGATTTGTGAAGGAAGGCTTAGGGCATACGACAGTTGCTCAGTATGAACCTAAATATAACTAACAACAACAGGCAATGTGTAAAAATCAACAGTCAAACACGGCATACAGAAAACGGTAACGTAAACCTGGGTTAAGTAAATCCACCTTTATTTTAATTCGGTATCATAGATTTTAATGAGAACCATAGGGGCCATCATTACTGTCAGACTGTTTATATTTATTGGTAATAAAGGTAAACTCTACATTGGTCTATCCCTACTCTGTTTACGATATTAGTCGTCTATCCTCATACTACGTAACAGGCTACAAAGAGTCATTCCCACACTATGACAACATCTGCAACATCTGACGAACTGTAGGGACATGCCATATATTTGCACATTAACAAATAGTCACCATACTCAAAATACACGAGTACTGAGCCACCCAGTGGAAAGTGTGTCGTGAACTGTCACAAACCATGACGGTCAGTTACAACATGTGGCAACGTCAACATAACGTTTCATAATCTGACTAAAAGTCCATATTCTCCAAGAAATAATTATATGGCCCAGTCATCACCTTGCAATCTATCCCTCCCACTATAGCTTCTGTCGTCTACCATAGTCCACCGTCCCCTACCCCATCACCCCTCTCCTCTAGCCCCCAGTTCGACCATTACTGTCCCCATCCTCACACACCTCCCTCCTCCTGTCTCCCACCCCCACCCTGCAGCCTCCTGTGGCGCCACCTCCTGTATGCAGTGAACTTGCTTCGATTTCAGAGGTCTACCAACGTCAGGTTCATGGTAGGGAGGATGGGCGTCACGATAATTCACTGTTCAGTGATACTTGTGGGACAGCTATTAACTATGACTTATATATATGATGAATTGTTAACTGTTGCATGGTTCGTGACTCAAAACTAACCCACTCAAGAAATCCGTTTCATTTATAATAACTGCCATTATCTTGTGTGATATAATTTTTAAAATCTTATCATAATCATGACATGCTATAACAAGTATATTTTCTGGCGGGACATTGCTTATTTACCACCAATAACTGCGCGCAGCGGCAACGATCATAACGTTCGGTTCGTCCAATCGACCAAACGAAACCAGGTGAAGTTCCGTACCTGTCAGTGTTACCAGATGCGTACAGCATTACACCACCTCGATGGTGGACGGGGTGCTTCTGTTTGATATGTCCGCAACTATACCTAACATCACTCGTTCACTCCCTCACTCACTCATTCCCTCAGAAAATACACTACTGTATGTGTGTGCACACAAGAATAACATTTGTGGCAACTCATTTATTCCAGAGTACCCGGTATGCAATGCTGTCATCAGCACTGCACTGTTGCATTTCCCAGTGGCTAATTATCTCAAAGCTAATGTCACTTTACATCTGCAGATAAAAACACGCAGCCGGCCGGGGTAGGACGAGTTTAGAGGACTGGTTGGAATTTGGGGATGGTCGGACGTGGGATATGGGTGTGGCTAGAAATGGTTGGGATTTGGGGCGACATTAGACGTGGGATATGGGTGTGGCTAGGACTAGTTGGGATTGGGCGTGGCTGGATGTGGGATACTGGTATGGCTAGAACAGGATGGGATTTGAGTGTGGCTGGACGTGGGATATGGACGTGGCTAGAACTGGTTGGAATTGGGCGTGTCTTGGTGTAGGATTTGGCTCTGGCTGGGCCTGAGAGTTGAATGTGGCTGAGCTTGTGGCTGGGCGTGAGATCTGGGTGCGGCGGGGAGGGGATTTTGGGTGAGGGGGGGCAGAGGATGTGGGTGAGGCGGGGCAAGGGATGTGGGTGAGGCGGGGCAAGGGATTTGGGTGGGGCGGGGCAAAGGATGTGAGTGAGGTGGGGCAAGAGATTTGGGTGGGGCGGGAAGGGGGATTTGGGTGAGGTGGGGCGAGAGGGATTTGGGTGGGGCGGGGAGGGGGATTTGGGTGAGGTGGGGCGAGGGATTTGGGTGGGGCGGGGCATGGGATTTGGGTGGGGAGGGGTATGGGATTTGGCTATGGTTGTGCTTGGTAATTGCGCGTGGGATCTGGGCGTGGTTAGGAGGCTGGATGAGGACTAGACAGGATTCAGGTAGGGCTGAGTGGGATTTGGGCGTGTTTGGGAATGGGATTTAGGCGTGGGATCTAAGACAGACGGGGGTTTGGGGGGATTTGGGGGTGGTTGGAATGGAATTTGGCCGTTGTTGAATGAGGAGAGGTGTGGCTGCTGGGACTTGGGCTGGAGGCTGGAGAGAGGTGGTGGAGTGAGGTCTGGTGGGGTGGGGTATATTGAAGAAATCTGGTATGGTGTGGTGTTATGTGGTGGGCTGGTGAGACATGTAGTGTGATGGGATGTTGTGTGGTACCGTATGTGGTGTTATGTGGTGTGCCGTGCTGTGATGCGTTGTGAGATGTACTATTATAAAGAATGGGGGTATATGAGGCTGCTGTAAGGAATGGTGTGGTCTAAAGCGTGGTGTTGTGGTGGATTGTGGAGTTGTGGGGCCATTTTTATTTTGTGGTGTGGTGTGGTTCGGTGTGGTGTGCAGTGGAGGTGTGTAACGACGAGTGGCGTGGAGGGAAAGGTAGTGTAATCCTATAGTGTTAGGCGTGGTGTGGTGCGGTGCAGTGTGGTGTGGTGTGGAGGGGAAGGTAGTGTAATCCTTTGGTGTTAGGTGTGATGTGGCGTGGAGGGAAAGGAAGTGTAATCCTATAGTGTTAGGCGTGGTGTGGTGCGGTGCAGTGTGGTGTGGTGTGGAGGGGAAGGTAGTGTAATCCTTTGGTGTTTGTGTGGTGTGGTGTGGTGTGGAGGGGAAGGTAGTGTAATCCTTTGGTGTTTGTGTGGTGTGGTGTGGTGTGGTGTGGTGTGGTATGGAGGGGAAGGTAGTGTAATCCATTGGTGTTTGTGTGGTGTGGTGTGGTGTGGTGTGGTGTGGTGTGGTGTGGAGGGGAAGGTAGTGTAATCCTTTGGTGTTTGTGTGGTGTGGTGTGGTGTGGAGGGGAAGGTAGTGTAATCTTTTGGTGTTTGTGTGGTGTGGTGTGGTGTGGTGTGGTGTGGTGTGGTGTGGTGTGGAGGGGACGGTAGTGTAATCCTTTGGTGTTTGTGTGGTGTGGTGTGGTGTGGTGTGGAGGGGAAGGTAGTGTAATCCTTCAGTGCACTGGTTCATAAATTTTTTAGACCCGATACCCCAAAATTCAACTGCGAGTCAACCCGATACTCCATCTCTAATACTGCTACTCCTTCCACTTTCAGTTTCCTGGGGGAAAAAAAAAAAAAAAAAAAAAAAAAGAACGGCTATGAACAAACAGTTGAATTCTATAGATTCGTTTATTTATATTTTCAACAAAATAACGTTCATACACAGATTAGTTAGTAGTTACCATACACGATTTTTTTTTTTTTTCCAGGATACCTTTCTGGATACCCCCAAGAAGCCATTTCGATACCCCCTGGGGGTATCGAGGCACTACTTTAAGAACACCTGCTTTAGTGTTAGGAAAAATGTATAATGCCGTGGTGAGGATGTGTGGTTGGTTAAGGTGCTGCAAACAGATACACAGATCACACAGACCCTTATGGCAGTGTGGAATGTGACGACGTGAGGTGGAATTTGTGGTAGGCAGAGTGACAGGAAGCTTGGTAGGGGGGTAGAAGGGACCAGGACCAGGCTAGGTGGGGTTGGTTGGGGTGGAGCCAAGTTATAATAGGCTGTCGTGAGGTGGAACGGGATTATAGTGGATGGTGGTGAGGTGGAGTGGGGTTATAGGGATAGTGGTGAGGTGGAGTGGGGTTATAGGGATAGTGGTGAGGTGGAGTGGGGTTATAGGGATAGTGGTGAGGTGGAGTGGGGTTATAGGGATTGTGGTGAGGTGGATTGGGGTTATAGGGATTGTGGTGAGGTGGATTGGGGTTATAGGGATTGTGGTGAGGTGGAGTGGTGTTACAGGGATTGTGGTGAGGTGGAGTGAGGTTACAGGGATTGTGGTGAGGTGGAGTGAGGTTACAGGGATTGTGGTGAGGTGGAGTGAGGTTATAGGGATTGTGGTAAGGTGGAGTGAGGTTATAGGGATTGTGGTGAGGTGGAGTGAGGTTATAGGGATTGTGGTGAGGTGGAGTGGGGTTACAGGGATTGTGGTGAGGTGGAGTGGGGTTATAGGGATTGTGGTGAGATGGAGTGGGGTTTAAGGGATTGAAGTGTGTGGTGAGGTGGAGTTGAGTTACAGAGGATTGTGGATGGCATTAGGTTGTGGTGGGGTGAAGTGGAGCTAAATTAAGTAGCAAATTACTGAAGTAATAGGTAAATTGTGGTAAGATGGAGTCAGGTTGGCAGTGGAGTAATAATGGGAAATGTGTGGTACGGTGGAGTTAATAGTGTGGTAAGATGGAGTCAGGTTGGCAGTGGAGTAATACTGGCAAATGTGTGGTACGGTGGAGTAAATAGTGTGGTAAGATGGAGTCAGGTTGGCAGTGGAGTAATACTGGCAAATGTGTGGTACGGTGGACTTAATAGTGTGGTAAGATGGAGTCAGGTTGGCAGTGGAGTAATACTGGCAAATGTGTGGTACGGTGGACTTAATAGTGTGGTAAGATGGAGTCAGGTTGGCAGTGGAGTAATACTGGCAAATGTGTGGTACGGTGGAGTTAATAGTGTGGTAAGATGGAGTCAGGTTGGCAGTGGAGTAATACTGGCAAATGTGTGGTACGGTGGACTTAATAGTGTGGTAAGATGGAGTCAGGTTGGCAGTGGAGTAATACTGGCAAATGTGTGGTACGGTGGAGTTAATAGTGTGGTAAGATGGAGTCAGGTTGGCAGTGGAGTAATACTGGCAAATGTGTGGTACGGTGGACTTAATAGTGTGGTAAGACAGGGCTCTTGTTTGGCGAGCCACAGCTCGCAAATGCGAATATTTTTTCCCTTCTGCGAACAAGTTTTACATCCAAGTCGCCTTTCGGCGAGGAGAAAATACATCCACTTCAAACCCAGAAAACTACAAAATATGTAAATCGCACGTAAATGAATAAACAAAGCACGTTGTGATCGATTATTAAGTCTTTCCTTGTCGCCATTCTGAATGTATATAAACAGACCGACGAATGTTGCCGAGCGTACCCGAACTAAAGCCCGAACGTTCCAGAGATGGTTTGTTTACAAATATTGCGGCTCGTAGTCAGTTTGGCCACTAAAAACTTATTTGGCTCGTAAATCTGAAACCTTAGGAGCCAAGTGGTTCGAAACCATCTGCAGTTAGCAAGAGCCCTGTAAGATGGAGTGATGTAATAGCATGTGATGAGGTGCAGCCAGATTATATGGAGAGTTATGAACCACAATGGGGAGTTATGAAGCAGTGTATTTTATGACTGGCTACAATGACATTATAGCACAACGGCACGTATGATGAGTGCCATAGCAGGCTTCGTGGCTCCTTTGCTTTAGCGATTTACCTTGCGTGGGACACCTTCACATTCCCTTGTATAATATGTTTCCATTTATATCGATATAAGAGTTGTTTGCATCAACATCAAAAAGAACCTTAAGGTGCAATGTGCGGAATAAATCGGCTAATAAGGGGTGTTGCGAAATCCCCAAAGGCACTCAGAGTGTGACTGGTCATGTGGCAATGGAGAGGACATGCTGTATATGAGGGCGGTGGCATGGAGTGGAGGTAACACAGTATGAAGTCTACGGTACACCAGGGTAGCAAGAATAGACTGGTGTTGTGCTGTATAGTGTGGCGTTGTGCTGTATTCCTTGGCGTGGTGTTGCGTTGTGTTAAACGAAGAAATAAAGAAGAATTAGCACCAAGTCATAACACGGCCTTATGTACACACACACACACACACAATCTATGTATCTATACAGTAGCCCGACGCCCCAATCCCGCAAAGGGTGGCCGCAGACAAAACGCCTCCAAGTCTCTGTCACCCACCATTTGACTGCCTTCCCCCCGCCCTCATATACCTCTCAACTCCATCTCTCCACCTCATCCTCGGTCTACCCCTTCCTCTCCCTCCCTCCACTTCACCTACACACACCCTCTCAGTCAGCGCTTCATTCTCCATGCACTCCACATGTCCAAACCACCTCAGAGTATTTCTCCTAATTTTCTCAACCATATCCACATCCACCCCACAACGTTCCCTCACTTCTTCATTCGTCAACCTGTCCCTCCATGTCACTCTACATCCTCCTCTCAAGTAACTCATTTCCACTGCTCTCACTCTTGACTTGTTCCCTTCTAGCAAGGTCCATGCCTCACTTCCATACGTCAGGGTAGGGATCACAATACTATCATGCAGTGATTTCTTAACCTCCGTACTCACCTCCCTATTTCTCATCACTGCTTTCAGTAAACCAACAACCTTCCTTCCCTGCTCCACTCTTTCAAGAACTTCATTCCCCAAAGTTCCAACCTTACTCATCACACTACCCAAGTACTTGAATGCACTCACATTCTCCATATCCTCACCATCCAACCTCACCGTGCATTCTGTGACTTCATTTCTCTCAAACACCATAACTTTACTCTTGATTACATTCACTTTCAGATTCCTCTTCCTACACACTGTCCCAAATTCATTCACCAAACCTTGCAACTCCCATTCATCTTCACTCAACAATACTGTCATCAGCAAACAGCTACACCGGAATCTTCCACATCTCACCCTCATTCATTAGAGCCACCTCCACATACACTGCCCTACCTTGCACCTCCTTTACAACCCCATCCATGTATATATTAAACAGCCATGGAGACATCACACATTCCTGTTTCAGTCCCACATTTAGATCAGAGAACTCTGCTCACCATCTACTCGCACCGTAACCCTAGCTCCGTCGTACATACTCTTCACAGCACTCAACAACTTCCCCTCCACTCCATATATTCTTACCTTCCAAATACCTTGCATATCTAGGCTATTCTGTCATAAGCTTTCTCCAAGTCCATGAAGGCAGCATACACTTTCTTTCCTTTCTCTAAATACTTCTCCATTACACATTTTAGAACAAATATCTGATCTACACATCCTTTTCCCTTCCTAAATCCCCCCTGTTCTTCTCCAACTAGCTCCTCTGTTATATGCCTAACCCTATCAATGAGTATTCTACCAAATATTTTTCCAGTCACACTAAGAAGGTAAATACCCATATGGTTACCACATACTTCTCTCTCTCCCCCTTTCCTTTGTACAGTGGAACAATAATACCTGATTTCTAGTCCTCTGGAACCCTTCCCTCTTCCCAAGCCAATCTACACAACTTCCATATCCACTCCACAACAATCTCACCCCCATACTTCAGCATATCACCACACACTCCATTAATTCCTGGGGCTTGTATACCTACTTTCATCCACACCCATACAATCCTTGCACCCACTTTTCCAAACTCTTTTATAGTCTTCTTCCACTTCTTACTTATCATCAGATATACTCCCTCTCTTGCCCTCTCATTCTTATTAACTCCCGCACATACAGTATTCCTAAACCGTATTCCCATGCTCTCACCTTACTATTTTGTTTGTCAATCCACATAGATCCACTCCTGCATCCTCAAGCATCTGAACAATCTCTCTTTCACTTCATCATTCACTCCTCTCACATTCCATGTCCCAACCCTTAGAATGTCCTTTGTCCGTTCCTTAGTCGTCAACGTATGGTCCGTCCTGGTCCGAGACGCTTTATTTGCTTATTTAGTTCGTTCTTTTTACGGGTTGGGGCACTAACCCACCACCAACCCATTTAGTCGCCTCATACGACAAGTAGGGACGTTGGGGGAGTATTCTTGAAACCCCCCTACCCTCAGAGGGTGTTATCATGATGCACGGGTTAGCGTTAACCTCTATCTCTACGATACATATATACAAGGTGCTACACCAAAGTTCCAATAATTTGAGCAGAGGGAGCCAACTGTTTGCAGTTTTGCCTTTTGCCACCAGGAGGAGTCAGCAGCACCCCTTGTACGTCAGTGTGGCCCCGGCCGTGTCTGTGAGTGGATGCGTTGTTGAGCTGCGCTTACTACTGTAACGTGGTGTGTAGTTGGCTTGACGATTTTGCAATGGCGGACCAATGGCGCAGCAATGTCAAGTCGATGTTGAACGTTTTCTTAAATATCCAAGGATTGTTCACAAGGAATTCGTCCCACCCGGTCAATCTGTCAGCGGAAAGTTTTACTGTGAAGTTTTGCTGCGTCTGAGGGAGATCATCCACCACAAACGTCCAGAACAGTGGAAGAACAAGGACTGGGCCCTGCATCATGACAACGCCCCCGCCCACACATCAATTGTTGTCCAGCAGTTCCTGGCTTCCACTAACACGGTAGTCATTCCCCACCCACCCTATTTGCCTGACCTTGCCCCCTGTGACTTTTTCCTGTTTCCCAAGCTGAAATTACGACTGAAAGGGCATCGATTTGACTCGATTGAGGAGATCCAGACTGAATCACAGGAGGTGCTCAAGACCATCACGCCTGAAGCCTTCCAGGGATGCACAGACTCGTGGAAAAAACGATAGGACCACTGTATACATGCCCAAGGAGACTACTTCCAAGGCAGCTGTGAGAACTGGGAGGTTAGGTTACTTTTTTTCCCTACAATATTCAAATTACTGGTACTCTTGGGTGGCACCTCGTGTGTATGTGTGTGTGTGTGTGTGTGTGTGTGTGTGTGTGTTATATTATATATATATATATATATATATATATATATATATATATATATATATATATATATATATATATATATATATATATATATATATATATATATATATATCGTAGAGGTAAAGGTTAAACACTAAATCATGCATCATAATACCTTTTTACCACCAGTATAACGAGCAGGTAGTTACTTTACTCGCCTCTATACACGTGATAGTTTATGTGTCTGTCTTTCCGTCTGTTCTACTAACTATGAAATAGCCTTGATCGACGAACTTAATCTTCTGTACAGTAGGTTGGTACCCACTGACCCTATCTAGGTCAAGTTCCTGTCGTAAAGTCATTAGGTCAAAGTTCAAGGTTGAGATACGACATCTATTTCTACCGGATGGTTGTCCTTACATTATATTTTTACTCTTCCTCATCAGTTTTATTGTGATTTGCAAGGGTTGATCGGACTCAAGGGATTTCAAAGATCTTAATAAGTGAACGGAGTTAATTGAGAGAGAGAGAGAGAGAGAAAGTGAGAGAGCACATAAGTACGATGGCTGGGCTGTAGACAAAGCAATTAAGGATGGTTTGGGGGTGATGGTGGAAAATGAAAGAAAAAGCTTTAGCCGTGAAGGTGTTTGAATGTATGGGTGTGATGGAAAGGGGAATGTGGTGGTGTTAAGGTGTAACTTGTGGGAGAAGGAGAAGTAAAAGTGTAAGGGGTGAAGTTTGTGAGAAAAGGTGGTGTGGTGAGTAGGTGACAATGAATGGAAAACGGAAGTGTGGGCAGAGACATGTTAAAGGCACGGTTTGGGAGAGAGAGAGAGAGAGAGAAAAGTGTGACTGTGTGGGGAGTGGGATAAAAGATGTTGGAAGGGATTGGCGTTTGATGTGAGGAAAACAAGAGGCTTTCACAGAGGAGATGTGTAGGTGTAAAATGTGTAAACAAAAAGTGTGGGAAGAGCTACAAGTTAGATGTACGGTGGGGGAACAAAAAAAGAGGTAGGGAGAAAAGATGTAAAGGAAGAAGGTGTTAAAACAGGAGGAACTGAAAGATGCAGGATGAGATGAAAGATGGAAATGTAGGCTATGACCCGAAAGGTACAGGGGAAAAAAATCGATGTTAAGTGTGGAGGCATAAGTGTTTGAGGTGCAGAAAAAGGGTTGGTGGAGCAGAAAAGAGCTAGTCTATCGACAAAAAAAAAAAAATAATAATAATAAAATAAAACTGTTGGAAAAAACTGTGTGGAGAGATGAATGTGAAAAGAAAAAAAAATGTGTAAGGTGTGTACAAATGAAGCATAAAAATGTGTATGTGTTATAATATATATTAGCTGCAGAGAAAGACGGTGTAGAAAAAAAGACGTGCATGGAACTGAGAGAGAGAGAGAGAGAGAGAGAGAGAATCAAAACCTCTCGATAGGCTATGCGAGCCACCCAGTGACTGGACAACGATAATAATGACTGGTGTATTTTTTTTGAGGGGGAGGGGGACGAACAGAGGTAAAAAAAACTTAATAAAAAACCCACAGCTACACCAGATTACAGGTGTCCTCCATTCATAAACTGTAACAGCTGGACTTGAAGAACTGCTGGACGCTGAAGTTTGGGGGGAAACTATTCTGGGGAAGAGAATTCCAGGGAGATGCAGTTCGGGGAATAAAAGAATTTTGACTAGCATAAGTTCTGCAATATGGCAATGTGACAGTCAAGAGCGATACCAGATGCCCATGTAACACGGGGGAAGGCGTGGAGAGGTGGCACAATGGATGCAACTTCGTCTAAGCATTTGCCATAAAAGTATCTGTAAAATATTGCAAGGGAGGCAACATTCCTTCTTTCTTGTAGGGGAGGAAGTTCATTTGTAACTGCAGGGTTATTTAATAATCCTTCCAGCTTTGTCCATAATTTTGTCCAGTTGTTTTAGTGCAACCTCTCCAACCACTGCACTTAACATCCAGCTGTTTATCACGGCTACAAAATGGCAATCCTTAAGGGGACATAAGACCACCTCATCTTGCAGTTTTGTCTTTACCATAGTTTTCCATGGGATTCTATTTCATGATTACGTTTTCAAGTTCATAAAATATTTTAAAATTCTTTAAAAAGTGGGGAAGAGTTTTTAAAGCGGTTTGTTTACAGTTCCTACCGACACCGAAGTCAGACGGACGCCATTTTGTGGGGTGAGAAGTCAGATAGACGCCATCTTGAGTCCAGAAGACAGACGGACGCCATCTTGTGGGGCGACAAGACAGACGGACGCCATCTTGTATGGCGAGAACACAGACGGACGCCATCTTGTATGGCGAGAACACAGACGGACGCCATCTTGTGGGGCAAGACAGACGGACGCCATCTTGTGGGGCGAGGAGACGGACGCCATCTTGTGGGGCAAGACAGACGGACGCCATCTTGAAGGGCAAGACAGACGGACGCCATCTTGAAGGGCAAGACAGACGGACGCCATCTTGTGGGGCGAGAACAGACGGACGCCATCTTAGAACGTTGTCATTTTTGAAGGAAATTACCCTTATCGGTGTCAATTTATCCAAACAACCTAAATTTTCGTAAAATCCAATCTTACTTATCCTACCCTAACCTAACCTATCCCTTATGTAATGATACATTTTGTTTATTGATGGATCCAATTCGTACTCAAAAAAACACTATTGTACATCTTTACCAAGCCACTGATTTACTTCAAAAAGGTAAAAAAAAAAAAAAAAAACGTTGGGGGGGGTTGATTTTTAAAACGTGGTCCTGTGTCCTTAAGGATTACCTACAAAATAATGCCTGACACAGTAAAGAAAGTGTTTATCATCACGGTAAACATTCAGTTTAGTTTTGGTCACGGAAATACCTTACTGATTCACTTCCTCCTCTCCCAGGTTGTTTTCTGTATTTTTCTGATGACTTTTATGATAGTAAATGATTTACTGCTGATTTTGTTTCCCTGTTGTTTTTGTCAATGCTCATTCCGATTCACTCGTGTTGGTTTCTCAGGCGTAATGGCAGACTTTCTAAAACGTACTCTTATCAAATGAAATTTATTTTACAGATGTTGCAGCTTAACCCTCTATATTCACAGCTTATCCTTAATCTCCTTAAATAATCTAACCCAAGAAAACATCCTAACCTTACCTAACCTAACCTAACTCAACCTAGCCTAAACTATCCAACGGTAATAACCATACCAAATTTATTTCGATAAAACTGCGTAGCGTTTAGTGTGTCCGCCATTACGCCCAGGAAACATCACGCGTTGGGGAAGCAAATTATGGATAATAAAAACAATCGGGAAACAAATTCACCACCATAAAGAAAAAAATACTGAGCAAACCAACAATAAGAAGTGAACTGTTCAGGTTTCTGTTGATTAAACTACATTTACCATCATCATAAAAGACGCTCTCAGTATCTGGATAATCGGTCGCCCAAGTGACTGCATATTTCATAACTTCGTTTATTATTTATTCTGTCCATTACATTATCAATATGCTCCTGTATGTTATAATGTAAAGTATATCGATATTCAAACTACATAAATGGCATAAAACAGGACGCTTACGTGAAATACGCAAAATGAATCATCAATAAACAAGTGCTGTAACGCCTCCAATGCCACCCAGAACATGGACGAATGATAAAAATGGCTGACCTTCCTTGCAGATGGCGTAGGGGGAAGCCGATCAGTCTACCACCTGACCCTTCGTTTGACCCAGCCTCCTGTACACCTCGAGACGGACACCACCACCAGGCCACAAACATCCACTCACTCGTAGTTTCGAAGATCACACGAACGCAAAAATATATATATATATATATATATATATATATATATATATATATATATATTTTCCCCCACCACCAACTCCCACTGCTCTGAACTCGAGACTGGCAGCCGCAACGTGGCAGACTGGCAGTGACGGCAGCGTGAGATCCTGCCGATGATGGGAAAAGCAGGGGTGACAACCATCCCGTGCCAGGCCGTCAAAAACCACACCGTAAACTTTCTAAGCCTCTATAAATCAGTCACGCCTAGTACTAGTTAATTACTACACGCTGGGTTTACTGTTATATAATTTCTTCATGCCTAAGCGACTAATCTGCTGGAGTACAATGGAAGCAATAATCATCCTTGATTTATTAGACCATCCGAAATATTGGTACTCTTGATCTGTTGGACATGCGCGGCGCAGCGACTCATATTGCCACCGCGGGTCTATTTAAACATGCATCACGGGTTAGTTGTGTATATATTTTACATATTTTGTACGTTGTTATAACACCGAGTCAGTTAAATAAAGAAACAATACGATATTTCCTGTCTATTAAGGAAATATATGACACTTCCGACTTCACATCTTGAAACACTGAACGATGCTTTTGAAAATAATATCCGGCAACTTTTCACGTACGTCCTAGCCTTATTATTATTTTTTTTATTTTTTTTTTTTTTTTTTTTTTTTTTTTTTTTGGTACAGTATAAGAAGAAATTCAATACATAAAATACTCTCCAGAACTATTTACCTTTGGAAAACTGCGAGCAGCAACAACGCTCATTGTACAACCATTGATCACCTGGTTGAAACGATGTTACTAACTTGATCGAGTGATATTTATACTATGCAACAGCAACTGTTCACACTCCGGCCCAACAAAAATAGTTGTGTGGTTAGATATGTGCTTGTGTGTGTGTGTGTGTGTGTGTGTGTGTGTGTGTGTGTGTGGTTAGATTCTTTTTGTGTGGTTGGTGCGTTGTGTTGTGAACAGGTAGGCCTAAGTAGCTGCGTAGTCACATGCTTGTTTGTGTGGTTTGACGTGTGGTGCTGTCAGCAGGTAAGTAGTTATGTGGTTAGATGCTTGTTTCCGTGGTCTTATGCATGGTGTTGTGAGCAGGTAAGTATTTGTGTGGTCAGATGCGTGCTTGTGTTGTTAAACGATCAGTAGTGTGGTTAGATGTGTTGTTGGATGCAAGGTTGCGTGGTTAGATGCCTGACTGTGTGGCTATAGACGAGGTTGGGCTGAAGTTGAACGAATATTCTGATTGCAAAAGGTCTCATATCAAAACTTGGCACACACTTCCTGTTGGATGTTGTGATGGAAGGCGCTACATGAAATACAGGATGGGACATTTATATCTAAAGCATTTCTTAGTGTTGAAATATCAAGTTGTGGTGATGGAAGGCGCTACATGAAATACAGGATGGGACATTTATATCTAAAGCATTTCTTAGTGTTGAAATATAAAGTTGTGGTGATGGAAGGCGCTACATGAAATACAGGATGGGACATTTATATCTAAAGCATTTCTTAGTGTTGAAATATAAAGTTAGTTCACAACACATATACTGTGCATAGTACATGGATGAAAACATGTCAAAGACGAAGTAGTGACGTGACAGTTTAGTTTTAAAAATTACATCTGGCAAATGGGTGTCACTGGAGTTTTTGTATTCACGACAGTGAAACAGCATACTGCTTATTACTGTATGCAATGTTGCTTTATCAACAGTGTGACAGCGAATTAGCATACTGCTTATTACTGCATGCAATGTTGCTTTATCAACAGTGTGACAGTGAATTAGCATACTGCTTATTACTGCATGCAATGTTGCTCTGCCATACAATGATGCTTTATCAACAGTGTGACAGCGTATTAGCATACTGCTTTACTGATATTGCATGGGGCAACGTAGGATTGGATGTTAGATGGATGGATGAATGTGAATAATTGCAAGGATCTTTGTCATACACGCCCAACACTCAGGCCTTAAATGTACTGTATTATGCCAGCCCCGCCTCGGGTGCCAACACCACTACGGGGGTGATATGCCACTGGCTGTTATCGTTATCTGTGCCCCGCCTCGGGTGCCAACACCACTACGGGGGTGATATGCCACTGGCTGTTATCGTTATCTGAGCCCCGCCTCTCACCTACAGTACAGGCTACAAACGCAATGGTTCGTATTCTCCTTCTCTTAGCAACTTTCCCAACACCTATTCATAAACGATTTATTTTGCCCATTACGTACTTATATTCTCTTGTATGTACTGATGCAAACGCTGTCGAATTACAAAGATAAATAGCATACAAAAGGATACTGGGGTGTAATTTGCGACCTAAATCACTCAGGAAGATGCGTTACGAAGTGTCCCATACAAAGAAGCTGCGCCTCAAAGTATTCCGTACACAGGCTCAGCAGCTGTTTGTATCAGCCAAGAAGAGGGAAAGAAAAAAATGAGAAAGAACGAAATAAACAAGATGCAGAAGAAAGACAAAAGAATCAGAAATAAGATGCTGATGATGATGATGAATGATCGTAATCATAATAATAATCATCAACTTCAGCCAAATACCATCCTCATCATGATACTGCCGTCCTTCTGGCCATGACAAACAGACCATACAGGCTGCAGAACCCGGGCCAGTAAAACACAGCAGCAGGATAAACTGCCATCAAAGTAGCCAGTGAAATGCGCCACACGGACCCAAGGCAAACAAACTATACCAGCATTTGTACACCTGGCAGCCCAGCAGGGGTTTTTACCTGCTTCTCAACACGCTACAGAAATGACAGCAATGACTTTTTATTTTTTACCTCTTGTTCATGAAGAAAATTTTGAAATAATCCTTCACTGCTGTCAAACCATCAAGACCAAAACGGCCATTTTCATTGTGTATATTGTCTTGGCCTCTCTCCACCCCCACCCCAACAATTCTACCTCATCCCACCCACTTCATCTCCCACGCCCATTTCTTTAACCCCCCCTCGTCTTTAATTTTTGGAGGGATCTTTGACATTAATCTTGGCTGCACTGCAACCAGTAATCCTGCCACAGCCATTTCCACAGGGTACACTCTCCTGCCCCAGCCCCACCGCCCACCAACATTCCAGTCCGTCCCACCCACTGCTTTGCTCACCAAGGCCAGTACTCTGCCCGCTCTTTGATGGGTTCATGGGGCGACGCAGGTCACCAGATCAACCAACGCCCTGGCTCATTTCCTGTTCCCTCTCTCTAGACAAGTTTACTCAGCACAGTAGCGACCTTTTCTAATGGAGGGGTTAGATATAAGCTTCATTATCTCCTTCACCACTTACAGCATCTCCTTAGTTGACTGAAATCGTCTGCTTGCATCAAGGATAAAATAAATCTTGTGTCCTCGGGTGTAAGCGATTAACACCCACCCGCTTACCAAACTATATTATGATCCGATTTATGTATGTTTGTTGGTTTGTTTGTTACCGTAACACAGCAAAAACGGCGCAACGTAGCGCAAGTTGTGTTAGAGCAAGGTACCGTTAAAATGCCCTAACTTGGAGAATAAAACAATTTCCAGTCCAGTCGGGCAACGGTTCCCGAGTTATGACTCATTTCTGGCCTTTTGACTTCGAGCGGAGGCCCCCGAAGGCGGCCTTTAAGCGAGTAAGTACAAAAGCATCAATCACCTGGATGCCATCGTCCCTATAGTTCATTCACCTCAACTTGGCCCAGAGGTTCGTCCTCATGAAGCATGTTTCCCGTAGCTCACTGGCAGGATAAGACAATACTACGGCTCTACATTCCTTCCACAGCACTTTTTCGTGACTAGCATCATACCCAAGTGTTAGTCTCTTACCACAGCTCAGCATTCATGATGGATAGATGGTAAATTTAGGCCAAGTTAAAGTAAACAGGGTATAGTATTCAGTACTGATATTTTACTAATGATAATCCTATTGGAAAAACAAATACCAGGTACAGTCGATCACAAAAGTATGGGTGCACACTCAGCACGAAGTAATTTGACACCATGGACGACGGATACTGGAAAATACCTAATGCTTATTCACAACGCTGGCAAACTTTTTTTTTTTTTTTTTTTTTACAAAAACCACATATATCACCTGCCTTGGACAAATCACCAGTTTTTATTATCATACATACTCAGGTGATAAGCAATTAATCTTCTTGAGACTGTATGTGAGTAAGGTGGAGGGGGGAGAGGGAGGGGGAGACCGAGGATGAAGTGAAGGGATGGAGAGGGATTGTCCAGTAGAGAGGGGGGGTGTAAGCTGGGGACAGGGCAGCGCAATGGCAGGGGACAGGGGGGCATGGAGGCGATTTGTTTGTGGCCATCCCTTGAGGGATTAAGGCGTCTGGCTATAGATAGATAGACAGACAAACAGAATTCACAAGCTATATCGAACAGTTTGGATATCATCGCACCCATCCTGCTCGATTTTTTGTTAATCAACCGTACATTTGTTGCTAATAATATCGCTCAAATTTTCAGTTGAACAATTATTCAACGTGTATACCGTATAATATTCTGAAAAGCTAGTTAGACTTGAAAGATCAAATCACTGGGTTTCAGATAAATATAAAGCAGGTGGATCAATATTTTTGTCCGCAACTGTACACAAACCATAACAGATTCCTAACAAATGAGGCGAAAAAAGACAATGGTTTATGCAAGTGTTGGGAGGCAGAACAGACGTGAGCTGGTGTGGGTGTTGGTGTTTGGTGAATATATGTGAATCAGTGAATAGTAATTGTGTGGGTGTTGGTGTTTGGTGAATATATGTGAATCAGTGAATAGTAATTGTGTGGGTGTTGGTGTTTGGTGAATATATGTGAATCAGTGAATATTAATTGTGTGGGTGTTGGTGTTTGGTGAATATATGTGAATCAGTGAATATTAATTGTGTGGGTGTTGGTGTTTGGTGAATATATGTGAATCACTTAATAGTAACTGTGTGGGTGTTGGTGAATATTATAAATCATCAATTAAAAATTGTGTGTTAACAGTACTTAGTGAATGAGTCACTGAATAACAGTTGTGTGAGTGTTGGTATGGTTTGTGAAGAGGCTTAACTGAATAACAGGTATCAGTGTGTGTGTGTGTGTGTGTGTGTGTGTGTGTGTGTGTGTGTGTGTGTGTGTGTGTGTGTGTGTGTGTGTGTGTGTGTGTGTGTGTGTTACTGAACAGCTTTTATAAGAGTATAATAATCTCCTGGTTTTCTCCTTTTAAGTTCTGGATCCAACACAGTGCTCATCGCTTATATAGTAGGGGGGAAAGGATAATGATGATGATTACGGTGGCGATGATGACCTTTGTGCAGCTAACGATGATGATGTTGATGATGATGATGATTACGGTGGCGATGATGACCTCTGTGCAGCAAACGATGATGATGATGATTACGGTGGCGATGATGACCTTTGTGCAGGTAATGATGATGATGATGATGATTATGATGGTAATGTCGACCTATATGCATGTACAGATGATGATTATGGTGATGATGATGACTTTTGTGCATGTAATGATGATGATGATGATGATGATCAGCAAATGAGGCAGCACCTAGAGCTGGACGTCGATGGCTTCGTTGCAGCGACCTCTCGTAGCTTGTGATGCTGTACTATAGTGAAAACAAAGGAAAAAGAAAGAAATAAAGGGCGAAAGAAAGACAAGGAGAAAGAAAGTGAGAAATGTGCAAAATAAAGAGAAATGAAGTAAAATGTGAAAGAGAAGAGAAGGAATAAAAGTAGACGGTCAGACCAAAGAGTTGGCCTGGGTACAGGTGTAGTAGTGTGCCAGGCCGCTCCACCTTACTGCATCTTGTGTCCTACCTCTGTCCTAGCTTGTGATGGCGTTATATAGTGGTGGCTTTGATCTAATGTAGCCAGTGGTGGTGGTGCTGAGAGTTACCATGATGATGATGATGATGATGATGATGATGATGGTGGTGGTGGTGCTGAGAGTTACCATTATGATGATGATGATGATCATGATGAAGGTGGTGGTGCTGAGAGTTACCATGATGACGATGATGATGATGGTGGTGTTAGTGGTGGTGGTTATAACTAGATTAAAATATAGTAGTATATAGGAAGAACAGATAACAGGAGGCCTACTGGCTTCTATCCAGGTTATCTGTTGGGGAAAAAGAGAAACGTATAGAACAGTAAAAGACGTTCCCTTGCCCACCACACCCTCCGAACAAAAGGCAGGAGAAAGAAAAATACCCTCTCCGTTGAAAAGAAAGAAAAAAAAAATGTTTCTTTAGGAGGGACAGAAAATGAAATACTGTACAGTATGAAATCTGTAATCTACAGCTGTTAAAATAAGACCACACACAATGTCAGAATACTGTCACAGATAAGTAGGGTAAGGCCTTGTGTTTTATGGGGGTTAAGTTACATGCACTCCCACGAGAAACTAATTTCCGCCAAGTAATGACACCTTTATAAAATGTCTGCCACAGCCATAATTTACTATGTAATGGCCTAAAAACCTTTGTAGTGGCCAGAAACATCACCAGACATTACTATATACTTGTTTAAAGTGTATTTTGAGATGATTTACCAACACACTTTGCTAAATTCTGCCAAAATACAGCTTAAACTTGTGCATTTGTGATGGTTTACTCACCCAGGAAAAACCGGAGCCGGCAAAGTGGAGTACCGCGAAAGACGAGGCTGACTGTACTCGTGTGACTGTCGTCAGGATACACGTCAGCCTGGAAATAAACACACGCCATTACTTATTGACTAGAGTCTACAAATATTTATCCCAGCCAGGTTTGTAATGTATCTATAGTTCTTGCACTAACCACTGTTGCTGTAGTATATTCCATTGCATTAAACACACGCCATTACTTATTGACTATACAAATATTTATCCTGACAAGTTTGTAGTGTAGCCATACTCCTTGCACTGCTGCTGTAGTTTATTAGACTGTTCATCTACAGGTAAAGCAGTTTTTCCCTATATTAATATTCCACTTCTTACCATGAATTGTAGTCGTAGTGTCGTTCTGTATATCAAACAAAATATTCACCACAGCAGTCCACCAGGGTCATGTTAAGGCTGGGGATACAAATATTAAGCTACTACTATCATTCTTTTTATTTATCATATTCTTTTAATTATACCTATTTTCATCATATACTTTATAATACCTTACGTAATATACTCATGATACTTTCTCTTACTCTGTTTCTCTCAGCCATTCTGTCTGTATATTATACTGTGTCTATTTTACTTTCCAGTATTGTATTCCAGCTGCCGCCAAACGATTGTATTCAGTTCAGAGTGAGTCATGGCATCCTGAGAAGCAACGTAAATTGGACAACATACTAATGCCACGAAAATGAGCAAGAAAGAAGACGAGATAGGATAAGAGCAAGAACAAAAAAAATACAGTATGTAAATAGAAATGGGTGAAAAATAGCAAGAAAAGGCGAGATCTGGTAGGAAGGGTGAAGGTGTGAACTGGGTACAGGTGTAGTAGAGTGCCAGGCCGCTCCACCTTACTGCATCTCGCCTCCTGCCTCTCTTGTTGCTTGTGGTGATAATATTGTAGCCTAGATATCTTGTAACTATGGTGGTGCTAGTGGTGATAACGATAGACAGATAGATAGATGGACATACTGACAGATTTGATGGACAGATAAATAGAGAACGGGAAACAATGAACAGAAAAAATAAAAACTTGTAAATGGAAAAATGAAAAAATAAAGGAAATAAAGAATGGAAGAGAGAAGGAAAATTAAATGAAAAGATAAAATGAAATGACAAAAATAACAAAGAAAGGATTAAAAAAGAACTGAGAAGAAAACGAAAGAGAAGAACAGCAAACAAAGCGAAGAAAAACGGAAAACAAGAAAGAAAAAAGGAAATGAGAAAGAAAACCTAGGAGGAGCGCAGCAGTAGTGATGGTTGGAACTGAAGACACCTTTATAAGAGTCCCAGATCACTGCACCTTACTTCACCTTGGCTCCTACTTCACTTGTTGCTTTATTGATGTAAAAAATATAGTAAAGAAAGAAAGGAGAGAAAGACGATGGAGGGAAAAATATAATGAAAGGAAAAAACAACATAGGAAATGAAAAGAAAAATGGAAGAAAAGAAAAACAAACAAAAAGGATATAAAGATAATGAAAAAGGGAAAAGGATGACAAAAATGAAGCCAAACGTGAAATAAAGGCAGGAAAGGGTAAAGAAATAAAATGCGTTATAAATGGTAAAGGTGTTAACTCAGTACAGGTGTAGTAGACTCCCAGGCCGCTGCACCTGACTTCGTTTCGCTCCTGCCTCTTTTATAGCTTCTGATGTTCTAATATAGTAAAGAAAGACACGAGAAACGATAAAGAACACAAAGGAAACGGGAGGAGACGGAAGGAAAGAAGTGAGAAATGCAGATAATAAAGAAAGGCAACAAAAGTAAAAGGTGAAGTAGAAAGGATGGAAAGGAAGGAGAGTGTGCGTGGTCTGGCACAGGGTTGAACTGGGTACACCTGTGGTAGTCTCAGGCCGCTACACCTTACTCCATCTT
>NC_137049.1:14776231-14893731 GCF_032717465.1 Coenobita brevimanus | reverse complement strand
GTGTACTCAAGCAACAGACCAGCTTAGTTATATCAGTGCCACCACATGAGGGCATCCCTCTCCAACACCAACCATACCCTGTCCTGACATTCATTCACGTTGCTGACCTGGGAAATTTCATAACATCTCTCCCTCAGTGATTTATTTTGCCCATCACACCTCCATATCCTATTGTATAATACTCCTGTAAACCATGTTGATAACAGTAGGATATAAACAATGATTTAGAAATACCTGTAAAATGTTCTATGCAAGGGAAACTGCTAGGGAAGAAATGCCACAAACTCTCTTCTGTCAACGAGAATATGGCAGGCCAACCCGCTGACTGCACACAGCCTTGTAATTCCTATATTTCTCCACAGCACCTTCCTTGGTACAAGCAGTTACAACCTCACCATCTGCAATCAGCAACTCCCAGGGCAACTCAGATATAATATCCCATGGCAGTTCTCCATGCACCATGATAAACAGAATGGAACCACAGACAGACCACAGATGTGCACCAATTCTTAACATAACGACCTATACTCCGTCCACTTTAACTTGGCCTAAAATTGCCATCTACCGGTATCTTAAATGCTGAGCTATCACACGAGATTAATGCTACAATATGGTGACATTCAGGAAGAAGTCCTATGGAAAAGATTCAAAACATACAATTTTGCAAATTATGTAAGTTCAGTGCCATCAATTCTCTTTGTTTCTCAATTTGTATGATTTCAGTAACCTGTTTCTTTATATAATACTTTTTATATTTAACATCATATAACATCTCCCATGTAATACAATTCTGAAACTGTTCTCTACCTCTTTCAACCTCTGGCAAGTGGGTATTTTCCTCTTCATCTACTTATTCCTTTTACTGTCACTGTTTAACTGAACTTTGGAATTTAAGTGAAGTCTTTTCCTTATCCTCTGTTTAGTTATCTAATCATTTTGTTGATTTGCCTTAACATGGAATCACTTGGGTACATCAGCTTCTCTCTCACTTAAAGCTTGAAACATGTTATTTGAGACATTATTATACAGTACTAACTGTGACACCAGAGATCACAGCAGCTGTCGCTCCTTCTTGCAGTTGGGTAAAAACAATAACAGTTTACACAGGAGCATCTCCCTCTAGCTGCACTAGCTGCTCCCCCACCATCCTTTCATACCATATTTCATTCTATCTGGTTATTTCTATACTGTAACTTGGGTTAAAGATACTATATACATTTGATCTTTTCATTGCACAACCCTGGTATTTTGACTGTTGTCAAATTAAGCATAATAACTTATTGCTGCCTTAAGCTTTTCAACATCAGAATCTCTTCATTTGTATTCTGGAAGCTACTGGTAATGTTTACCACTACTCCTTAATGCCTGTGTCTTGGTTGAGGTCACTGGTGTGAGTGTGTAGTATACTGCTGGATTACACTGGCATCTGCCAAATGTCCAGAAAATTTATCAAACAAAATATTTTTGATGAGGGACTTCCTCAACTGATTTAATTATGTGTAGTATTAACACAAAACATCTTCCAGAACTGCAAACTACAATGTCCTGAGAGATATGAAGACAATCTTGGTTAAATATCCTGGTTGGTTCTGAATCATTTTGGATGACAAAAACTGCACCTTGGTTTTACTGAACACGATTTTCAATCCGATCCATCAGCATGGAAGAAAAATTACATTTTTAAATATACTGTAGTACGATACTGAACCGACAGCACCATTTTGTTGTATGCTGGACACTTTTTTACCTACACTACAACACAGTGTTAGTCTATACTATGTCTGTTGGTGCTGTGTTGGAGTAACTCACATTTTGGTGTTGTGTACAGTAGGCTATATGGCATACGAGTGTACTGATTCCCCACCTAACCTAACAAACCAGGTTCACCACCACAGGACACAGTTCAACTGATCCACTGTGGTTGCTGGTGTGGTGCTTGAGCAATTCACAAAACATAAACATGATTGAATAGCAAATATCACAAACTATGACCGTCCCTTAAAAAAAAAAAATACTTTGGCACACGGACACGACCTTTCCATATTTCCTATTGAAATTAATCCTTCACAGGAGACTTATGTTTCATAGATTATCATAGTTACAGGGCGTGTTTTAATAATGTTATCTGTGAAATATGTAAAGACATGTTTATATCACACATTCCATCACCCACATAAAGGTACCACCAAGAGGCAAACCTTGCTGACAAACTCTACAAATGCATGTCTTACTTTTGGCATAAGTCGAAAGTCCCAACTGATATGTCAGGTTTGGAGAATTTCAATTGATTAAATTACTGTAGGATTAGCTAGGTTAAGATGGGCTTGGATTGGTTGTTTGAATAGGTTAGGTTATGACAGATTAGATTTATTGTTAGGACTCAAGACTGGGATTTGGCCTGACAGATACTCAAGGGGTCTCTAAGTAAGTGGCAATCCAAGGTGGTTAATATCAGGGGGGATGGGGGCAAAGCCCCCAGTTGGAATAGGTTAGACCTCCTCTCTTCCTGTTTCTCTCATCTTTCTTGTCTTTTTATTACTCTTCTTTCCTCCAGGTGGTTTTACATTGATATGGTAGGTGGCGGCGCTGACCATCCACTCACTCGATGTAGTGTTCCTCTCGGGTGTCTGCCCTTTCCTCTCGTCTCTCCATTCCTACCTTCCTCATCGGTCTTTCTTTACTTCATTCTTTCCTTGTCCTTCTGCCTACGGACCGAATTTCCTAGCCCCGGGCTTCTACGCTCCTCATGGGGCAAAGTAGAATTGGATGATGGATGGATGGATGGCTTTACATTCAGTGACCAGCCTAACGGGTTCCTATAAGCCTGGAAACCATTTACAACGGTGGGTGGTAACCATATAACCAATCCATACGTGTTCCTTAAGTGTCACCAAGTGGGACGGTAGAGGGTTAGTGCTCCTCCCGGCAAAACAATCTTCTCAAGACAAAAGGCCACCCCTTACGGGATTATGGCGTCTGGCTATAGATAGATAAGATACGTTAGGTTTGACTGGATCCTTTGGTTTCGTATAGAGTTCAATGTTTGATGCACCAACGTGTCCCGTTGCCAAGATAGTAATCAACGAATCCAGTCAGTAAACAGGCTGACACAGCCAAACTGGCGGCATCCTTAAATACTCCAAACAGTATATTTTATTTTTCCTCTACACATTTTGCAGTTTAAAATAACCAGATAACTATCTATGTTGCATATGGTAATAAAATTACTTTCCTGAAGATCATGAGATTGTAAGAAGACAGTTGCAATCACCACAACCATTTGCGATATCAAAATATTAAAGAACATAAAACGAAAGTTCGTCCATTAAAAAAACGTTATAACATATTAAGGAAACTTAGACCAGAGAAAGAAATATAGGTAAATAAAGAGAGCACAGTGTATTTTTCCCCCTTTGGAGCAGAGGGGCCTAAGGCTGGGCTGGTGTAGTGCAGAACACTTAAGGACAGGAGGCTGACCTACGCCCCTGGTAATGTCTACAAGACAGAAATACTTGTGGGACTCCAACCACAGTGCACAGCCACAGGCCACTGTGCATTCTGACCCAAAAGCTCTACTACCACACCACCATTAAAAAGGTAACAAAAGTGGTAACAAAGTAACAAATAACTCAGCACACAAAGTATACTCCCTCTGGCTACCTCTGGGACTTGAACCACAGCACATTTTGACCCGAGGGCTCTACCTCCACGCCACCATTAAAAAAAGTAACAAAGAGGGTAAAAAAGTGAGTAACAAGTAACATCAAAGAAAGTAAATGTCCCTCCAATAAGACAGAGTAAACTGAGAGTAACAAATAACATCAGAGAGTAATGTCTGTCCATAGAGATAATTCTCAGCACTAAGCAAAAAGACAAAACAAAATGTAGATTCCATTAAAGTAAAACAAAAACTTATAAGATGAATCAAATCACACCAGGTGTGGGGGTGGGGCCTGCCGCTGTGTGGGGTGGTGGTAAATCACACCAGGTGTGGGGGTGGGGCCTGCCGCTGTGTGGGGTGGTGGTAAATCACACCAGGTGTGGGGCTGGGACCTGCCGCTGTGTGGGGTGGTGGTAAATCACACCAGGTGTGGGGGTAGGGCCTGCCGCTGTGTGGGGTGGTGGTAAATCACACCAGTAGTGTGGGTGGGGCCTGCCGCTGTGTGGGGTGGTGGTAAATCACACCAGGTGTGGGGGTGGGGCCTGCCGCTGTGTGGGGTGGTGGTAAATCACACCAGGTGTGGGGCTGGGACCTGCCGCTGTGTGGGGTGGTGGTAAATCTCACCAAGTGTGGGGGTGGGGCCTGCCGCTGTGTGGGGTGGTGGTAAATCACACCAGGTGTGGGGGTGGGGCCTGCCGCTGTGTGGGGTGGTGGTAAATCACACCAGGTGTGGGGGTGGGGCCTGCCGCTGTGTGGGGTGGTGGTAGCGGTGGTTCAGGTACAGGGCCGAGACACTGACCAACAGTTTGACCACAAACCACGCCACCACCCCCACCCAAGCCCCATTCCACACCTCCCACACCTCTATCACCCCAACTATGGCCTCCAGGGGGTGAAGCAGCTGGGCACAATAGATGGCACTCAGTGCCAGCTGCCAACTCAGCATACTGACACCCAGAATTACACTCAGCACCAACAGCACAACCTGAAACACGTCATTTTTGACAAACCAAAAGCCAACCCAAGTGGTGAGGAACCAACAGTGATAAACAATAAGCCAAGTTAGACCCGCGTTGAGCTCATACCGCAATTGTGAAGAAATTACCATCCCGGTCAATTCAGACAACATTAGCCTACCGGGATAGTGACTATATTGTTCTCCTAATGACTTAATTGCCCAGTTAAGCCTTGATGGCTCAATATTATGTCGCAAAATTGTGTCTACAGGAACACCATTCTCAACAAATTTGGAAACAATATCAGAAATATCCTTACGGAAATAGGGAACACATGTTTTGACAAAAATGGTGAAACCTAAATCAGTAAGTGACACAATTACGAACCAACAAGTTATGAGTACGAACAATATCTTTTTGAGGAGGGGCCGAATCCCGTTAGTGTTGACGGGGATAGTGGTGGGGCGGTAGACCCCGTTGTCCATGTGTACAACTGTGTGGGACATTTTGGGATGAGCTTACCAAAACTTAATCGTAAGCTATATCACAATCCAATATCGTACTACACAGTACGATTAATTTTAACCTTACTAACCGTTATAAAATTACGAGTCACAATGAAAATGCGAGAGCGCGGACAACACACCCTCTCGCTAACTCGTCCACTAGAGTCGCTCACGCAGGTGCTCACCTTTTATAGCCCCAAGACGCCGGAAGTGGATATTATGAATACTTCGCGCTGCCAATATTTCGTTATTTTTCTGCCATAATTACCTCACTGCCATTCAAACCCTTTACACTTACACATTTTAAGAAAAAATAAAATCCGTGTTCTTAATTCTAGTAAATTAAGATTGATTTAGTGTTAAAATCGCATAATAAGAAAGGTCAAGTAGGTAATATTTTCGAGACTGCCTTTTTTCGGTCGTATCAACTTAAATTCAAATCGGCGTTTGTATTTTTGAATGCACCAAAGCAAAGGCAACATAAACCAGCCATATTGTTTTGTGAATATTGTTTCCTTTTTCATTTCCTACCTATTGTTTCTTCAAAGATGACAGAAATAAATGACTTTTCACAAAAACTTCTCCAACCTCCTTGGAAAATATCACGCATAGTTATGACACCTACCACAATACTAACCTACTGGCCTCTAACTCCATATCCTTTCCATAGCACCTCTTCGTGACTAGCACCATAGTCTATGTTAGTGCTAATCTCTTATTACAGCACAACACTGAAGATGGTTAGATGGCAATTTTACGCCAAGTTAAAGTAAACAGAGTTTAGTATCGTCACTATTTACTTTCCTCTAACTTCTCCTAAAGGCCTTACTTTGATCAGCTGGATTGGTGATAATTACAGTATAAGGGAAAAACATTCAAGCACCAGATTCTGTGGCTACTAATGGTGCTTTTAATAACAAAATCAAACAATTTATGGATGCTGTGAACTCTCTTCAGCTACAATTAGGGTGAGGTGGGGGTCAACCCTACTATTAGTGGCAAAATATTACACCAAACATTCAGATAAAGGTTTTATTATGAAATGTAAATATCAAAAGAAGCTTCAGGAATAGGGCTATCTTTGGTATGGTTATCACTTCTTTTGAAAAAAGATAAGTTGACTTAAAAGTGTATTTTCCAAAAGGTAGCCATGTGTATAGATAGTGGGGGTGAAGCCAACATCCTATTTGACAACACTTTAATGTGGTACCAAAGTAAATCTAAGTTTATATATGAAGTAGGCAATGTAAGAATTCAGAGCAGAGACATTTATCTACTCCATGACTTTCATATTGCCTTACAAGCAACACAACAATTTAATATTCCATTATTAAATGTTTAACCTGGCTGAATACTGAAATGTGGTGCTAAATTATTGTAAAAGTAAAGGACATATGCTGTCCCAGTACAAAAATGTTGGCCACATGTTACAGAAATATATATGCCATGAATGAAGAAAAACAGGCCAGGTTAAGACGTAGGACTGTTATTATTTAAAAAAGATATATGCTATAACAGTACATAAATAAAGGTGAAGGTACACACTGCACTCTTTAATCTACCTCGGGTGTTATGCCAGCATGTTAACCTGATGTTACAAGTCTACTTCATATTGTACTGAGTTAGAGCCACATTGAATTTAATTATTCTGGCAAGCCTCTGTTTTACCTCCCCCCCATTTGCAAGGCATGTTGATAAACCTGTGAAAGACATATTACGTGAGTTCTTCACACACAAATCACCTTACTAATACTGTATTTTGTAATTTGTGGTGGACCGTAGAGAAATTAATTGGTATTGTACGCCCTACAACTATTGGTAAAAATAAAATGACACAATATCTTTATTGGGTTATAGGCCAAATAATTCAATCTGCAAGGCTCAACTGCATATCCCATATCAACAAAACTATACATATATCCCTGCAACAAAATCGTACCGTATATGACTGAAAATCATGTTGCACCAAACACATGTACATAATTTCATGCTGGATTGCTAGCAGTAATGTTCTGTGAGTATCCAGGTACCTTCTAGGTATTTATTTTGTATGATGTGTCCACTACCCACGCCATAATATTTATAAATTCGACACAGGCCTCGGGATTCGATGGTCATCAATTTCTTCATATATATTATAGCAGCTAAGTAGACAGACTCTAATTACGACAGAATGCCCTACCATCAGAATCTACCAGTATTCATTGTCGATATACGATGTATCAGCAGTGCTAAATGTTATACCAGATATCCAAAAAACTGAAAACTCACCTCCCACATCCAGCTTTCCACATGTAAACATGGCGCTACCAGGCGGCCCAGCTGTCCTGCCGCGTTTTCTTCTTCTTAAGCGGTTACTATTCTAGACCCAATAGGGAGTAAAGGAAAGCGTCTGTACCACTCCCTAGAACGGTTTATACCAACCTCACCCTACCCTAGAGCGTCTGTATCACTCCCTAGCACGGCTTATGCCCACCTCACTCAACCCAAGAGTGTCTGTACTGTACCCTGGACTATGCATGTGACAAATGCCACGCGTAAAGAATATTATGGTTATAATCTCGTGGCATCAAATATATTTCATACTAATTATCCCAACAACATGCTAAAACACAAGATATTCGCCTACGTGGATATACACGTATAAACTTTTCTACTTCATGGAGTGCACGATTAACCTATACCTATTCTTCGCAAACATTCATATTTACTGGAATTCAATGTATAACAAAATCGTTTTATAAATACCTTTAACAATTATACTTACATAACACCGTGGGTGAATGATATTGTTGTAGTGTCTACACTATATTCTTTTACAGTAACTGTACAGATAAACTGGTATACACCACTATTATGTGATTAAACTGTGTACTATGCATTACGACTAGCCATTCAACATACCATGCAATGCTATCTGCAGCTGTGGTAGTCCATCTCTGTTCACTTCCAGGAGAGTTTCACCATGCAGTGCCTTCTCCAGCTGTGGTACTCTATCTCTGTCCTCTTCCATGGGAGTCTGACCATCAGGGTGGAAGGAATGGATGCTGCCATCTGTGTAATGTCATAAATAGTTTGGGATCAACGAGACATACCTAACCAATAATGTTGTTATATGTGTGCAATATGGACACCATCAGTATAAGGAGAGTGCATTGATAAAAAGACAGTTTACAAGCATTATCTTCACCATAATCACTGGGACAGGGGAGACTGCCTAACTCATAGTGCAGCTACTCTGTAATGTCCTCATCACAAATTGGTTATGCTATCATATTTTGTACATAAGACTACATGACACTTGTATATTATGACTATATGCCATAATGTGTTCTGTATCATAACATGTTATGGACATCCATACATCGTACTAGAGGAAACGTCTGTCAATCATTTGTGCCCCTTTTACAAAATTAGTCATTGCCATCAAGTTGCATGTGTTACATATAATCATTATACAATCCTGGAGGAGGAATGGGTGAATATCTACCATAGTCTGCTGGTGTCAACTAATGATGTACAACAGCATCTGGATGGACGTTGATGGAAGGACAATCTTCAGCACTTGTAGCGGGATGTACTGGTGGATCCTCGATTGACATATCCCCTGTGGAGGTGGAGCCAATTAATACAAACTATACTGTTACTCATAATACATAAGGGGAACAGTAGGTAATATGTGCAACATTTATCCATACATGAAGTACAGTACATAAATGTTTGGCAATGTAGCTTTGTTCTGTCTGCAACTGTTATGCAGGTTATTAATATAAAAATATCCACTTTATGGTATGCGGATGGCGGTGGCTGAATTGGTATAGAGGCTGCCTGCAGTCCTAATGGATCAAGGTTCGAATCCCAGCTGGGGCTGGGAACAGTTTAAGGATTTAAATTTCATAAAAAGCAGACTTTTTTGATCTACCAGAGACCCGCCGACATGTCATAAAAGTACCCCCGCTAATACCAGTACACCAGTCTTGTATGAGACAGCCATAGCATGTATTCAATATGGATGGTGTGTTAGCGCTGAAGTGGTGACATGTGGTAGGCCTATTGGGACTTAGGAATATATATATATATATATATATATATATATATATATATATATATATATATATATATATATATATATCAGCAGCAGCAGCCGTTTGAGTACGATATCCAATGCAGGACCGGCCTATCCCGACCGAAGTCGGGACGATACAGCCAATGTATCTCTGCCATGTGGCTTAGGCTGTCTGGTAGAGATTGTATGTAGGGTGAGAAGCGCTTGGAAGTGTAATTGTAGTTTTGGAGTGGCTTTGGATATGTGTGTAGTCTGTGAACCAAGTGTAATCGGCCCGCGGAAGCCGACTAGGTGCAAGCATACTTTACAGTAAGCGACACTGGTTCTACACAGCACCCCTTGTGTCCGCCAATGAAGTACATGGCCGGGTGAACACTCCCAAAGTTTAATACCCTGGCGGGGCGCGAACCCTGGCCCACTCGTGTACGAAACGCACACTCTACCACAAAGGCTATATATATATATATATATATATATATATATATATATATATATATATATATATATATATATATATATATATATATATATATATATATATATATATACATATATATATATATATATATATATATATATATATATATATATATATATATATATTGTGGTAGGTGGGGGCGCTCACCATCCACTCACTTGATGTAGTGCTGCTCTCGGATGTCTGCCCTTTCCTCTCCTCCATCCTTCTTTCCATCCATCATCTGTCTTTCTTTCCTTCATTCTTTCCTCTTTCTTCTGCCTGTGGGTGACTTTGCACTGCCCCTTGTGTCTTTCTTTCTTTCATTTTTTCCTCCTCCTTCTGCCTATGGGTCTCTACACTGAGTGACAAGCCAAATGGTTTCCTGTACTACAGGAAACCATTTACTACGCTGGGTGGTAACCATATAACCAAATTTTGGCGCCTGGTGGTTTAGTGGGTAATAACGGTGTCCCAATCGGATTGAGCCAGTGAAGGTTTATATCCAAGGGATGGTTGGGGTTTATTGCTCACGTAATGCCACTCAGGGATGAGTGAGGCTGGTCACTCTCATCTTAAATGCCAGGACCAACTATATTTTTCGTTTTCTTGGGGGGTGGGGTTGGTTGTGGGGATGGGGGAAGGGGTGGGACAGCTCCAGCAGCCCAAGTTATCAGCATCACCTGGAATTTCCTAGTTGAAGTAACATGTATTAATCGGTCACGCCTGGGTAAGCTGAAATTAAGCCAGGTCTGTATGTGGGGCAATATCACGCTGATCACATTATACAGACTGGGGTCAGACATGGGGCCCAAGCCGGATTAGGCTTCAAGACGCCATGGTTTTTAGGTCTTGGTTTTGGCTTCATGAAGCCATGGTTTTTAGGTCTTGGTTTTGGCTTCATGAAGCCATGGTTTTTAGGTCTTGGTTTTGGCTTCATGAAGGCATGGTTTTTGGTCGCGGCTTAGGTATCATGAAGCCATGGTTTTTAGGTCGCGGTTTCGGCTTCGGCTTCGAAGCCAAGGGCCTGGCTTCAGCCCCAACTGCTGGCTAAAGCACCAGACCCAGAAAATTCGTTACAGGAACAGAATATGCATAAAAACTGCCTGATTTTCATATTTTCAAGTCCTTTCTTTTGCATCCACTTCAGCTCAATAAAAATATCAAATATTATATACAGAATCCTTTATTTCCAGACTGACGATTCCTAGGGTCAACATTTGTATGTAAGAGATAATGGTACTGTACCTATTTGCCCCTAGGTAAGATGCAAGGTATTATGCACTCACTCACTTGCAAGGACTCACTACGTTTGAAGTTATGATTTTCTTACTGGCTGGTTACAACTGGCATACTGTGACACGAAGCTGATTACTGGCTTCATAAAATTCTGACAGCTTCGGCTTTGTCTCTGTGAATGTCTACCTGGCTTTGGCTTCGGCTTCACGACTTTCCAAGGCAGCCGGCTTCGGCTTCATGACTTTTGAAGGGCTTCGGCTTGGAAGCCAAAGAGGTGGCTTCAGCCCCATGTCTGACTGGGGTTGAGAAATCCATTGGTTGGGTACAGTGGTATGACAATACAAGTTGTTGATCCACTAACTGGATGGTAATACATAATTACTGACAAATGACATAACATTAATGGTACTGACAAGCAAATATGACTTATGGAAGGGGTCACTTTACTACTTTATACATATTTTGTATAAGACATGTATTGATGTTATCCATTCTGTGTACAAATACACAATTTAAGAATGCTGTAAATATCATTCAGACGAGTAAATATTCTATTAGGGAGTGCAACACATAACTATTACTGGTGGAATGGCGACAGCTGTTGGAACAAGTCTGCGTTAATAATATTCATCACAGAAATGATCGCAGCTTTAAGACAGATGGGGACAACGTCTATGTTCTTTTAATACAAATTTCAGCTATTCTGTGAAAATAAGACTATGTTTGATATAGGTAATGATAACACATTTATTGCTGGTGATGGAAGAAGAGGAAGAAAGTTCAAATTATTTACCTGTATCAAGAGATTTACCTTACTGTACACATGTACAGTTGCGGACATATCAAACAGAAACACCCCATCCATCAGCAAGGTGATGTAATGCTTTCCGCATCTGGTAACACTGATAGGTATGGAACTTAACTGGGATTCGTTCGGTCGCTAAGACGAACCGAACGCGGTGATAATTGCCGCTGTGCGCAGTTACTGGTATGTGCCACCTGGCAATATACTGAAAATAACATCGTTTTGTGATTATGGCAATAAAATAATATCACACCATATATATTCGTATTTTAATCACATTAAACACTAACGTTTCGTAAGTGTGACTTTCGACAAACTTCACAAATCAATCAACAATTACTGACGGCCAGCATTTAAGCAATTATAACATTACCTGCATTCCCGCACCCATCATAATAATCACAAAATTATCGTGACCCCCCTCCTCTCTGACCATGAACCTGAAACTGGTAGACTTCTTTAATCCACGCAATTTTATAAGAGGTGGCGCCACAGGAGGAGACAGGGTGGGGCGCCTGGGAGACAAGAGGAAGGATGTGGGTGAAGTGGGGGCAATAGTGGGAGGGGGCTGGTGGGAGGGGGACTCTACAAGAACTGAGTGATGGGGTAGGGGAGTGTGGACTGTGGCAGGAAGCTAGAATGGGATGGATAAATGATACGCTGGTGACATGGTGCCAAACCTGCTATAGTTCAATGTTGATTATCGAATTTGATAGTCAGGCAGTTAAACGTTATGTAGACTTTGGCACGTTACGCAGTCTGCCAGCATGTTTTGTTATACCGTCTATAGGACGACCAACTCCCCACTGGGTGGCGCATCACTCAAACCCTGCAATATTGGTGATATATGAAATGCCCCTAGAATGTTTGCCTGATGTCACACCTATCGGGTTGTCGTAAGGGATTATTCTCCGGGGCTAGACCTTGATAAATCATATACCCGTGCTTGGTGACACGAGAGCGCTACTTCTACCAGCAAGGCAGCTACCTGGGCAGGAAGCTAACATCACACCTGTTGTCATTGCGACTGGGGTTATTCTTGTTGCGTTTACGTAGCAACATCATGAATGACGACTGTGATATCGAAAGCAGGGGAGGGGGGGAAAGGAATCTTATCTTGCCACAACAGACAATAGTTAACAGTAGTGATTCGTGCTTATGGTTCTCGTTAATATCTGTATGGCACAGATGTAAACGAAAACGTGATTTACTAGGGGAGGGGGATGAACTATGTTCCAGAACTTAGGATGGGTTAATAGGCGAGTTGAGAGATGCCTTATCAACACGTTGGTTCGTTCGTTTACAGATTCCCTGCACCTATAGTGCAGGCCGGGCCATACACTGGCCCGGTCAGTGGGGTATGGGTTGATTGAAAAATAGTAAGGTGGGAGGACAGGGCCTGGGGATTGCCCAGCACACACGCCCTGTCTCCTGGCTGGCTTTGTGGTGTGTGTGCTTATCAGCTGTATTACATGATCTTTATGTCGAACCACTGCAGACCTCATACTAATAGAGTAAATTGTGGTATGGCGGACGTGTAACTTAAGAAAACTGATTCACCACCTCAGTATCCAGTTCACTGTCCGCCCCTCCCTCTTCCCGACACTGCGTGCATTCAAACATGGTCTCTCAATCTTGGGTACTGACAGGGAGGGGGAGATGGCCGTAATGCTACACCATGAACAGGGGATCACATGTTTATACATCAACGACAGTGGTTCACCAGTCCTCCTTAATGAATTGCAACACACACCGTTACTCAACCAGGACGGCAGCCCCATATTCGGACACTGCTGAGATGTGTGGCTCAATAGTTGCTTTCCATGAACAGGGCAATAGTCCTCGTATTTATCTTTATCCTGTCAATTGCATACAATGTGAACGCTACTTGGTTGTTAAGCATAACCAAAAAACACTCAGATATAATGTGTGTTTGCATTTAATACAAGCGATTTCTGTAACTCATGGCAAATTTGATGTAATATGCACGTGCTCAGACTGGATAACTGCAAACATTACAACTTTGTTCCACCATTTTTGGCGCGAGGATTTTGCTCGAGGATTTGTGAAGGAAGGCTTAGGGCATACGACAGTTGCTCAGTATGAACCTAAATATAACTAACAACAACAGGCAATGTGTAAAAATCAACAGTCAAACACGGCATACAGAAAACGGTAACGTAAACCTGGGTTAAGTAAATCCACCTTTATTTTAATTCGGTATCATAGATATTAATGAGAACCATAGGGGCCATCATTACTGTCAGACTGTTTATATTTATTGGTAATAAAGGAAAACTCTACATTGGTCTATCCCTACTCTGTTTACGATATTAGTCGTCTATCATCATACTACGTAACAGGCTACAAGAGTCATTCCCAATCACTATGACAACATCTGCAACATCTGACGAACTGTAGGGACATGCCATATATTTGCACATTAACAAATAGTCACCATACTCAAAATACACGAGTACTGAGCCACCCAGTGGAAAGTGTGTCGTGAACTGTCACAAACCATGACGGTCAGTTACAACATGTGGCAACGTCAACAAAACGTTTCATAATCTGACTAAAAGTCCATATTCTCCAAGAAATAATTATATGGCCCAGTCATCACCTTGCAATCTATCCCTCCCACTATAGCTTCTGTCGTCTACCAAAGTCCACCGTCCCCTACCCCATCACCCCTCTCCTCTAGCCCCCAGTTCGACCATTACTGTCCCCATCCTCACACACCTCCCTCCTCCTGTCTCCCACCCCCACCCTGCAGCCTCCTGTGGCGCCACCTCCTGTATGCAGTGAACTTGCTTCGATTTCAGAGGTCTACCAACGTCAGGTTCATGGTAGGGAGGATGGGCGTCACGATAATTCACTGTTCAGTGATACTTGTGGGACAGCTATTAACTATGACTTATATATATGATGAATTGTTAACTGTTGCATGGTTCGTGACTCAAAACTAACCCACTCAAGAAATCCGTTTCATTTATAATAACTGCCATTATCTTGTGTGATATAATTTTTAAAATCTTATCATAATCATGACATGCTATAACAAGTATATTTTCTGGCGGGACATTGCTTATTTACCACCAATAACTGCGCGCAGCGGCAACGATCATAACGTTCGGTTCGTCCAATCGACCAAACGAAACCAGGTGAAGTTCCGTACCTGTCAGTGTTACCAGATGCGTACAGCATTACACCACCTCGATGGTGGACGGGGTGCTTCTGTTTGACATGTCCGCAACTGTACCTAACATCACTCGTTCACTCCCTCACTCACGCATTCCCTCAGAAAATACACTACTGTATGTGTGTGCACACAAGAATAACATTTGTGGCAACTCATTTATTCCAGAGTACCCGGTATGCAATGCTGTCATCAGCACTGCACTGTTGCATTTCCCAGTGGCTAATTATCTCAAAGCTAATGTCACTTTACATCTGCAGATAAAAACACGCAGCCGGCCGGGGTAGGACGAGTTTAGAGGACTGGTTGGAATTTGGGGATGGTCGGACGTGGGATATGGGTGTGGCTAGAAATGGTTGGGATTTGGGGCGACATTAGACGTGGGATATGGGTGTGGCTAGGACTAGTTGGGATTGGGCGGGGCTGGATGTGGGATACTGGTATGGCTAGAACAGGATGGGATTTGAGTGTGGCTGGACGTGGGATATGGGCGTGGCTAGAACTGGTTGGAATTGGGCGTGTCTAGGTGTAGGATTTGGCTCTGGCTGGGCCTGAGAGTTGAATGTGGCTGAGCTTGTGGCTGGGCGTGAGATCTGGGTGCGGCGGGGAGGGGAATTTGGGTGAGGCGGGGCAAAGGATGTGGGTGAGGCGGGGCAAGGGATTTGGGTGGGGCGGAGCAAAGGATGTGGGTGAGGCGGGGCAAGAGATTTGGGTGGGGCGGGGAGGGGGATTTGGGTGAGGTGGGGCGAGGGATTTGGGTGGGGCGGGGCAAGGGATTTGGGTGGGGAGGGGTATGGGATTTGGCTATGGTTGTGCTTGGTAATTGCGCGTGGGATCTGGGCGTGATTGGGAGGATGGATGAGGAGTAGACAGGATTCAGGTAGGGCTGAGTGGGATTTGGGCGTGTTTGGGAATGGGATTTAGGCGTGGGATCTAAGACAGACGGGGGATTGGGGGGATTTGGGCGTGGTTGGAATGGAATTTGGCCGTTGTTGAATGCGGAGAGGTGTGGCTGCTGGGACTTGGGCTGGAGGCTGGAGAGATGTGGTGGAGTGAGGTCTGGTGGGGTGGGGTATACTGATGAAATCTGGTATGGTGTGGTGTTATGTGGTGGGCTGGTGAGACGTGTAGTGTGATGGGATGTCGTGTGGTATGTGGTGTTATGTGGTGTGCCGTGCTGTGATGCGTTGTGAGATGTACTATTATAAAGAATGGGAGTATATGAGGCTGCTGTAAGGAATGATGTGGTCTAAAGCCTGGTGTTGTGGTGGGTTGTGGTGTGGTGGGGCCACTTTTATATTATGTGGTGTGGTGTGGTTCAGTGTGGTGTGCAGTGGTGGTGTGTAACGATGAGTGGCGTGGAGGGAAAGGTAGTGTAATCCTATAGTGTTAGGCGTGGTGTGGTGCGGTGCAGTGTGGTGTGGTGTGGAGGGGAAGGTAGTGTAATCCATTAGTGTTAGGTGTGATGTGGTGTGGAGGGAAGGTAGTGTAATCCTTTGGTGTTTGTGTGGTGTGGTGTGGTGTGGTGTGGTGTGGAGGGGAAGGTAGTGTAATCCTTTGGTGTTTGTGTGGTGTGGTGTGGTGTGGAGGGGAAGGTAGTGTAATCCTTTGGTGTTTGTGTGGTGTGGTGTGGAGGGGAAGGTAGTGTAATCCTTTGGTGTTTGTGTGGTGTGGTGTGGAGGGGAAGGTAGTGTAATCCTTCAGTGCAGTGGTTCATAAATCTTTTAGACCCGATACCCCAAGATTCAACTGCGAGTCAACCCGATAGCCTACTCCCTCTGTAATACTGCTACTCCTTCCACTTTCAGTTTCCTGGAGGAAAAAAAAAAAAAAAAAGAGAGGACGGCTATGAACAAACAGTTGAATTCTATAGATTCGTTTATTTATATTTTCAACAAAATAACGTTCATACACAGATTAGTTAGTAGTTACCATACACGATTTTTTTTTTTTTTTCAGGATACCTTTCTGGATACCCCCAAGAAGCCATTTCGATACCCCCTGGAGGTATCGAGGCACTACTTTAAGAACACCTGCTTTAGTGTTAGGAAAAATGTATAATGCCGTGGTGAGGATGTGTGGTTGGTTAAGGTGCTGCAAACAGATACGCAGATCACACAGACCCTTATGGCAGTGTGGAATGTGACGACGTGAGGTGGAATTTGTGGTAGGCAGAGTGACAGGAAGCTTGGTAGGGGGGTAGAAGGGACCAGGACCAGGCTAGGTGGGGTTGGTTGGGGTGGAGCCAAGTTATAATAGGCTGTCGTGAGGTGGAACGGGATTATAGTGGATGGTGGTGAGGTGGAGTGGGGTTATAGGGATAGTGGTGAGGTGGAGTGGGGTTATAGGGATTGTGGTGAGGTAGAGTGGTGTTACAAGGATTGTGGTGAGGTGGAGTGAGGTTATAGGGATTGTGGTGATGTAGAGTGGTGTTACAAGGATTGTGGTGAGGTGGATTGGGGTTATAGGGATTGTGGTGAGGTGGATTGGGGTTATAGGGATTGTGGTGAGGTGGAGTGGTGTTACAGGGATTGTGGTGAGGTGGAGTGGTGTTACAGGGATTGTGATGAGGTGGAGTGTGGTTATAGGGATTGTGGTGAGGTGGAGTGGGGTTATAGGTATTGTGGTGATGTGGAGTGGGGTTATAGGGATTGTGGTGAGATGGAGTGGGGTTTAAGGGATTGAAGTGTGTGGTGAGGTGGAGTTGAGTTACAGAGGATTGTGGATGGCATTAGGTTGTGGTGGGGTGAAGTGGAGCTAAATTAAGTAGCAAATTACTGAAGTAATAGGTAAATTGTGGTAAGATGGAGTCAGGTTGGCAGTGGAGTAATACTGGCAAATGTGTGGTACGGTGGACTTAATAGTGTGGTAAGATGGAGTCAGGTTGGCAGTGGAGTAATACTGGCAAATGTGTGGTACGGTGGAGTTAATAGTGTGGTAAGACAGGGCTCTTGTTTGGCGAGCCACAGCTCGCAAATGCGAATATTTTTTCCCTTCTGCGAACAAGTTTTACATCCAAGTCGCCTTTCGGCGAGGAGAAAATACATCCACTTCAAACCCAGAAAACTACAAAATAAGTAAATCGCATTTAAATGAATAAACAAAGCACGTTGTGATCGATTATTAAGTCTTTCCTTGTCGCCATTCTGAATGTATATAAACAGACCGACGAATGTTGCCGAGCGTACCCGAACTAAAGCCCGAACGTTCCAGAGATGGTTTGTTTACAAATATTGCGGCTCGTAGTCAGTTTGGCCACTAAAAACTTATTTGGCTCGTAAATCTGAAACCTTAGGAGCCAAGTGGTTCGAAACCATTTGCAGTTAGCAAGAGCCCTGTAAGATGGAGTGATGTAATAGCATGTGATGAGGTGCAGCCAGATTATATGGAGAGTTATGAACCACAATGGGGAGTTATGAAGCAGTGTATTTTATGACTGGCTACAATGACATTATAGCACAACGGCACGTATGATGAGTGCCATAGCAGGCTTCGTGGCTCTTTACTTTAGCGATTTACCTTGCGTGGGACACCTTCACATTCCCTTGTATAGTATGTTTCCATTTATATCGATATAAGAGTTGTTTCCATCAACAACATAAAAAAGAACCTTAAGGTGCAATGTGCGGAATAAATCGGCTAATAACGGGTGTTGCGAAATTTCCAAAGGCACTCAGAGTGTGACTGGTCATGTGGCAATGGAGAGGACCTGCTGTATATGAGGGCGGTGGCATGGAGTGGAGGTAACACAGTATGAAGTCTACGGTACACCAGGGTAGCAAGAATAGACTGGTGTTGTGCTGTATAGTGTGGCGTTGTGTTGTATTCCTTGGCGTGGTGTTGCGTTGTGTTAAACGAAGAAATAAAGAAGAATTAGCACCAAGTCATAACACGGCCTTATGTACAGTCGTCAGCATAAATTCGCTGCAAGTCTACTCGTGTGATGTGAGTCCTTTTGTCTGGCAACAATGTAAGGGGACAGTTGCCACGTAGCCTTTTATACACTTTAACGAAGTGTTTTTTAAAAATGGTACTAGAGGCTGGCTAGAGTACAATATTATGTATACAGTATTTAATCATTATAAAAAAAAAAAACTGCAAAAGCTGACAATGTTATGAAACGACGTACGAGCGTAATACTCTGACATTCCTCATAACCTTGTCTACACTCCCTTCCCCTCTCTCCCCCTTTCTCCTCCTGATGTCCCCCCACCCCTCCTTCCCCCTCCTACTCCCCACTCACCTTCATGCCTCTCCACTTTCTCCTCTCCTCACTCTACCTTCATTCATTTATCCACGGCACTAACCCGACTGGTGCATCACAATTCTCTCTTTGTTTACTAAACCAATATTGTCCTGTTCTCAATTGCTCGAAAAGCTTTAATAAAATGTATCCAAGGCTAATTACCAATATTCCTTCCTGTCCTAATCCCATTCTCACCCTCCCCGTCTGATTCCCACTCTTTTTATTCCAGTTGTCATTCTTTTCTCCACCCCTTGTCACTAACAACAGCCTCTAGACACAGAAACGTTTGAGGTCTCGTTCTTGTGATATATTATTCCTTACTGTGTGTGTGTGTGTGTGTGTTTAGTGAGCCTGGCAGTTGGTGGCTATTATATCAGTAGGCGAAATTAAACAAACATTTGTGCCCATTCCTCCTACTTATTCTCTCTCTCTCTCTCTCTGTCTCAGTCTCTGTCTGTCTGTCTCTCTCTCTCTCTCTGTCTGTCTCTCTCTCTCGTTCCAAGGAAAATGTTCCCATCCTCCTCATACTGTTCACTGATTCATGATGCAGGATCGAACCCATCATGTTTCGAACTACTGTATCACGTTTGGAGTAAAGAGTGGGTGAAAAAGACTGAGGCATGGCAAGATACTCTCGAATGTAAGGAGCTACAAGGTTACAGGAATAGACAAGAAATGGAGAAGAGTGCAGTTCATTACGTAGATCTGCGCCGTGGTTAAGGTAGACAGGGTGCGGAGAGAGGGGAGTGGAAATGAAGGAGCATGGAGGGGGTGGGAGTTGAGAGGCAGGGTGGGGAGGGACATGGGGTGGGTACGAGGGAGAGAGCAGAAGTTTCATCACTCTACAACATTTTTCTGTCGTCTTTTGCTCACTTTTATGCTAATCAGATATAAAGACCATTGCATTCTGGGCAATTTATAGTACTAATTCTTACGAACACGTCTTTAAAGCGCATAAAAGCCTGTGTGGCAACTAGTTCCTATACACTGTTGCCAGACAAAACAACCACATCACACGAGCAGGCTTGCAGCGAATTTGTGCTGACGACTGTACACACACACACACACACACACACAATCTATCTATACAGCAGCCCAACGCCCCAATCCCGCAAAGGGTGGCCGCAGACAAAACGCCTACAAGTCTCTGTCACCAACCATTTGACTGCCCTCCCCCCGCCCTCATATACCTCTCAACTCCATCCCTCCACCTCATCCTCGGTCTACCCCTCCCTCTCCCTCCCTCCACATCACCTACACACACCCTCTCAGTCAGCGCTTCATTCTCCATTCTCTCCACATGTCCAAACCACCTCAGTGTATTTCTCCTAATTTTCTCAACCATATCCACATCCACCCCACAACGTTCCCTCACTTCTTCATTCGTCAACCTGTCCCTCCATGTCACTCTACATCCTCCTCTCAAGTAACTCATTTCCACTGCTCTCACTCTTGACTTGTTCCCTTCTAGCAAGGTCCATGCCTCGCTTCCATACGTCAGGGTAGGGATCACAATACTATCATGCAGTGATTTCTTAACCTCCATACTCACCTCCCTATTTCTCATCACTGCTTTCAGTAAACCAACAACCTTCCTTCCCTGCTCCACTCTTTCAAGAACTTCATTCCCCAAAGTTCCATCCTTACTCATCACAATACCCAAGTACTTGAATGCACTCACATTCTCCATATCCTCACCATCCAACGTCACTGTGCATTCTGTGACTTCATTTCTCTCAAACACCGTAATTTAACTCCTGTTTACATTCACTTTCAGATTCCTCTTCCTACACACTGTCCCAAATTCATTCACCAAACCTTGCAACTCCCATTCATCTTCACTCAACAATACTGTGTCATCAGCAAACAGCTACACCGGAATCTTCCACATCTCACCCTCATTCATTAGAGCCACCTCCACATCCACTGCCCTACCTTGCAACTCCTTTACAACCCCATCCATGTATATATTAAACAGCCATGGAGACATCACACATTCCTGTTTCAGTCCCACATTTAGATCAGAGAACTCTGCTCACCATCCACTCGCACCGTAACCCTAGCTCCGTCGTACATACTCTTCACAGCACTCAACAACTTCCCCTCCACTCCATATATTCTTAATACCTTCCACATACCTTGCCTATCTAGGCTATTCTGTCATAAGCTTTCTCCAAGTCCATGAAGGCAGCATACACTTTCTTTCCCTTCTCTAAATACTTCTCCACTACACATTTTAGAACAAATATCTGATCTACACATCCTTTTCCCTTCCTAAATCCCCCCTGTTCTTCTCCAACTAGCTCCTCTGTTATATGCCTAACCCTATCAATGAGTATTCTACCAAATATTTTTCCAGTCACACTAAGAAGGCAAATACCCCTATGGTTACCACATACTTCTCTCTCTCCCCCTTTCCTTTGTACAATGGAACAATAATACCTGATTTCTAGTCCTCTGGAACCCTTCCCTCTTCCCAAGCCAATCTACACAACTTCCATATCCACTCCACAACAATCTCACCCCCATACTTCAGCATATCACCACACACTCCATTAATTCCTGGGGCTTGTATACCTACTTTCATCCACACCCATACAATCCTTGCACCCACTTTTCCAAACTCTTTTATAGTCTTCTTCCACTTCTTACTTATCATCAGATATACTCCCTCTCTTGCCCTCTCATTCTTATTAACTCCCGCACATACAGTATTCCTAAACCGTATTCCCATGCTCTCACCTTACTATTTTGTTTGTCAATCCACATAGATCCACTCCTGCATCCTCAAGCATCTGAACAATCTCTCTTTCACTTCATCATTCACTCCTCTCACATTCCATGTCCCCACCCTTAGAATGTCCTTTGTCCGTTCCTTAGTCGTCAACGTATGGTCCGTCCTGGTCCGAGACGCTTTATTTGCTTATTTAGTTCGTTCTTTTTACGGGTTGGGGCACTAACCCACCACCAACCCTTTTAGTCGCCTCATACGACAAGTAGGGATACTGGGGGAGTATTCTTGAAACCCCCCTACCCTCAGAGGGGGTGTTATCATGATGCACGGGTTAGCGTTAACCTCTATCTCTACGATACATATATACAAGGTGCTACACCAAAGTTCCAATAATTTGAGCAGAGGGAGCCAACTGTTTGCAGTTTTGCCTTTTGCCACTAGGAGTCAGCAGCACCCCTTGTGCGTCAGTGTGGCCCCGGCCGTGTCTGTGGGCGGATGCGTTGTTGAGCTACGCTTACTACTGTAACGTGGTGTGTAGGTGGTTTGACGGTTTTGCAATGGCGGACCAATGGCGCAGCAATGTCAAGTCGATGTTGATCGTTTTCTTAAATATCCTAGGAATTGTTCACAACGATTTCGTCCCACCCGGTCAATCTGTCAGCGGAAAGTTTTACTGTGAAGTTTTGCTGCGTCTGAGGGAGAACATCCACCACAAACGTCCAGAACAGTGGAAGAACAAGGACTGGGCCCTGCATCATGACAACGCCCCCGCCCACACATCAATTGTTGTCCAGCAGTTCCTGGCTTCCACTAACACGGTAGTCATTCCCCACCCACCCTATTTGCCTGACTTTGCCCCTTGTGACTTTTTCCTGTTTCCCAAGCTGAAATTACGACTGAAAGGGCATCGATTTGACTCGATTGAGGAGATCCAGACAGAATCACAGGAGGCGCTCAAGACCATCACGCCTGAAGCCTTCCAGGGATGCACAGACTCGTGGAAAAAAACGATGGGACCACTGTATACATGCCCAAGGACACTACGTCGAAGGCAACTGTGAGAACTGGGAGGTTGTTACTTTTTTTCCTACAATATTCAAATTACTGGAACTTTTGGGTGGCACCTCGTGTGTATGTGTTATATATACGGTATATATATATATATATATATATATATATATATATATATATATATATATATATATATATATATATATATATATATATATATATATATATATCGTAGAGGTAAAGGTTAAACACTAACTCATGCATCATAATACCTTTTTACCACCAGTATAACGAGCAGGTAGTTACTTTACTCGCCTCTATACACGTGATAGTTTATGTGTCTGTCTCTCCGTCTGTTCTACTAACTATGAAAAAGCCTTGATCGACGAACTTAATCTTCTGTACAGTAGGTTGGTACCCACTGACCCTATCTAGGTCAAGTTCCTGTCGTAAAGTCATTAGGTCAAAGTTCAAGGTTGAGATACGACATCTATTTCTACCGGATGGTTGTCCTTACATTATATTTTTACCATTCTTCATCAATTCTATTGTGATTTGCAAGGGTTGATCGGACTGAAGGGATTTCAAAGATCTTAGAAAGTGAACGGTGTTGAGAGAGAGAGAGAGAGAGAGAGAGAGAGAGAGAGAGAGAGAGCACATAAGTACGATGGCTGGGCTGTAAACAAAGCAATTAAGGATGGTTTGGGGGTGATGGTGGAAAATGAAAGAAAAGGGTTTAGCCGTGAAGGTGTTTGAATGTATGGGTGTGGTGGTGTTCACGTTTACTGTAGTGTGGGAAGGGAAGTGTGGTGGTGTTAAGGTGTAACTTGTGGAAGGAGGAGGAGAAGTAAAAGTGTAAGAGGTGCAGTTTGTGAGAAAAAGTGGTGTGGTGAGTAGGTGACAATGAATGGAAAACGGAAGTGTGGGCAGAGACATGTTAAAGGCACGGTTTTGGGAGAGAGAAAAAAAAAAAAAAAGTGTGACTGTGTGGGGAGTGGGATAAAAGATGTTGGAAGGGATTGGAGTTTGATGTGAGGAAAACAAGAGGCTTTCACAGAGATGTGTAGGTGTAAAATGTGTAAACAAAAAGTGTGGGAAGAGCTACAAGTTAGATGTACGGTGGGGGAACAAAAAAAGAGGTAGGGAGAAAAGATGTAAAGGAAGGAGGTGTTAAAACAGGAGGAACTGAAAGATGCAGGATGAGATGAAAGATGGAAATGTAGGCTATGACCCGAAAGGTACAGGGGAAAAAAATCGATGTTAAGTGTGGAGGCATAAGTGTTTGAGGTGCAGAAAAAGGGTTGGTGGAGCAGAAAAGAGCTAGTTATGGACAAAAAAAAATAATAATAATAATAAAATAAAACTGTTGGAAAAAACTGTGAGGAGAGATGAATGTGAAAATAAAAAAAAAAATGTGTAAGGTGTGTACAAATGAAGCATACAAATGTGTATTTGTTATAATATATATTAGCTGCAGAGAAAGACGGTGTAGAAAAAAGACGTGCATGGAACTGAGAGAGAGAGAGAGAGAGAGAGAGAGAGGATCAAAACCTCTCGATAGGCTATGCGAGCCACCCAGTGACTGGACAACGATAATAGTGACTGGTATATACATATATATTTTTTAGGGGGGAGGGGGAGGACGAAGAGGAAAAACAAACTTAACAAAATAAAAACCCACAGCTACACCAGATTACAGGTGTCCTCCTTTCATAAACTGTAACAGCTGGACTTGAAGAACTGCTGGACGCTGAAGTTTGGGGGAAAACTATTCTGGGGAAGAGAATTCCAGGGAGATGCAGTTCGGGGAATAAAAGAATTTTGACTAGCATAAGTTCTGCAATATGGCAATGTGACAGTCAAGAGCGATACCAGATGCCCATGTAACGCGGGGGAAGGCGTGGAGAGGTGGCACAATGGATGCAACTTCGTCTAAGCATTTGCCATAAAAGTATCTGTAAAATATTGCAAGGGAGGCAACATTCCTTCTTTCTTGTAGGGGAGGAAGTTCATTTGTAACTGCAGGGTTAATAATAATCCTTCCAGCTTTGTCCATAATTTTGTCCAGTTGTTTTAGTGCAACCTCTCCAACCACTGCACTTAACATCCAGCTGTTTATCACGGCTACAAAATGGCAGTCCTTAAGGGGACATACGACCACCTCATCTTGCAGTTTTGTCTTTACCATAGTTTTCCATGGGATTCTATTTCATGATTACGTTTTCAAGTTTATAAAATATTTAAAATTCTTTAAAAAGTGGGGAAGAGTTTTTAAAGCGGTTTGTTTACAGTTCCTACCGACACCGAAGTCAGACGGACGCCATTTTGTGGGGTGAGAAGTCAGACAGACGCCATCTTGTGAGTCCAGAAGACAGACGGGCGCCATCTTGTGGGGCGAGAAGACAAACGGACGCCATCTTGTGGGGCGACAAGACAGATGGACGCCATCTTGTATGGCGAGAAGACAGACGGACGCCATCTTGTGGGGCAAGACAGACGGACGCCATCTTGTGGGGCAAGAACGCTATCTTGTGGGGCAAGAACGCCATCTTGTGGGGCAAGAACGCCATCTTGTGGGGCAAGAACGCCATCTTGTGGGGCAAGAACGCCATCTTGTAGGGCAAGACAGACGGACGCCATCTTGTGGGGCGAGAACAGACGGACGCCATCTTGTGGGGCGAGAACAGACGGACGCCATCTTGTGGGGCAAGACAGACGGACGCCATCTTGTGGGGCAAGACAGACGGACGCCATCTTGTGGGGCAAGACAGACGGACGCCATCTTGTGGGGCGAGAACAGACGGACGCCATCTTAGAACGTTCTGTCATTTTTTAAGGAAATTACCCTTATCGGTGTCAATTTATCCAAACAACCTAAATTTTCGTAAAATCCAATCTTACTTATCCTACCCTAACCTAACCTATCCCTTATGTAATCATACATTTTGTTCATTGATGGATCCCATTCGTACTCGAAAAAGCACTTTTGTACATCTTTACCAAATCACTGATTTACTTCAAAAACAGAAAAACAAAGGGGGAGGGGGGCTGATTTTTAAAACGTGGTCCTGTCTCCTTAAGGATTACCTACAAAATAACGCTTGACACAGTAAAGAAAGTGTTTATCATCACGGTAAACATTCAGTTTAGTTTTGGTCACGGAAATACCTTACTGATTCCCTTCCTCCTCTCCCAGGTTGTTTTCTGTATTTTTCTGATGACTTTTATGATAGTAAATGATTTACTGCTGATTTGTTTCCCTGTTGTTTTTGTCAATGCTCATTCTCTCAGGCGTAATGGCAGACTTTCTAAAACGTACTCTTATCAAATGAAATTTATTTTACAGATGTTGCAGCTTAACCCTCTATATTCACAGCTTATCCTTAATCTCCTTAAATAATCTAACCCAAGAAAACATCCTAACCTTACCTAACCTAACCTAACTCAACCTAGCCTAAACTATCCAACGGTAATAACCATACCAAATTTATTTCGATAAAACTGCGTAGCGTTTAGTGTGTCCGCCATTACGCCCAGGAAACATCACGCGTTGGGGAAGCAAATTATGGATAATAAAAACAATCGGGAAACAAATTCACCACCATAAAGAAAAAAATACTGAGCAAACCAACAATAAGAAGTGAACTGTTCAGGTTTCTGTTGATTAAACTACATTTACCATCATCATAACAGACGCTCTCAGTATCTGGATAATCGGTCGCCCAAGTGACTGCATATTTCATAACTTCGTTTATTATTTATTCTGTCCATTACATTATCAATATGCTCCTGTATGTTATAATGTAAAGTATATCGATATTCAAACTACATAAATGGCATAAAACAGGACGCTTACGTGAAATACGCAAAATGAATCATCAATAAACAAGTGCTGTAACGCCTCCAATGCCACCCAGAACATGGACGAATGATAAAAATGGCTGACCTTCCTTGCAGATGGCGTAGGGGGAAGCCGATCAGTCTACCACCTGACCCTTCGTTTGACCCAGCCTCCTGTACACCTCGAGACGGACACCACCACCAGGCCACAAACATCCACTCACTCGTAGTTTCGAAGATCACACGAACGCAGGGGGAAAAAAAAAAAAATGCTATTTTCCCCCCACCACCAACCCCCACTGCTCTGAACTCGAGACTGGCAGCCGCAGCGTGGCAGTGACGGCAGCGTGAGATCCTGCCGATGATGGGAAAAGCAGGGGTGACAACCATCCCGTGCCAGGGCGTCAAAAACCACACCGTAAACTTTCTAAGCGTCTATAAATCAGTCACGCCTAGTACTAGTTAATTACTACACATTGGGTTTACTGTTATATAATTTCTTCATGCCTAAGCGACTAATCTGCTGGAGTACAATGGAAGCAATAATCATCCTTGATTTATTAGACCATCCGAAATATTGGTACTCTTGATCTGTTGGACATGCGCGGCGCAGCGACTCATATTGCCACCGCGGGTCTATTTAAACATGCATCACGGGTTAGTTGTGTATATATTTTACATATTTTGTACGTTGTTATAACACCGAGTCAGTTAAATAAAGAAACAATACGATATTTCCTGTCTATTAAGGAAATATATGACACTTCCGACTTCACATTTTGAAACACTGAACGATGCTTTTGAAAATAATATCCGGCAACATTTCACGTACGTCCTTGCCCCCCCCTGCCCTTTTTTTTTTTTTTTTTTTTTTTTTTTTTACAGTATAAAAAGAAATTCAGTACATAAAATACTCTCCAGAACTATTTACCTTTGGAAAACTGCGAGCAGCAACAACGCTCATTGTACAACCATCGATCACCTGGTTGAAACGATGTTACTAACTTGATCGAGTGATATTTATACTATGCAACAGCAAGTGTTCACACTCCGGCCCAACAAAAATACTTGTGTGGTTAGATATGTGCTTGTGTGTGTGGTTAGATTCTTGTTTGTGTGGTTGATGCGTTGTGTTGTGAACAGGTAGGCCTAAGTAGCTGCGTAGTCACATGCTTGTTTGTGTGGTTTGACGTGTGGTGCTGTCAGCAGGTAAGTAGTTATGTGATCAGATGCTTGTTTCCGTGGTTTGATGCATGGTGTTGTGAGCAGGTAAGAATTTGTAATTCACCGGGTCGGTCAGAATCATTGATGGTCGTGATCGTCAGCTTTTACCCTCCCGGAAGGGCGCTGAGAGCTCATATAGTCCGATCTAAGGGCAAGGCTATGACCTGCACACACTCACACACCTGTCCCCTTGCTCAAGGGGGAGAGTAACCGCCCACTTCGTCATTGAAACTTTTCGCAGCCTGAGCGAGGCGCGAACTCCCGTCTGCCAGATGGCAAGCGAGAACGCTACCACTGAGCCAGCGAGCGGTGTGGTCATATGCATGCTTGTGTTGTTAAACGATCAGTGGTGTGGTTAGATGTGTTGTTGGATGCAAGGTTGCGTGGTTAGATGCCTGACTGTGTGGCTATAGACGAGGTTGGGCTGAAGTTGAACGAATATTCTGATTGCAAAAGGTCTCATGTCAAAACTTGGCACACACTTCCTGTTGGATGTGGTGATGGAAGGCGCTACATGAAATACAGGATGGGACATTTATATCTAAAGCATTTCTTAGTGTTGAAATATAAAGTTGTGGTGATGGAAAGCGCTACATGAAATACAGGATGGGACATTTATATCTAAAGCATTTCTTAGTGTTGAAATATAAAGTTGTGGTGATGGAAAGCGCTACATGAAATACAGGATGGAACATTTATATCTAAAGCATTTCTTTGTGTTGAAATATAAAGTTAGTTCACAACACATATACTGTGCATAGTACATGGATGAAAACATGTCAAAGACGAAGTAGTGACGTGACAGTTTAGTTTTAAAAATTACATCTGGCAAATGGGTGTCACTGGAGTTGTATTCACGACAGTGAAACAGCATACTGCTTATTACTGCATGCAATGTTGCTTTATCAACAGTGTGACAGCGTATTAGCATACTGCTTATTACTGTTTGCAATGTTGCTTTATCAACAGTGTGACAGCGAATTAGCATACTGCTTATTACTGTATGCAATGTTGCTTTATCAACAGTGTGACAGCGAATTAGCATACTGCTTATTACTGTATGCAATGTTGCTTTATCAACAGTGTGACAGCGAATTAGCATACTGCTTATTACTGTATGCAATGTTGCTTTATCAACAGTGTGACAGCGAATTAGCATACTGCTTATTACTGCATGCAATGTTGCATTATCGTGTCAATAACTGCAAGGATCTTTGTCATACACGCCTAACACTCAGGCCTTAAATGTACTATATTATGCCAGCCCCGCCTCGGGTGCCAACACCACTACGGGGGTGATATGCCACTGGCTGTTATCGTTATCTGTGCCCCGCCTCGGGTGCCAACACCACTACGGGGGTGATATGCCACTGGCTGTTATCGTTATCTGTGCCCCGCCTCGGGTGCCAACACCACTACGGGGGTGATATGCCACTGGCTGTTATCGTTATCTGTGCCCCGCCTCGGGTGCCAACACCACTACGGGGGTGATATGCCACTGGCTGTTATCGTTATCTGTGCCCCGCCTCGGGTGCCAACACCACTACGGGGGTGATATGCCACTGGCTGTTATCGTTATCTGTGCCCCGCCTCGGGTGCCAACACCACTACGGGGGTGATATGCCACTGGCTGTTATCGTTATCTGTGCCCCGCCTCTCACCTACAGTACAGTCTACAAACGCAATGGGTCGTATTCTCCTTATCTTAGCAACTTTCCCATCACCTATTCATAGTCTATTTATTTTGCCCATTACGTACTTATATTCTCTTGTATGTACTGATGCAAACACTGGAATTACAAAGATAAATAGAATACAAACTTATACTGAGTCGTAATTTGCGACCTAAATCGCTCAGGAAGATGTGTAACGACGTTTCCAATACAAAGCATCTGCGCCTCAAAGTCTTCCGTACACAGGCTCAGCAGTAGCCAAGAAGAGGGAAAGAAAAAAAAAATAAAGAACGAAATAAAGAAGAAGCAGAAGAAAAAAAGAAAGAAAGAAAGAAGGTGATGATGAATGATCTTAATCATAATAATCATCATCATCAACTTCAGCCAAATATCATCCTCATCATGATACTGCCTTCCTTCTGGCCATGACAAACAGACCAGACAGGCTGCAGAACCCGGGCCAGTAAAACACAGCAGCAGGATAAACTGCCATCAAAGTAGCCAGTGAAATGCGCCACACGGACACAAGGCAAACAAACTATACCAGCATTTGTACACCTGGCAGCCCAGCAGGGGTTTTTACCTGCTTCTCAACACGCTACAGAAATGACAGCAATGACTTTTTTTTTTTTTACACCTCATGTTTATGAAGAAAATATTGAAATAATCCTATACTACTGTCAAAACATTAATGTCAAAACGGCCATATTCATTGTGTATACTGTCTTGGCCTCTCCCCACCCCCACAATTCTACCTCATCCCACCAACTTCATCTACCACGCCCGTTTCTTTATCCCCCCCCCCTCGTCTTTCATTTTTGGAGGAATCTTTGGCATTAATCTTGGCTGCACTGCAACCAGTAATCCTGCCACAGCCATTTCCACAGGGTACACTCTCCTGCCCCAGCCCCACCGCCCACCAACATTCCAGTCCGTCCCACCCACTGCTTTGCTCACCAAGGCCAGTACTCTGCCCGCTCTTTGATGGGTTCATGGGGCGACGCAGGTCACCAGATCAACCAACGCCCTGGCTCATTTCCTGTTCCCTCTCTCTAGACAAGTTTACTCAGCACAGTAGCGACCTTTTCTAATGGAGGGGTTAGATATAAGCTTCATTATCTCCTTCACCACTTACAGCATCTCCTTAGTTGACTGAAATCGTCTGCTTGCATCAAGGATAAAATAAATCTTGTGTCCTCGGGTGTAAGCGATTAACACGCACCCGCTTACCAAACTATATTATGATCCGATTTATGTATGTTTGTTGGTTTGTTTGTTACCGTAACACAGCAAAAACGGCGCAACGTAGCGCAAGTTGTGTTAGAGCAAGGTACCGTTAAAATGCCCTAACTTGGAGAATAAAACAATTTCCAGTCCAGTCGGGCAACGGTTCCCGAGTTATGACTCATTTCTGACCTTTTGACATCGAGCGGAGGCCCCCGAAGGCTGCCTTTAAGCGAGTATGTAAAGAAGCATCAATCACCTGGATGCCATCGTCCCTATAGTTCATTCACCTCAACTTGGCCCAGAGGTTCGTCCTTATGAAGCATGTTTCCCGTAGCTCACTGGCAGGATAAGACAATACTACGGCTCTACATTCCTTCCACAGCACTTTTTCGTGACTAGCATCATATCCAAGTGTTAGTCTCTTACCACAGCTCAGCATTCATGATGGATAGATGGTAAATTTAGGCCAAGTTAAAGTAAACAGGGTATAGTATTCAGTACTGATATTTTACTAATGATAATCCTATTGGAAAAACAAATACCAGGTACAGTCGATCACAAAAGTATGGGTGCACACTCAGCACGAAGTAATTTGACACCATGGACGACGGATACTGGAAAATACCTAATGCTTATTCACAACGCTGGCAAACTTTTTTTTTTTTTTTACAAAAACCACATATATCACCTGCCTTGGACAAATCACCAGTTTTTATTATCATACATACTCAGGTGATAAGCAATTAATCTTCTTGAGACTGTATGAGAGTAAGGTGGAGGGGGGAGAGGGAGGGGGAGACCGAGGATGAAGTGAAGGGATGGAATGGAGAGGGATTGTCCAGTAGAGAAAGGGGGGTGTAAGTTGGGGACAGGGCAGCGAAATGGCAAGGGACAGGGGGGCATGGAGGCGATTTGTTTGTGGCCATCCCTTGAGGGATTAAGGCGTCTGGCTATAGATAGACAGACAAACAGAATTCACAAGCTATATCGAACAGTTTGGATATCATCGCACCCATCCTGCTCGATTTTTTGTTAATCAACCGTACATTTGTAGCTGATAATATCGTTCAAATTTTCAGTTGAACAATTATTCAACGTGTATACCGTATAATATTCTGAAAAGCTAGTTAGACTTGAAAGATCAAATCACTGGGTTTCAGATAAATATAAAGCAGGTGGATCAATATTTTTGTCCGCAACTGTACACAAACCATAACAGATTCCTAACAAATGAGAGGCGAAAAAAGACAATGGTTTATGCAAGTGTTGGGAGGCAGAACAGACGTGAGCTGGTGTGGGTGTTGGTGTTTGGTGAATATATGTGAATCAGTGAATAGTAATTGTGTGGGTGTTGGTGTTTGGTGAATATATGTGAATCAGTGAATAGTAATTGTGTGGGTGTTGGTGTTTGGTGAATATATGTGAATCAGTGAATAGTAATTGTGTGGGTGTTGGTGTTTGGTGAATATATGTGAATCAGTGAATAGTAATTGTGTGGGTGTTGGTGTTTGGTGAATATATGTGAATCAGTGAATAGTAATTGTGTGGGTGTTGGTGTTTGGTGAATATATGTGAATCAGTGAATAGTAATTGTGTGGGTGTTGGTGTTTGGTGAATATATGTGAATCACTTAATAGTAATTGTGTGGGTGTTGGTGAATATTGTAAATCAGCAATTAAAAATTGTGTGTGTGTTAACAGTACTTAGTGAATGAGTCACTGAATAACAGTTGTGTGAGTGTTGGTATGGTTTGTGAAGAGGCTTTACTGAATAACAGGTATCAGTGTGTGTGTGTGTGTGTGTGTGTGTGTGTGTGTGTGTGTGTGTGTGTGTGTGTGTGTGCGTGTGTGTGTGTGTGTGTTACTGAACAGCTTTTATAAGAGTATAATAATCTCCTGGTTTTCCCTCTTCCTTTTAAGTTCTGGATCCAACACAGTGCCCATCGCTTATATAGTAGGGGGGAAAGGATGATGATGATGATTACGGTGATGATGATGACCTTTGTGCAGGTAATGATGATGATGATGATTATGATGGTGATGTCGACCTATATGCATGTATAGATGATGATTATGGTGGTGATGATGATGACTTTTGTGCATGTAATGATGATGATGATCAGCAAATGAGGCAGCACCTAGAGTTGGACGTCGATGGCTTCGTTGCAGCGACCTCTCGTAGCTTGTGATGCTGTACTATAGTGAAAACAAAGGAAAAAGAAAGAAATAAAGGGCGAAAGAAAGACAAGGAGAAAGAAAGTGAGAAATGTGCAAAATAAAGAGAAATGAAGTAAAATGTGAAAGAGAAGAGAAGGAATAAAAGTAGACGGTCAGACCAAAGAGTTGGCCTGGGTACAGGTGTAGTAGTGTGCCAGGCCGCTCCACCTTACTGCATCTTGTGTCCTACCTCTGTCCTAGCTTGTGATGGCGTTATATAGTGGTGGCTTTGATCTAATGTAGCCAGTGGTGGTGGTGATGATGATGATGATGATGGTGGTGGTGGTGGTGGTGTAGTGGTGGATGTTATAACTGTACAGATTATTATATAGCAGTACATAGGAAGAACAGATAGCAGGAGGCCTACTGGCTTCTATCCAGGTTATCTGTTGGGGAAAAAGAGAAACGTATAGAACAGGAAAAGACGTTCCCTTGCCCAGCACACCCTCCGAACAAAACGCAGGAGAAAGGAAAATATCCTGTTCGTTGAAAAAAAAAAAAGAAAAAAAAAAAGTTTCTTTAGGAGGGACAGAAAATGAAATACTGTACAGTATGAAATCTGTAATCTACAGCTGTTAAAATAAGACCACACACAATGTCAGAATACTGTCACAGATAAGTAGGGTAAGGCCTTGTGTTTTATGGGGGTTACGTTACATGCACACCCACGAGAAACTAATTTCCGCCAAGTAATGACACCTTTATAAAATGTCTGCCACAGCCATAATTTACTATGTAATGGCCTAAAAACCTTTGTAGTGGCCATAAACATCACCAGACATTACTATATACTTGTTTAAAGTGTATTTTGAGATGATTTACCAACACACTTTGCTAAATTCTGCCAAAATACAGCTTAAACTTGTGCATTTGTGATGGTTTACTCACCCAGGAAAAACCGGAGCCGGCAAAGTGGAGTACCGCGAAAGACGAGGCTGACTGTACTCGTGTGACTGTCGTCAGGATACACGTCAGCCTGGAAATAAACACACGCCATTACTTATTGACTAGAGTCTACAAATATTTATCCCAGCCAGGTTTGTAATGTATCTATAGTTCTTGCACTAACCACTGTTGCTGTAGTATATTCCATTGCATTAAACACACGCCATTACTTATTGACTATACAAATATTTATCCTGACAAGTTTGTAGTGTAGCCATACTCCTTGCACTGCTGCTGTAGTTTATTAGACTGTTCATCTACAGGTAAAGCAGTTTTTCCCTATATTAATATTCCACTTCTTACCATGAATTGTAGACGTAGTGTCGTTCTGTATATCAAACAAAATATTCACCACAGCAGTCCACCAGGGTCATGTTAAGGCTGGGGATACAAATATTAAGCTACTACTATCATTCTTTTTATTTATCATATTCACTTTATTTATCATTCTTTTATTGGCCATGTGGAGAGGATGGAGGGTGAAAGACTGACGAAGAGAGTGTATGTGAGTGAGGTGGAGGGGGAAAGAGGGAGGGGGAGGCCGAGGATGAGATGGAGAGATGGAGTGGAGAGGTATATGAAAGAGGGGGGTGTGAGTTGGGAGCAGGGGAGTGAAATGGAGGGGGACAGGGCGATTTGGAGGCGATTTGTTTGTGGCCACCCCAAACGGGATTGAGGCGTCTGGCAATAGATAGATAGATAGATAGATAGATATTCTTTTAATTGTACCTATTTTCATTATATTTGATAATACCTTACGTAATATACTCATGATACTTTCTCTTACTCTGTTTCTCTCAGCCATTCTGTCTGTATATTATACTGTGTCTATTTTACTTTGCAGTATTGTATTCCAGCTGCCGCCAAACGATTGTATTCAGTTCAGAAGAAGAAGAACAATAGGAACCTAGTGCCAAAATCCAGCACAAAGCCGGATCATCGGCTACAAGTTGTGTTCGTTAGGTGGGCCGGAAGAAATGGATCAATGGAAGGAGTATATCATATCACAGATGGGGCTATTGAAATAAGGAACAGAATTAGATGTCGGAAAGAAGACCAACAGAGGTAAGGAAGGACATGATATTATGGAGGGAAAAATACGATGACTCTCGAAGAAAGTCTGCAAGAAGGGGGGGACGTTGGAGGCGAGACAAAAATGGAAATGCAACACGTCGCTGTAGTGTGTAGAGTGGACAATCAAGGAAAATATGGCGTACAGAGAGAATGGTATTGCAACGAGTACAAAAGGGAGGGCGACCACCAGACATCAAATAAGAGTGGGTAAGTCGAGTATGACCAATTCTTAGGCGAGCTAAAGCCGTCTCCCACCTCCTATTACGGTGGCAAGGGGTCGACCATGGAGAAATAAACGGTTTAACAACACGTAGTTTGTTATTAGTGATAGAGTCCCAACAAGACTGCCACCGGTGATGAAGGAAGGATGACAGAGCAGGAAGAAGGTCAGAGACTGGAATGAGGAAGGAAGGAGAGACATCCCTGGTAACTGCCATGCGAGCCAACTGATCAGCACGTTCATTGCCCGCGACGCCCACATGTCCCGGGACCCAACAGAACTGGACTCTTTTACGACGAGAGGAGATACGGAACAACCATTCCAAGATACGAAGAACTAGAGGATGAGAAGCAAAAGGTGACTGAAGAAGGGTTAGAGCACTATATGAATCAGAGAATATCACAAATGAGGAGGAGGAGGCACGACAAATATACCGTAACGCAAACAAGAGGGCATATAACTCTGCTGTTAGAACACTTGCATAGGTAGGAAGGCTAAAATGATAAAAAGTGTCAGGAAAGAGTATCGCGAATCCAACGCCAGCAGGAGTTTTTGAACCATCAGTGTATATAGGGACTGCAGAGGAATGTTGGGAGAGATGGTCTGAAAACCGAGAACGGAGAATGAATGGAGGGGAATTGGACTTGGAATAAGGGAAAATGGAAGAACAAATGTGGGGTCGCGGAAGTAGCCACGGAGGAAAAAGACATGTGCGGAAAGGAAAAACATTACTAACAGTAAGAGAGGAGCGCGAGAGAAGAGTACGGGCTCGAACTACAAATGGTGGCTTGGTCCTAGGAGTGGAAAATATGCCTGAGTCAGGACTGGGAGGAAGTAGAGAAGGGGTATGAGGAAAACAGTGCAACTTAGCATAGGTACGAAGAGAAAGAAGAGCACGACGACGGAAGAGTGATGGAACTCCTGATTCAGTATACAGACTCTCAACTGGGGAGGACTTAAAAGCACCAAGAGCCAGACGCAAACCGTGATGATGTACAGAATCAAGTTGTTGGAGGACGGTGTCTGAAGCAGAAGAATAAACTTGGCAACCATAATCAAGTTTGGAGAGGACGAGAACAATATGGAGGCGAAGAAGAGTAGCTCTATCAGCACCCCATGACACATGAGACAAAGTTTGTAAGAGACGGAGGCGTTGTAAGGCTGAGGTTTTCAAGGAGGCAATATGATCTTTCCAAGTAAGACGGGAGTCGAAAAGAAGGCCAAGAAAGGAAGCGGAGGTTTTGTATGGGAGAGGAGAGCCACAAAGAAAAAGAGGTGGTTGAGGAATATGATGAGAACGAGCAAAGGTAATAGCATGAGACTTAAGAGGAGAGAACCGAAAGCCATGAGAAGTGGCCCATTCTGAGGCAGCAGAAACCGCACGCTGAATAAGAGCGCCAAGGGCAGAGATGTCAGAATTTGAGGCATATACTGCAAAATCATCAACATACAAAGAAGAGCGGACGCCAACTGGGAGACAAGAAACAATCCCATTAATTGCCAATAAAAACAGAGTAGTGCTAAGAACACTGCCTTGGGGAACACCTTCGTATTGTGGAAATGGATCTGAATAAGTATGCTGGACACGGACTCTAAAGAAACGAGCTGATAGAAAATTCTTTAAGAAGACACCAAGGTTACCATCAATACCACAAGAACGAACTGTGCGTAAAATATGGTAGCGCCAGGCTGTGTCATAAGCCTTCTCAAGGTCGAAGAATACTGCGATAACAGATTGTCGAGTGGCAAAGGCTGAACGGATATAAGTCTCTAGATTTAGGAGGGGAGTTAAGGTGCCGCGAGCTTTTCGAAAACCAAACTGTGAAGATGACAAAAGTTGCTTGGATTCTAGGAGCCACATAAGACGATGATTTATCATACGCTCGAATAATTTGCAAAGACAGCTGGTAAGAGCAATGGGACGATAGTCTTGAGGAGCATGGCCTTGCTTTCCCGGTTTAAGAAATGGGAGGATGGTGGCACTACGAAAAGAGGGAGGAAAAATACCCTCTGTCCAGATACGATTATAAATAGTTAATAATAAAGCCATGGCCTGGGGGGAAAGGTGACGGAGCATATTATAGTGTATGCCATCAGGACCCTCACAAGTGTTCTTACAAAGACGAAGGGCAGAGGACAATTCATGGAGCGTGAATGGCGCGTTATATGACTGACTAGACGACAGCTTGAAGACAATTGGCGTACATTCAGTAGCAGCTTTAAGGGTATGGAATTCAGGTGAGAGATGAGAACCGCTACTAACATTACTAAAATGAAGACCTAAGCCGTTAGCAACTAGATGCGCATCTGCAACTGACTCCCCATCCAAATGTAGGACAGGGGAGGGCATGGGAAGATGTTTACCTGCTATTTTGCGTATACGTTTCCAGACGGATGCAATGGGTGTATTGGCAGTAATGGTGGAAACGTATAATCTCCAGCTACGATGTTTAGCCCGTTTAACAGTCTTACGAAGAACCGCTCGGGCCTTTTTAAACAGCAGAAATGCACTCTGTTCATCCGGAGTGTTGCGTTTGCGTAGAAAACTCTTCCAACGTGCACGTTTAACACGGAGTGCTACAGTACAGTCCGAATCCCACCAAGGTACACACTTCAAAGTAAAAGGACGGGACGACCTAGGAATCGCTGTCAAAGCTGCACTTAGAACTAACACATTAAAATAGGTGAGTATATCTAAAACAGTGGGTAAGGAAGAAGCGTGCATAGAAGGTACAGTTAAAGAAGTAAATAACGGCCAGTCAGCTTTCGAAAAACTCCATCGAGGGGGCCTGAGTATGGGACAATATGTAGTAAGAGTATGCCTTATAGGAAAGTGATCACTATACAGTATACAGCGTCTGAAAGAACGGACCAATGGAAATGTAAAGAAATAGAAAAGGAGCACAAGGAGAGATCCAGACAGGAAAAGGTATGAGTTTTGTCGTCAATATGTGTTGAAGTTCCTGTATTTAGAAGGGATAAATCATTATTAAAAATAAAAGTCTCAAGTTGGCGGCCACGCGAATTGGTAACGGTGTCGCCCCATAAGGCATGACGACAGTTAAAATCTCCTAACAATAAAATTGGGGTGGGTAATTGTGTTAATAAAAGAGATAAGGCAGGGAAATCGATAGGTTGGGAGGGAGTAAAATATATGGACACCACCGTAATCCATCGTTCGAGGAAGACACGAACAAAATGACACGGAACCGTAGTGTGAATGGATAGACGTTCTAGCGGAACTGTGTGATGAACTAAAATGGCGGAAACAGGAAGAGAAGCAGGAGAAAATAAGAAACTATAGTCAGGTATGGGTACTGGGGGGGCAGACAAACGGGGTTCTTGTATGCAGACTAATGTAGGACGATGAACTGCGAGAAGATAACGAAGGTCATTACGATGGGCCGTAAAACTTCTAAGATTCCATTGTAAAATAGACATGTTAAAATTTAAAAAACTAAAAAAAGTAAAACCAAGGGAAATAAAAGCTTAAGAAGAAAATTTACAATGGATAAAATACAATAAAAACGAATTTATAGCAGACTGGTATTATATATCACCGGGTTGGTACAATAGTTGGAATAGGAGCAGAACGTGGAGGAGGTGGATGAGCGGGATGGTCAGTATAGCCCGGTGGCATCGGAAGGGATAGAGGAGAGGGATTAGAATAAGAAGGAAGGGAGGCAGAAGGGGAAGGAGCTGTGGGAGTGGGAGGGAGATCAGAAGGAACAGAATGGACTTCGGCTGTATGGACTATTTTTTGTGGACTCATGGGTTCCTGCAATGGAGTCGCCAGAAACTCCATGATGTCTGTGAGGGTTTCACTCTCGACACTTGCTGGGAGTGTCGTCTGTGGTGTCGGCAATGGATTTGATACAGGTTGTGTAGTTTGTGGGGTTGGGATAGGGTTGAGACTAGTTCGTGGAGTCGAGATAGGGATCTTTGATTGAGTGGTTGTCGTGGAGGGCAAGGGGCGGGAGGTACGCATTTTACGGGTTGGGGGGGAATGTGTGGGTTTTGTGAAACCCTTGGCATCCGAAGTGGTGGGAGGAAGTCCACGTTTGTCAGAGGAAGGCGGGCGGCGGGCATCACGCTGTGGCAGAGGGAGTAATTGTTGGTGGAGAGACGAAGAGGAGCGAGGGGTAGCAGCAGAACAGGAAGGGTGTTGAGGAGAAGTGATAGGAGTAGACAATAGAGGCGACAGGGAGGAAATTGGAGTGGAAGAGTCTAGGACAGAGAAAGAGTTGGAAAGAGTAACCAGAGGGGTTTGAGAGTGTGAAATGGAACAAGAAGAGAGAGAAGGGGAGGTCGAAGAGGGTAGAACAGAGACAGGGGGGGAGGAGACAACACTGACAGTCGGAGAAGGTGAGGAGGAGGTATGAGTAGAGACTGGAAAAGAGGTTGGGACAGTAGGGGAGCAGGAGACTGGTGATACCAAGGGAGTAAATGTGTTAGATTGGGAGGTGACGGCAGAAAAGGAGGTAGAGGTTGTAATGGTGGTAGAGTGGTGGGACTGGGAAATGGGGGAGGTAGTGGGGACAAGACGGGCCACTCGAGCATATGTAGTATTGATAGAGAATCCTAGTTCACGGGCACGTTGACGAGCTGCACGGAGGGAAAGACCTTCTTTCCAGCGAATCCTGGAGACTTCGGATTCAAAGGTATACACCGGGCAGTTCCGGGACGAGGCAGCATGAGTGCCTTGGCAGTTCGGGCAGACCTGGGTCTTTGCTGTGCAGGCTGAGAAGGTGTGGCCGGGTTGGGCGCAGGTAGGGCATATTGCTTCTGATCTACAGTATTTGGCAGGATGTCCACAGCGCCAACATGAAGAGCACTGTCGCGGACGAGGTATGTATTCTTTGACACTGAGTCGTGTGCCACCAATAATGGCAGAATTGGGAAGATCGCGGCCCTGAAAACTGATCTTAGCGATGTTGGAGGAGTATTTCCGGCGCCCCTGAGGTGGAAGCGTGTAACACTGAACGGACAGTACTGCTAGGTCTTGGGCTGACAAGATGGCTTGTATATCTGTGGAGCATTCTGAGAAACTGCGATCTCCTATAGATATATATGAAGGGATTAGAACAGTTCCCGTGCTGGAGTTTAGGTGGGGATCTGGTACTGCTGCAATGGGTTGACCAGAATGATCGGTAAGCGCCATCACCTTCTCAGCCTGCGCAGCAGTCTGGACAGTCAAAAGGCGGTCTCCATTTGGTCGTGATGCAAACGTTATGTCAGGACCTATCTGTCGAAGGAGAGAGAGATGGAGAGTGAGGTCATTTGTTGTCGGCTGAATGTTGAAGAACTTAGGCCATGTCTGGCGACCAAAAATTGATGTTATTGATGGTGGGTTTGGAAAGAGGGGGGGAGGAAGGAGAGGGGGGGGAGAAGAAGAAACAGAAGGATAGGAAGAGGAGGAAAGTGGCGGAAAAGTAGGGGATGGGGGATCCGCCTGTCCGGGAGAAGGTTTTGAAGGAGCATCTCCCGTTGCTCCTTGAGAATTTGTTAATATGTCATTATCGGCCATGGTGAGCCTAATTGTACATAATGGGAATTAAACTGGTCCACTCCAGAGAGCCCGGTCAAGAGTAAGGGCGAAAAATACAAGGGCTACCGTACCCATGGTTCCCCGAGGCCGTTAGCGACTGACACAGAAGAGACAGCCTTGCATCCCATCAGCACGGCTCTCACACCTTAGGAAGGTGAGAAGAAAATAAAAGAAGAGAAGAGAAGAAAAAGGACCAAGCAAAATTAGTAGGGCCAAGGACTGGGACCCAAGGACGGGGAAGCAGGGCATAAGGACACCACCCCCATCATCAGGTCCCAGCCCCAGACCCCGGAGCCCCCCCACGACTACAACGGGCTTGGTTTTGGGGGGGGACTCATCAGACTGAAGCGGTCAATAATAAGGTTCTGATTACCTGCTCTGACATGAAAGGCACTGTGAACTTGACACTGCAACAACTTGTTAAAAAGAATTTTTTGTACCACTTATACCACTTCTGGAAGAGCAAATGTAAAAAACTGAGTTATCTGAGATCAAGACATAAATTAAGAAAGAGATAAAAAAACATACAGTACCTAATCACAGTAATCACACTCCTCTTAAACTATACTTTAGCAAAAACAACCATGGGCTCCACTATAAAATCTGCTTTCCATCTTGTGCTAAAAAATACCCGGTATATTGTAAATGGAAAGGAAACAACACAGAATTAAACTACTGTTGTAAATACACCTACTTTTACCTTAACCATTCTATCTCTGAGCATGCTGATGTACCCTGTTTCTTCCTGAATATGTTTCCTGCTTTCTTTCCAGAAGCATTTACACCTCCATTCTCTCTCTAGTATACAATATATATATATACTGCATTGCATGAAGTAAACTACACACAGTCTTTTCATATTTAGGAACAATTCTCCAACAAAAACCAAAATCAATGCAGCTTCACTCAAAAACAACTCTACTGTTAGGAAAGTAAAAACCCAAGTGGAAGGAACTGGATCAGGTAGTACTGAGAGTACCTCAAAGAAAAACTTGTGTTACTGCAAGGCAATGAGAACTAAAATAATGTGACTGTAATTATAACAAAGTCAAGAAAAAGAATGCTGACACTTTTTCTATCCTGGCATTTTTCACCACTTAAAGAAAGAGTGAAGTACTATGTTCTTACTTCATAAATATAGCTACAGTAATACACTCAAGAAATCAGTATGCTTTTGAGCTGATTAGCACAATAAAAACATGTCAGTACACTGCCAGAACAACCCAAACATATTACAGTATTTTATATAAAGATACAGTACACAAGAATAAATATGCATCTCTGGAGAGGGACAGAGAAAGACAGAGACCTATGACATTATTAGTTCTTCCTACTTCAAGCAAAGAGAAACTCTGAATACCAAAAAGATTTAATTTTCTTGCCCCTCTCTGCCATAAGCTTCTCTGTTATTGCAATACTGCGCTGGGCACCTACACTCAGAAACCTGCCGAGGAGAAAAAAGTATTACCCAAACAGAAATGGAAATTCATTAAAAATAGTCATATTACCACTGAGCCCCATCAATCCAATGACACACTTTATGTTTGATTCTAACTTGCTACTCCTCACCCAGCCCTAGGGTGGGAAAGGAGGTCTGGGTGATGATGACGATGATGATGATGACTATGACCATATAATTATCTGCAACTTAGGCAAGACTTGTATTAGAGGTGTTGATGAAGGTTGTGATGAAAAGGACTGCCTTGAGAATAATCAGTTTTTATATCAAATGCGATACTCAGAATATACTCGTACTAAAATATTGTTAGGAAAAAGAGCTACACATTGACTCAATGCGAGTTTATAACAACGAACCAAACGGACACTTGGTGGTCTATGGGGTTATGACACTCCATTCAGATGTGGTCTCCACCCCCTTCTTAGGGGTGGCTGGTATTTATTGCTCACATAACACTCTGGGGCAGATGGATGGTCACTCTCACTTTAATGGTCTGCATTAGTCCTAGGCCTTAACCCTCCTGATATGGTAATAAAGTATTGGTACTGTATGGCTGACAGATGTTGTTTTGACCCTTGGCTCATCTGGATATGAACCAGCAGAATACACGCTGAAGTTACCCTTTCTGCAGTCTGCCATCCTCCTTTTGGAGGACAGAGAAACTGAAGGACATATGTATAACCCGGTTATAATGGTGCCAGTGCAAGACAGTGTCCCTCTCCAGAACCAAAATACTGGTAAACTGATAGCTAGAGCACAAGGCAGCACAGTTAAAATTGCAAAAGACAGTACCTCTTCCCAAACATTTCAATAAGAGAGCCAAGTGTTCCAAGTCCATGCACTGTGATTACTCCCTCCTGTTCAAAGTGTGTCCTGAAAAGAAACATAACTTATTAGCACAAGGAAAATTTCACATATAGTATTAGTTGCTGCTGCTCAACTCCAGTCTGCCTGACTCAACAGAACCATCAACCATGGGTAGGCAACTACTCCTACAGGGTCATCCCACGGGTTCCCTATACTATACCAATGTTGTTAATGTGCCAGCATCTTGGTGTGGCATGTGCTGTGTGGTGCTCTGTTATGTAAGGTATGTGTGTCAGCCTATTCAACAAGCAGACCATGTGTCACCTCTGATTCCACCCATACCAATAACTAAGCTGATAGCTGAGGAAGGCTGGGTGATGCCCTAATCCCAAGCCCAGCTAAGAAAACTTGATCAGCTCTTTTTGATACCTCTGATGTGTGGTTGCTGGGATGTGGGCCTGTAATACAGTGTTGACAGAAATGTAGTGCTCTGCACATGAAGGTAAGATGTAAGTGATTCTTCATTGCTAATGCTGGAATGTTGGGAGGTGTGATGTTGTTTAAGTGGGCCTGGTTATGTCTGTGTGGCAATTATTTTATGTACCTAGTCGTGCTGTGTGGTTCTGTCATACAGTGACAGGCACGTTCTGTGTCAGCACAGACTGACAAACAGAACTGTGTGCATGGAGGGGAGCCATGATGTTATTTCGCACCTCTGGGGAGGAGAAACAACTGAGATTTCAATCTGGGAGCATCTCCCCAATATACCATGCATCCTGTGAGGAAGCCCACGGTCAATGTGGTAGGGTGCCATCTTCCATGCAGGCACAGCTGCTCCCTACCTCATTTTTTACATCATAGATAACTACTGATAAAAACCTTTTTTACTAAAAATAACACGGTAATTAAAAACTGCTTTAACCTAAGGGTACAATTTTCTTTTATTCTTCTGGACAAATTTATTCAGCTTGCTAAGAATCCCTTAGTAATAATGGGGTTAATTAAGGCTTTATCTGACCTTTCTAGTTCCATCTCACCTAAGCTGAATAAAGTATCTGGTAGCAGAGGGAATACACACACACACACACACACACACACACACACACACACACACACACACACACACACACACACAAAACTTGTATAGATTAACCCCTTGACTCTGGATGATGTCTTTCTTAGTTTATGTAGACTACAGCAAAAATAACTTCAACCACCTTAGAGAAGGCCTCTCACACTGAATGATGTTAAGGCTGTAATCTAAACCTGCCAGTTTGAGATGGCAAGATACTGCACACTGAAAAAGCATCCACAAACTCAAGGGTACAAATACAGGATACATAAGATCTCTACCAATTTGGATTTTGGTGGTGAGGACTGTATGTGGAAGCTTCAGCCAGGGTGACCCAGTCAGTGACGGAGAGGTTACGAGATTTCACATTAAACTTCCTTAAATTTCGATCCCACCAACATTCCTCCTCAATCTGGAACTCTTCTTCTTGCAGGCTCTTTACCTGTAAATCAAATAATAATGGTTTACATACAGGTATAGGATGTCCTCATTATGTTCCAAAATATTACATTTCCTATATGGCAGTATTGATATTCTAAATTAGCCTAGGGGGAAATTGGTAAATCAGCCTTCTGATTGCAATATAGATTTACATCACCCACTCATTTGATATAGTGCTACCTACTTCTTCCTTCATGTCTCATTCTGTGTCCATCCTCCTCACTATGTATTTCTCCCACCTTCCTGCTGCTGTTTATTACTCTTCTTTCAACTTCGGGTGGTTCTAGATTGAGTGACAAGCCTAAAGGTTTCCTGTAACCCAGGTGACAAGCTAATGGTTTCCTGTAACCCAAAAAACCACTTACACTGCTGGGTGGTAACCATACAGCCAAATACTGGGGTGATGTAGAGCCTACTATGGCGCCCATGTTAACTGGGTGAAGAGAAGCAAATGCAACATCCACCAATGAACCAAGCCTTCACACTGTTCCCCACACCACAGTGAAGCACTGTGAGCTGCATGGGAACATCAATTAACTGCACGGGACAGCCTTGCAGGGGCGGTTACTTGCCTACTGTTGATGTGTCTGCTCGATCAAACAGACTGGGGTAGCACAACAACAACCAGGAAATTATTTTGCATTTAGCTACTGTTGACTTTACAGCTAAAAAAAAAAAAAAAAAAGGTCAATAAAGGTCACTGATCATAAAGTCTAACAATATTCTATCTATCTACTATCTACTGCCAGATGCCATAATCCCACAAGGGGTGGCCACTTGACTTTGAGTTATTTGTTTTACGGGGAGGGGCACTAACCCTCCACCAACCCACTTGTTGACACGTAGGGAGCACATATGGTTTGGTTATATGGTTACCACCCAGCGTTGTAAATGGTTTCTTGACTTACAGGAAACCATTTGGCTTGTCACCCAATGCAAAGCCACCCAAAGATAATGGTATTCCAGAACATGATGTTTTCTGTGACAGCAGCACTGACTCCTGCAGGGGGGTCTTGTTGCAACCAGATAGAGCCAGGATTATACCTGAAAATTACCAAAGCCTACACAATGAAGTTAACTAGTATTCAGTCTTAACCCTACTTCCCCAATAAAACATAGGGCATTTAGATATAGCACTGTACTGTACTGTGCTGTATTGCATTTACGACAAAAATAAGAGAAAGTACGAGTATAGTGGTTACAATGTACAGGAATTTTGTAATGAATGTGACATTCAGCAGGCTTATCCTAAATCTTTCTCCCTTAGGTACCTTCTCCACCTTTAGCCTTTAACACTCATCATTCACACATCTAACACTCATGTATGCAACAGGTCAACTCTGGAACTGTTTCCCTCTGTCTTTATTTCCTACTGCTTATGCTCTCCAGTCTTTCAAAAGCAGTGTGTCCAGGCATCTTGAAATTAACAGATCTTAAATTTGGCTCTCTGTTATCTTGTTTTTGTTTTTTCTTGGGGGGAACAATTTACGGGCTTCTGATCTTGTTTCACTGGGCCCTGGAACCAGATCTGAGACATACCTTATGTTTTTTTTATGTTTATAAAAAGTTTTACAGGTTTTCTTCCCTCAAATCTAAGAACTTACTCTTCTTAGTATGTGAGGTAAGACATTCCTAACAGCAGCCACTCTCCTGGTGTAGGTGCAGCCATCCCCCATTCGTTTCTTCTCGACTGTTGTGCAGTTGAGAATGTTTGGATCATAGTCATTGGGGAATTTGCAGAGGTGTGTTGCTGCTACCACTTCCACTGGCTCTTGGTAAACATGTTCTGCTGTGACTGTGATTGTCATGCTTCATAGCTGTAAAGGAAAAAGGATATAAAAAATCAGTTTATCCTGTACACAACATTGAAAGCAAATGTTTAATTTTTTGATTTTGTTCAAAAGTCAAGCTGTATGGCTGGTATGGTATGATCACATGAATTTTTTTTTTTTTTTTTTTTTTTTAATGTGCTCGACTCCGGGAACAACAGATGCTGTTGGCATAACGTTCTCCCTACGTGTCAAGTGGGGTTGGTGGAGGATTAGTGCCCCTCCCTGTAAAACAATTAACTCTAAGCCCTTGGCCACCCCGTTTGGGATACATGGCGTCTGGCAATGAATGAATGACTCTGGGCATAGGCTTCACAGCCTGCTCCCAAGGCCCAGTAGCCCTCCTACATATCATACACCTCTACATGTCACCACTTCAGCACTAACACCAACCATCCATACTGAATACATGCTAGGGCTGTCTCATACAGGACTGATGTATTGGTATTAGCGGGGGTATTTTCACGACATGTCGGCGGGCCTTCTGGTAGATCGGTAAAGTCTGCTTTATATGAAATTCAAATCCTTAAACTGTTCCCTGCCCCAGCGGGGATTTGAACCTGGGTCCGATAGGACCGCAGGCCACCTCTCTACCGACTGAGCCACCGCCTCCCTCAATAGCCTACTAATGCTTCTGATCAACCCGGAATACAAATTACAAGTTTGCAATATTGTAATTACAAAGGCTTGGCTGGTAACAGAGGCAACAAAATGAAGAAATGAAGCTATAAGACATCTGTTCATTAAGACTTTAATCTTACCCCCTTGTTTGGAACAGCTGTTACTAACTCTGGATATCAGACTGTTTTAATCTTAACTTAGCCCATATTTTCATCCCTTTGCAGTCTATTTCATTCACATCAGTGGCACAATAAGACAATACTAAGGCTTTACATTTTTTCCATACTACTTTCTCATGGCATGTATAATTTTCTAGTGTTAATCTAATTACTCTGCACTCCAGGAAGATGGCAATTTCTGGCAAAGTTTGAGTAAAACGAGTATAGGAACACCATTATTACTTCTATCAACTTACATAGTTCAGTATTATTTTACACTTTGCTAATATGCATTTCAAGGATATTACCAGCCGTAGTTCTGGACTGCTAATGCACTCATGATACACACATAGTAGGTACTGTAAGCCTACCTTGCTATCTTATCATGAGGGTGACCATCCCAACACCACCACCTATTCAGCCATAGTATCAAAACAATGAAAAGATATGAGCAAACCCCCTAGTTTTTAAAATATTATGGAACATGTACAACTGTTAAAAAAAATCTTGACAATCATGTGTAATGGCTAATATGATCAGTCTGTATACCACACTGTAATGTTGTCAGCAACGACACTGTCTAGGCACGTTCTGCCATCATCACACACGTTTATCATTTTTGGGGTCACACTTCCCCTATGTGTTGAAGTTAGTAGGCCAGTGGGCTCCTCAACGAGGCTTAGACTGCTAAAATGTCACCTTGGAGTGTATTATGCCGACAGTAAAGCCTGATAACACTGTGGTCCCTTTGGAAATCCAGTGTTATCACAACACAACCTTCCAAATATGATCGTTCACTGCCCTCCTCAGACTCTCCGTATCCTCACTATCACTCTTCACCGGAAGCATCTCTATTTGCTTCAACCGGCAAATTATACTGTTACTGATTAATTACCAAATCATTCTGTGCCTGTCATATACTATTAAGAAAATCATTACAAGCCTCCCAGATGTCAACCTTAGGCAGAGCAAATAAAGCTCCCGGACGGATTTTAGTAGGACTGAAAAGCGAATGAGAAAAATACTCCGAATAATCAGGAAATAAAATAAGATGGATAGACAAGCTCCTTTTGATGATGTCTCCAACTGGAACTTATTCCAATGATAAAAAATAACTGACACCTGTTTATGTCTGAGGGGAGAGGTGACTGGATTACCCACTGTTGCGAGAGGTACTGTCAAGAAGGCGACCATGAAGGTTGGGAAAGAATTTAGTATATATCAGCGGATGATGGGTGAAGCAGAGACAGCGAAACTGAATCAGTGTACCCTTTACAACAATAAATATTTCGTCAAATCAAATCTAGATTCAAAAGGAGAAGAAGATGAATGTCGCTAGTTTTTCCGGGCGGGAAGTAGACAAATTGACTACAATCATACACACTATTTCTGGGATCCCTCAGCCCTTGCAACTAACACACTGTGGGGAAAAGAAGTGCAGCCGTGTGAGTGGTCAGGAGTGTTTCTTTTACCCTAAGTTGCATAAACTTTGCCTGTTACAACATACGAAGCTCAGTAACAGCTTAAGGTTACTGTAGCTCTGCCCTTTCCGTAGCACTTCTTCATAACTAGCGTATTTCATTGTTAACCCTATCAGGTTTCTGGGCCGGGTAGATTATGTCTGTGCTAGAGTCAGCCACTCACGCCAACCCACATCTTTGCGGCCCAATATTTTATTTTGATTGCTCAGTGTAAATACACTTTTCATGATGGAATGTTGGTTTTGATGTCATTTTAAAGCTGAGTAGTTGTACTTTATCGTAGTATGTTCAAAAAAGGAGAACAAAGAAAATAAAATTTCAAATTAACGAGTTGAAGTTAGGCAAAATGCAAAAATTTTATACCTTGCCGTAGAAACACCTATCTATCTATCTATCTATCTATCTATCTATTGCCAGACGCCTCAGTCCCATTCGGGGTGGCCACAAACAAATCGCCTCCACGTTGCCCAGTCCCCCGCCATTTCACTGCCCTGCTTCCAACTCACACCCCCCTCTCTCATATACCTCTCCACCCCATCCCTCCATCTCATCCTTGGCCTCCCCCTCCCTCTCCCCCCCTCCACCTCACTCACATACACTCTCTTCATCAGTCTTTCACCCTCCATCCTCTCCACATGGCCAAACCACCTCAGTGTATTCCTCCTAACGCTTCCTATCACATCCACATCCACACCACAGCTCTCCTTTTTATCCTCATTCGTCAGCCTGTCTCTCCATGTGACTCCACAGGCTCCTCTTAAATAACTCATTTCCACTGCTCTCACTCTTGACTTGTGTCCTTCCAACAACGTCAATGCCATCAGGGTTAGTAGGTGGGTCATCTACTCTTTCAGTGTGCTGAACTATAGTAGCCTAGCCTTGCTTGGAATTCCTACACATGGAAGGAGGTAGAATGGGATTGGCGGTACGGTAACTATTCTCTCTCTCTCTCTCTCTCCTTTTTTTTTTCATTTGCCCATATTTTCAGTTAGCTGCATACGGAAAACAGGAACCATGCTGTCCCATGTGCGGCAAATGTCATCACTGTCTACCACAAAGCCTTGGAGAATCAGGCTGCCACAGAAACTGAAGGGTGGTTTTTTGCAGAAATGGGGTAAGTTTTTTATTTTTTTTTTTTTTTTTTTTTTATGTATGGAATACAGTACAATATTCTTTATTTTTTTGTGTGTGTGAATTAGCTAACCACTGCAAGTTATTAAGTGTTACACTTCTGTTTTCTGTAAGTTACTTTTTAAATTTGATTATACAGTAGACCCTCTATAATTTGGATTAATTGGGGGGAACCCTATGTCGAATTATCCAAAAATCTAAATTATTGGAGCTCATGCTTGCTCCTATCCCCAAATCACACCCTTGCTCACTAAAACATGGCTTTTACACAAAAGCATTGAACAGTACAGTATGTTATTACTTTATACACAAAGAGTGCACAATACAATAAATAAAATAATGTCAAACCTTGATAATGAAGTCTTTTAACACAGTAGTAGAGTACAGTATACTTAACTGTATATACTGAAGGTACTGTACAGTTCTTAAAAATTACATTTATTACTACACTTATCATTACAAAAACTGTTCACGTCCACTTATCACTGGAACCATTTTCGGACTTGTCTCGCTAATTTAAATTTCTGTCCAAATTAAAATTATTTGTCTGGTGGTTAAAAAAGATTCAAATTAACCGATTTCTGAATTATTTGGATTCGAATTAGAGAGAGTTTACTGTATGAATGATTCTTTGTTGTACAGTTCTCTTACTCAGAGTGGTAATAATAGCCCAGTCAAAATCAGATATGCCTTTAATTTAGTGGCCATTAACTTCCACGCTATATTGATATGTTATGTCTGTTGTTGCTTCCAGGCAATTTTAGTAAACTTATGATTGATTTTTGAACTGGATGTGAGATATGAAGGTGTATGGAATGTGGCTAGGAGATCTGCAGGACCTCAGAGAATGGACTTTGCTCAAAGTCAGACAAAAATACAAAAATAAAAAAGCCACTACCAAGAGGCTGTCTTGAGCTGAATAAAACTACCTGCTATCAGAATAACAAATCCCTTCCTCCCCATGCACACTTAATTGTGCAGCACTGTACATGTGCGCGTACCCTCCTAGTACTGTATAGGGGTTACTGTTACTAGCCTAGTCTGACTAGGTTTTCCTTAGCTTGGTAAATACCTGTAGAAGTGCATGTCATGCATCAGATATACTGTTTGAATGAATGAGAGAAATCAACAGTCTGGTACCAATGGTGCATTTTTCTAATCTAAAGAAGATCCCTAACCCCTCTCAGCCCATTTAGTGGTTAAGTGGATGATTAATCTGACTAGTAACTAAAGAGCCTTATTCCTACCTCATAACTATGGCTTATCAAATTCCATGCAACTACAGCTTCGTATTCAAGTTGTAGGAATGCCGCAGTTCCACCTGCTGAAAACAGTCTGATTAAAGCAGGATAACCAAAATACTGTACAGTTGGTGGTAGGTGGGGGCGCCTATCATCCACTCACTTGATTTAGTGCTGCCTACTTCTTCCTTCATGTCTATCATTGTTTTTCTGTATTTACCCCCCTCTATTCCTATTTCCTCCATCCTTCTTATCACTGTTTATTACTCTTCTTTTCACTTGAGGTGGCTTTACACTGACAAGCGGAATGGTTTCTTGTAACACAGGAAACCATTATAATGCTGGGTAGTAACCATGTAGTCAAATAATGAGGTGGTGTGGAACCTACTATGTTGCCTCTGTTAGCTGGGATGAGAGATGCAAATGTGGCATCCACCCAAGAACCAAACCTCCACACCAGTCCCCACACCCCGATATGGCAACACACCGTTATCAGCATGTAAGACATCAGTTCACTGCATGGAATGGTCCTGTAGGGGCAGTAGCATGCCTGCAGTTGATGTGTCTGCTCAATCAGACAGACTGGGGTAGCACAACGATAACAACTGTACAGTACTATACAGTACACTAGGCCTATATAGATTTTGTCACTTATGGTAGTGTACTTGTGGCCCTTGTAAACAGTAAAGAGTTAAATAATTTCATTGCACAAACTTTCCATACTGACACTGATTTTAGTGTGAAATTTTTTTATATACGGTACTGTTATACTAGATTTATCAACTTGTATCTTCTGTAGGTGATTACTGGGTGACAGTGGCTCAAGACTACAAGGAGGTTGCATTTGAGTTGGCAGCTGACTCTCGGAAACATCCTGTGAAGGCTGGCTGTTACATTTCACGTGAGTACTTTTGTCTTAGTTCTTTTGAATATTAGACCAGAATGTAGAATATCCGTATCCTAGTGTACAGTATGACCTCATTGTACAATACTGGTATGTTGATGTGTTCATTTATTGTCATTCAACTGTTTTATTCTAAGAAGGCAAAATAACTACAACCAGAAGAAATACTGTACAAGGAAGTAACTGTAGTATCTGGCAATCCTAGCTGAAGCACTTATATGTTGATCCTGGGTTAGTCTTGTACATTACTTGACCAGTTTCGTTCTTCGCTGAATGGTTTTGCAGGAAGGACTTTTTCTCGGAGGTCAAGCCTCTCGTGATTTTATTAATTGTTTTATAGAGTTATTCAGCAAGTATGTCATTGTGGAGTAATTTCAGGGTTCTCAATACAAAATCTTTTTTTGAATGATTAATCTACATCTACTATCTGTCACAAAGTAGTATTAATTGTAACAGCAGTGTAATAGATGGCTGCTAATATAATAGTGATATACAGTAGTAGATCAAAATATTAAGTACCATACTAGTAGTTGTAATAGTAATGGAAACCAAGTAATTGATACCATGTCTGTTAGTAGTAGTAATAGTAGTAGCAGCAGCAGTGATAGCAGCAGTAATAGCAGCAGTCATAGGTTCATCTGAAATATGAAGTCAGTGGACTGCAGGCTGTGGTTGCCCCCGTCTGCAGTCCACCTCCTTCCTTTGTGGGGGGTGGGGGGTAATACAGAATTAGCTGTTGCCATTGTATCTTTCATACCAAACACATTGACCATGTTAATCCAGTGTTGTATTTTATAGCCACTGTAGTATGTTCTTGCTACTTTTGGATGATTTAATCTTAGAAAAAAATACTTTTTGAACTAGTGGGTTTAGATATATCTCTCAATGACCCTTTCATTACAAAATACCTGCCTGAAAATAAATAAAATCATGTGTAGGTAGCAAGAATAAACCTATAGATTACAGCACCCGATTCAGTGAGTTAATTGTGGCAACAGTGACTATCTGTGCTTTATTACTGTAATATTCTTCATGTTTCAGTTATATCTGGGCTTATTTATGCTGTGAAGACAAATCCTGACTTGAAGGATTACGAGGACACATTGCAAGAATTCAAAAATGAATCTTCCATGCTGAGCTCTAAAATCCGTAATCCTGAGGTTGACAGTCACTTCAATTACATGGTGGATTGCTACACACATGGCTTAGTTAGGAGGTAAATACAGAATAGCTTTTTATATTTATTTTTACAGTATTGTCTTGGTCTGATGAGTCACAGTATGCACCTTCTTTCTGCATGTCCAAACCAATCACCAATGAGAGCCTACAAATTGTAGCACTGCACGTTGAGTTGGGTAGCTACAGCATCCACCTGGGAGCCAAACCTCCTCCTATTTCCCTGTATCTTGCCATGGGAAGGACCCTGGTGAGCCACTGTCTATAACAAGTGGCACTGGATCCCTACAAACTGTCCATGTAGGATGACCGCATAGAAGCAGTTACTTACCTTAGGTCAGTGAGTCTGCTTGGCCAGTCAGATGGAGGTTAAGCAACTGCATGTCCAGATCATTTCAGTCTGCCCATGAGGTGATGCACATGGATAATCTGTGGTGGATTAGACACGTGAAGAGAATGTATAAGAGTAAGTGGGTAAAGTTCTGTAAATACCTGAAATTGGAAAGAACAGTCCCTGCTGGTAGATCAAGAAAAACATGTGATAAGATCCTGAGAAATGCCCATAGGGTTAGAGGATGACCAGAGTGTTGCAGGAGACTGTGTTCCTTGGAAAGCAGACATTGGGTGAAAAGATGACCCATGCAAGCATGGGAAACATGGGAAACTGCCTGGACCAAAAAAAAAGTTTAAGACAGCTGATATGCATGCAGAAAAAAATCAGATTAAAAGAAAGGTGGTGAAGATAATCTGTAATGCAGGTACTAAGACCACTCTTTACCTGTGTGTGTGTGTGTGTGTGTGTGTGTGTGTGTGTGTGTGTGTGTGTGTGTGTGTGTATTTGTTTGTTTATTTGTTTAGTTCACTTCAAGAATACTCCCCCAGTATCCCTGCTTGTCGTACGAGGCGACTAAAAGGGTTGGTGGTGGGTTAGTGCCCCACCCCGTAAAAAGAACTAACTAAAAAAGCGAACAAAGCGCCTCGGACCCGGACGGACCATACGTTGACGACTAAGGAACGGACGAAGGACATTCTTAGGGTGGGAACGTGGAATGTGAGAGGAGTGAATGATGAAGTGAAAGAGAGAGAGATTATTCAGGTGCTTGAGGATGCAAAAGTGGATATATGTGAATTGACTGAAACAAAATGGTAAGGTGAAAGGGTGAGAGAATGGGAATATGGTGTAGGTATATGTGCGGGAGTCAGTGAGAATGAGAGGGCAAGAGAGGGAGTATGTCTGATGATAAGCAAGAAGTGGAAGGAAAATATAAGAGAGTATGGAACAGTGGGTGCAAGGATTGTATGGGTGAGGATGAAAGTAGGTATACAAGCATGGGCGATTGTATGTGTGTATGCTCCAACAGAGGATCGAGTGGCAAGAGTGAAAGATGAGTTTTGGGCGAGAGTAGAAGCATGTATGGACAAGTTTGAGAGGAGCGAGAGAGTGCTGTTGATTGGAGACATGAATGGCAAAGTTGGGAATGTACGAGTGGATGGAGTGGTTGGTCAGTGGGGTGTGCCAGCTGAAGTAGATGGGAACGGTAGTGCTTTGGTGGACATCTGTGCTTGTAAGGGGTTGGCAATAGCCAACACCTACTTTCGTCATAAGATGATCCACCGATACGAGTATACATGGAGAGTGAGGAGGAGGATGGATGGTGAACTTGTTGAACGAAAGGCAATGATAGACTACGTGTGTGTGGATGAGCGAATGAGAAGACAAGTGTTGGATGCAAGAGTGTGGAGAGGGTGGGGGAATGGAGTCTCGGACCATCACTTAGTGATGGCCAAGGTAAAGATGCAAAGAAAGTGGTTGAGGAGGCGAAGGGGAAGACAGGAGGAAGCAGCTCCTGTGAGAAGAGTGGAGAAATTGCAAGATAGTGAGAAAATGACAGAGTATAAGAGCATAGTGGAAGAAAGATTGGGAAGGTATGAGCTAGAGCAGATGGAAGGGGTGGAAGACGTATGTAAGATATTCACGGAAGAGATAGGCGCAGCGTGTGAGGCGGTTTGTGGAGTGAGGAGGAGATGCAAGGGTGTGCAAGGGACAGCATGGTGGAATGATGAGGTGAAACGAGCAGTGGAACAAAAGAAGAAGGCATATGGTGAATGGTTGGCGAGTAGAGGTAGGGGAGAAGATGAGAGAGAGAAGAGAGAGGTATATGTGAGCAGGAGAAGGGAGGTTAAGAGACTGGTGAAGGAGAGTAAGAAGAAAGTGGATGAAGAGTTTGGGAGGAATCTGAGTGTGAAACGGAGGGAGAGTAAGAAATTGTTTTGGAAGGAGGTAAAGAAAGTAAGGCAGTGTGAAAGGGGAAATAATAGGGGAGTGAAAGATAGGAATAATAGATTGTTGGTGGAGAAGAGAGAGAAATTGAGGAGATGGAAGGAGCACTTTGAGGATATGTTGAATGTAGAGAGTGAGAGCAGTGTGAGTATAAGTGGTTGGGGAATGGCTGGGAGAAGAAGATATAAGAGTAGGGAGGAAGAGATCAGTAGGGCGGAAGTAGTGGAAGCGATGAAGATGATTAAGCTGAGAAAGGCCCCAGGAATTGATGGAGTGTGTGGTGAAATGCTTAGGTATGGGGGTGAGATTGTTGTGGAGTGGATATGGAAGTTGTGTAGATTGGCTTGGGAAGAGGGAAGGGTTCCAGAGGACTGGAAATCAGGTATAATTGTTCCTCTGTACAAAGGAAAAGGGGAGAGAGAAGTATGTGGTAACCATAGGGGTATTTGCCTTCTTAGTGTGACTGGTAAAATATATGGTAGAATACTCATTGATAGGGTTAGGCATATGACAGAGGAGCTAGTTGGAGAAGAACAACGGGGATTTATGAAGGGAAAAGGGTGTGTAGATCAGATATTTGTTCTAATATGTTTAGTGGAGAAGTATCTAGAGAAGGGAAGGAAAGTGTATGCTGCCTTCATGGACTTGGAGAAAGCTTATGACAGAATAGATAGGCAAGGTATGTGGAAGGTATTAAGAATATATGGAGTGGAGGGGAAATTGTTGAGTGCTGTAAAGAGTATGTACGAAGGAGCTAGGGCTACGGTGCGAGTGGATGGTGAGCTGAGTGAGTTCTTTGATCTCAATGTGGGACTGAAACAGGGGTGTGTGATGTCTCCATGGCTGTTTAATATATATATGGATGGGGTTGTAAAGGAGGTGCAAGGTAGGGCAGTGGATGTGGGGCTGGCCCTAATGAATGAGGGTGAGATTTGGAAGCTTCCGGTGTTGCTGTTTGCTGATGATACAGTATTGTTGAGTGAAGATGAATGGGAGTTGCAAGGTTTGGTGAATGAATTTGGGACAGTGTGTAGGAGGAGGAAGCTGAAAGTTAATGTAAACAAAAGTAAAGTTATGGTGTTTGAGAGGAATGAAGTCACAGAGTGTGCAGTGAGGTTGGATGGTGAGGATATGGAGAATGTGAGTGCATTTAAGTACTTGGGTAGTGTGATGAGTAAGGATGGAACTTTGGGGGATGAAGTACGTGAAAGGGTACAGCAGGGAAGGAAGGTTGTTGGTACACTGAAAGCAGTGATGAGAAATAGGGAGGTGAGTATGGAAGTTAAGAAGTCACTGCATGATAGTATTGTGATCCCTACCCTGACGTATGGAAGCGAGGCGTGGACCTTGCAAGAGGGGAACAAGTCAAGAGTGAGAGCAGTGGAAATGAGTTACTTGAGAGGAGCATGTGGAGTGACATGGAGGGACAGGTTGACGAATGAAGAAGTGAAGGAACTATGTGGGGTAGATGTGGATGTGGTTGGGAAGATTAGGAGAAATACACTGAGGTGGTTTGGACATGTGGAGAGAATGGAGAATGAAAGACTGACTAAGAGGGTGTATGTAGGTGAGGTGGAGGGAGGGAGAGGGAGGGGTAGACCGAGGATGAGGTGGAGGGATGGAGTTGAGAGGTATCTGAGGGAGGGGGGGGGGTGAGTTGGCGGGAGGGTAGTCAAATGGTGGGTGACAGAGTGACTTGGAGGCGTTTTGTCTGCGGCCACCCTTTGCGGGATTAGGGCGTCGGGCTATAGATAGATAGATAGACTTTTAATGTTAAGACTCCAATATGCTTGCATGCATCAGTCTTGGTCACCTAATGGCAGCTGTCCATGCTGCTCAGTGTCTGAATTCTTTTCACATTGCCTGAAAAGCCATTAGTATTTAACTTTTTAGTACAAAGATTGTTGGAATTTTTTAGATGTTATGGGGGTCCAGTTCCAAATACGTTCTCTTTGTATGACTTCTGTTTATGCGTGTGTGTGTTTGTGTGTTTTTTTCCAGTCCCAAATATTGTGACCAAGGTCGTATTGTACTGTTTGAATACTGTATAAACCTAGAGCCAGGTACACTTTGGAAAAAAATATATTGTCCGCATTTTTGTGAAACTTATTATTTTTTTTTTTTCCAGGTTAAGCATTGGCTTTTGTTCTTTCCTGTGGGTGGATAACTACTCAAAAGAATGTGGTGTGTTCAAAAGCCAGTGTGAGTACCTCAAACCACGCTATTTGACATTTCATCAACGCATCGTTGATGTGGGCTTCTTAGGGAGGTGGTGGGTCATTGACAGGAAGATGAAAGACTTTGATATCAACCCAAACGAATGGCCAGTAAATGAGGCCAATGAGTCAGTGTTCACTTCTGGCTGGAAAACCGTGAAAGAAGCAGTGTCCTCAACAGTAACTTCAGTATTACTTAAATCTGAGAGTTAGGTTAGTAGATAATTGTATATAGGGATAAGAGTAAGTTAGTATGTAATAATAGGGGTAGAGTAAGTTAGTACAGTACATAATGATTGTGCATATAGGGTAGAGTAGTATGTACTGATTCTGTATACTGTATAGGATTAAGAGTAATATACCTTTCAGATATAATGAGATTCTTTTATTTGACACATCATAGAGTCTACTTCTGTTTTCAGTCTACAGTACAGTCTCAGTTTCTGGATGCATTTCTAAATATGTATATCATTTTTGTTTACGAACTTCGAGTTATGCAGCAATAGTGTTAAGTCATATTTAATGACATTTTTTTCCCCCCCATCACATGGAAACATACAGCTAAACTGAAGATACAGTTAAATGTATGAGTTCCTAATATGGCATGTACTGTTCCATAATATTTTTTTCATATAATATATATGATGTTCTGAACTATGCTTTCATGAACTGATTACAATTAATAATGACTGAAGACAGGCTGTATTTTCCCTGACTGATTTTGTGCTAGGCTATACCAGTAAAATATTGTGGTACATTCAAGTATAGTATCCAAGAATGAAAAAAATTCATGGGGTTTTGAGGAATGGTTTGTGGAAATTCATGTACTCATTGATAGAAACTACTTTGGATGAGACCATTTACCATCATAATTTATCACTTATGCCTTGCTTCCCCCAAAAGGCAATGACCATGGCAGAAATATATCGTGGTTGCTTTGACCTTACATCTCTCAGTTACTGTTAATCTCTCTCTCTCTTTCTCTCTACCTCTCTCTCTTCTACTTCCTTACCCTAGTGGTCATATGAAGTACCACATTCTCTGCACTATCACATACAAAAGTTTGCCAATAAACCCTTGCCAGCATTGTTTCCTGCCTTTAACAGTTCTCATTCATCCCTGAACTTAAGATAATCCTTCCTTCTCACACTCTTTAGTTTTGTGCTTCATATTGCTATTATATAAAACTGTTTTATGTACACCTTTCATTGCCAGACAGCAGGGAAGTATTGGTGAATGTTTGATTGTGATGCAGTAGTATTTTGTTGTATTATTCTTTTGTCTCCTTCAAGCAGTAATACATTCATAATGTAAAAATAACATTTATAGTGTAAAAATAGCCCAATATGAACTGTTCTGAGGTGGGAAGTAATGAATATACATCACACCCTGGTTATTATAATGATATATACTCCCTGATATATTTAATCCATATAAAATGAAGAATGAAATTTTTACTGTACAGAGTATTATCACATCAATAACGGTACTGTATGCAGCTCATGAAGATGAACTAGAAACTTCTCTCCTTCTCTTCTCATTTAGATAATGGATAAGTGTATATCCTAATATAAGTACAATATACCTTGTACTGGTAGTTTAACAGACTGAAAGATGTCTATGTACTCTAGTCTTATCAAGACTTACTTGTATTCCTTCATCCCTCTGTTCTGCCATCATTTAGACATTCAAGTTTATCCTTTCACTTTCCCCATGGCCATTTTCTTGTCTTTTGTGTTCCACATGATCAAACAATCATAATACTTTATGTCTGTTTGTTTATATGTAGCCAGAGGCTATGATCCCTAAGGAGGTGACCATGAATAAATCACCTCGATATCTCCCTGTCTTCCACTATCAGGCCGCCTTCCCTGCATTTCACACCATTCATCCATATACCTCTTCATGTCATCCTTGGTCTCTTTCTCCCTCATTCACAATGTACAACACATTGATTGTATGCACAGAGCATCACATAACAAAGGTATGGCACTTTTTATAAATTTGGTGGCAAATGGAATGACTATCAACAGGTATCTATAGAGAAATGTAGAAAATAAAATGCAGAAGTTATGCTTGCAAGTTGGGAACACGACTTCAAAGGCTTGAATGACTGTGTGGCCCATTTCATTGGGGCATGCTGTTGATATTTCTCTGGCCACTCTTATGCTTCCTCTTTCCTTGCTTCTATAATTATCTTGCCTCACCACATCATTAGGTTTGGAATAATGGCTGGGATGATGACTATTATTGTTTGATCCTTTTACTGTTAGAAATTCCTTTGGGTAAATAAATTTGTCTGTCATTAGCCTTAATGAAATTATGGTGTCTCTACCACCAGTACACTGTATCAAGATGTGTGTCATATACCTCCATTACTATCATCACAATTGGTGCAGGAGAGGGATGCCTTCATGTGGTGACACCAATATGACTTGGCAACTCTGCCATGAATAAATCAGTGAACTACAGGAAAAGGGCAGCTTCAGCTTGCAGTCTACGAGGTTAATGTCCAGATCAGCTTGAGGCAACAGCAACATCACTGTCATCACCACCATGTCCATTCCCATTTTTTTGTAACATGCCATGGGAAGAATACAGAAATTAGATTTAGAAATAAGCAAGTAACTATACTATGAATGTCAGCAAAATGAGTAACATTCATTCACTTATTCATCATCATCATTTTTCACACTCAATGATGGGGTGAGATGGATCCAGAAAGTGAGAAAAGATAAAGCATAACAGAGGGAGTACCATTAACACATGCCCAGTGAAAGAGGCCAGACACTCATTCACTCACCATTCCACCCCTGGAATTATTGCTCTCTCTCACAGGAAGTGCTGGAGAGGGATGCCATTATGTGGTGGCTCCTATATGACTGGGCAGTTCAACTACAGTCCATTCACTTAATACGCAAGAGTTTGGGTGGTAGAAGACCTCGCTGTCTAGAAATTTTATCATCATCATCCGGACCTCCTTTCCTTATGGGGAAAACTCTAATTGGTGAGGTGGCTGCCTAAAAAGTCACCCTTTAGGCCCCTAGTCTGTCATTTTGTGTACCGGGTATGTATTATGGGACATTAAACACATATACACAGTAAGTATAACCCACACAATAACCCCTTACTTTAAAATCTATGCAGGAAAGGCTTAGTTGACTTGAAGAGATGGGGTTCCAAGGCAGGACGAGGCACGGTGCCCCAGCCTCAGCACCCTCCATCACATCACCACCACCACCAACACACTCACATCAGTCATGAACCCCCCAAAGTCCAAGGCAGACACAACAGATGCACCATCGTTGTCATCCTTGGCTGATGTTGAGGGCACTTGATCTTGCTGTGCTTGAGTAAAGGTGGTGATCAGAGTCTGATGCCTTCGGTTCACTTCCTTGGCATGCCTGTCTCGGTTATAATGGAGGCTATTTTCCATGGCATCCAGAACCTCTTGACCACACAATTTACAGATTTCATTTTGTTGACTCTTCATCTTTAAACTCATCAAAGACGGCCAAGATTTTGCTTACATTTCAGATCGACAGATCTTCGCTATCCACGGCCATGGCTTGTGAAGATGAAACAAGTCACTTCCTCGTGCACTGTGCAAGGGTAGGCTGCGTCATGCGGCATGACACTGGATTCGGCTCACTTTGCCACACCAATTTCGCATTTTCAAAACCAACTCATGCACTACAGATTGCTTAATTTTTTTCAACCTCCTTCCCCTCCGTTGCACTCTAGGCATTTCGTGTCATAGAAACTTGCGTATTACTCTAAGTGAATGGACTGTACTTGGTTTTACATTCCTCTCTCAGCTGCTTCCCTGTCCCCTGAAAGGTGGATGCAAGACAGCAGCATATGGGCGACTTAAGCATGCTGTTCACTAGGGTCATGCTTCAGAGGAGCCTGGAGCCACAGAAGCAAGTCCCACAGGCCTACCTCTTTGCACATACATTTATTGGTTATTTTTGTTACAGATATACATTAGCTGCCAGATATGGTCAGACAGTAAAGCTTCTAAACAACTCCATTCTACAGATTCTGTAATGTACTTCCACTGTACTTCAATATAGCGACATCTTTTGTACAGTAATTTTATTCAGTTTAGAGACATCTGGTTGTGAAAGGATCTGGAACAGTGGCCATTAACCCCTTCTATATATATATATATATATATATATATATATATATATATATATATATATATATATATATATATATATATATATATATTTTAATGCGAGGAAGAAGGAACCAAAGGCCATGAGCCCGCAGTAACAGTTCCCTCCAAGAGAAAAACAAAATACAATAGAGAGCCAAATTCAAGATCCGATCATTTTGAGATGCCTGGACACATTACGTTTGAAAGACTGGAGATCATAGGCAGCAGGAAATACAGACAGAGGGAGACAGTTCCAGAGCTGACCTGTTGCATAAATGAAAGACTGGGAGTAACGGTTAACTCTTGCATTAGAGAGTTAGACAGAAAAGGGATGAGAGTTTGCTGCCAGACGGGTGCTACGCGCCCGTCATAGAGGTGGAGGAATGCAAGCAGACAGTTCAGAGGAGCAGTGACCATTAAAGTAGCGATAGAAAAGAGATAAAGATGCAACAGTGCGGCGAAGAGACAGAGGTTGAAGGGAGTCAGTAAGAGGAGGAGAGTTAATGAGACGAAAAGCCTTTGACTCCACCCTATTGAGAAGAGCTGTATGTGGGGAGCCTCCCCACACATGAGAGTTGTACTCCACACAGGGGCGGATAAAACCCCTGTATAGAGTCAACAATTGTGCAGGGGTAAAGAAAGAGCGGAGTCGGCTTAGCACACCCAATCTCTTGGAAGCAGATTTTACAAGAGATGCAATATGATCTTTCCAAGATAAGTCCCGAGTAAATGAAACCCCAAGCATGTTCAAGGATGATGCAGGATTAAGCTGAATATTAAACATTAGAGGGTATACCTGTGGAAGATTTTGTCGGGTTGATAGGTGTAAGAACTGAGTCTTAGATGCATTAAAGACAACCATATTATTTTTACCCCAGTCTGAGATGTGAGCCAAGTCGGACATTAGGTGTGCCATAGCCTCATCCCTTGTTTCTTGAAGTAACTGTTGAGATGGGCGTTGCGGGAACCGAATAGAAAGGTGAAGGGTGGAGTCATCAGCGTATGAGTGGATAGGGTTAGATGTACAGCTTAGAAGATCATTGATGAATAAAAGGAAGAGAGTTGGTGATAGGACAGAGCCCTGAGGAACACCACTGTTGATAGATCTAGGAGAAGAACGATGGCCGTCTATAACAGCGGCTATATTCGTAGAACGACCAGAAAGGAAGCTAGCGATGAAGGCACAGATAGAAGGATAGAAACCGTAGGAGGGCAGTTTGGAAATTATAGATTTATGCCAGACTCGATCGAAAGCCTTTGAGATGTCAAGTGCAATGGCAAAGCTTTCGCCAAAGTCCCGAAAGGAGGATGACCAGGAGTCTGAAAGGTAGGTGAGAAGATCGCCAGTGGAGCGTCCCTGACGGAACCCATACTGACGATCGGAAAGAAGGTTGTGATAGGAAAGATGCCTTAAAATTTTTCTATTAAGAATTGACACGAAAACTTTTGAAATACAGGACGTTAAAGCAATTGGACGATAGTTGGAGGGTTGGGGGTGGTGACCCTTCTTTGGGACTGGCTGAATGAGAGCAAACTTCCATCAAGAAGGAAAGGTACAAGTTGACAGACAAAGGCGAAAGAGTTTGCCTAGGCAGGGTGTAAGCACAGAAGCACAGTTCTTGAGAACAACAGGAGGGACCCCATCAGGACCATATGCCTTGTTAGTACTGAGGCCAGTGATGGCAGAAAATACATCAACTGAAGAAATTTTAATGTCAGCCATGAGGAAGTCAGAGGGGGGAAGTGATGGAGGAACAGCACCGGAATCGTCTAAGGTGGAATTGGAGGAGAAAGTCTGTGTGAAGAGATCTGCTTTATCAGTAGAAGAAATAGCTACAGAACCATCAGAGTAGAAAAGAGGAGGGAAGGATGATGAGGTAAAGTTGTTAGAAAGATTTTTGGCAAGGTGCCAGAAGGAGCGGGAAGAATTCGAGTTGGAGAGTTGAGAGCATTTAGTATGGATGAAATTATTTTTAGTAGAGCGAAGAACAGACTTAGCACGATTCCGGGCAGAAACGTAAAGATGATGTGATTCAGGGGTGGGTTGGCCCCGGTACCTTTTGTAGGCCTTCTCCTTGTTGCGGACAGCATTAGAACAAGCGTGATTAAACCAAGGCTTTCTTGCGTTAGTCAAAGGATATGAGAAAGGAATGTATGCTTCCATGCCCGAGAGAATAACCTCCGTAATGCGCAAGGCACACTCAGATGGCTCACGGCCATGGAAGCAATAATCATTCCAGGGAAAATCAAAGAAGTACTGCCTGAGGGCCTCCCAGTCCGCAGCTCCAAAATGCCACAGACGACGTTTCCCTGGAGGGTCCACAGGCCGTACCGGAGTGATAGGACAGGTTAAGGTAATAAGGTTGTGATCGGAGGAGCCCAACGGAGAGAAAAGATTAACAGAGTAAGTGCATGGTCTCTCATGCACTAAATACAGCAGTGTGTAGGTAGCAGCAGTAAAATCTTGAGTCATCATGTTGAATGGGTTAAAAAGTGTGGGGTGTCTGTTATTTACTTCCAGTTTTATACTGAATACTTAATGGTTTAAAATAAAGTGGCAAATTTTTCTCAGTTTATTGAGGATATAAACAAAAACACAGCCTTGTCTGACATGTGCCAGGGATGACATGGCATCCTGAAAAGGATCTGTACTGTAAAAGAATATTTAGTAACACCACCCTCATTTATGTTACTTAATGCTGCATTCAATTACCTGGTAATACCAAGAAAGCTGTAATTAAGATAAGATGGAAGAGTTTTCTATTGGATACTCATCATAAGAAGAAAGTAAGCCCTGGGCTGTCAATTCAGATGACATGCACGTATCAGGATGAGCTGCAGCAAGACAAACACAGGAGACATTACAGCCAAGTACTCAAGGTGTCCCTGATTAGACAACTTCCGGCACAGAAGGAATTTGAAAGTGAAACCTAAGGTGAGAACAGAGAAGCTCCAAAGGGCCCTGAGTGCTGCTGGCTTCAGGTCTGCCACCTGATACATGCGGATGAGGACGATGACACAGAAGTACGTGTTGAGCGTATCAGCCACAAACATGGGACCAAGAACAAGCCACCAGCTTACATGTGAGATGACATTCTCAACGTGAAGTACCACTAGAACCAACGTCACCAGCAGTGCTGTCAGCCAGATAAACACCTGCAACACATACAAATACCACTAAGACCTCCCAAAATGGTGTCTTTTTTGAAGCTCTTACATTTAATAAGATGTTCTTAACCTGAAGTACACCCTGAACCAATTTCATTATAGTGCAGAATTTCATTTTAACCCTTTCAATCCAGTACAGTATTGTATTTTGTTAATATATCAACATCCCAAACTTTTTCTCACCTAAGGATGGGGTCAGATAAGTCCGGAAAATATGGGAAGGGAAAACATGATTGAGGGGAAAACTATTCAACAGCATGTCTAGTGAAATGTGCCACACACTCATTCACTCACCATCCAAGTCCTTGGAATCCTGACTCCACCACATATCATACGCATGACCAGCATACATGCTTTTCATTTTTTTTTTTTCCTGGTCAGGTTGAATAAAGTAAAATGCACCAACCACAAGAGAAGGTTTAAAGGTTTAAATTGACTTACCTCGAGCACTGTAACGCCAAGCCACACTGTCAATTCTCTCAGGCTGAAGAACATCTTTGCTTTTTGGCCAATCTGTTACTAGTAAATATGACAGACACTCTAGGTGATTTTAGTTCACAGATTAAATAGCTTCCATCACTATATTACAGAGATTTTAGTAGTTCATTATGATGGAAGAGTCAATTTTTTGTTTTTATTCATGAGCACATTGCTGTTCAAGTCTATAAACTTAGAAATTTCGTCTAAGATGATTTGCTTGCTCCATGGCTTTTGCTCGCCTCTTTTGTTGGGGGCTGCTGAAGAGATATTTTGATGTGGATAGCTGGGTAGCCTTTAGAGTTATTCTCTTGATCTCTCCCCCTATATGAAGGATGTGCATCATCTGAAATGGTGCAATAAAGTACAGTACTGTACAGTATAATAATACGTAAATAATACTTCGCATAAGACAGCTGTTTATACTGTATTACAGTTCATTCTCCTATAAAGGCCTGATTAACTACACTGGAGTTTTAGTGAATAAGTATGTACACACAGCAAAAAAAAATATTGTTACAGGGGGGGTCCGATGTGTTTCATACTGAACAACCTGGCTGTCTCGCTAGGGTTGGTAAACCTGACAGTGGGTGAGTTGCCAAATAGGACGAGGTAGAAATATGCATGGGAGAAGCAATGGATATAGCTTATAATAAATATGCAACAAACACACGCAGGGATACCAATGGAGGAGGCTGTTATCAAAAACCTTCATTCGTGTGTCATTTTATATCGCGCAGAAGGTGTAACGATAGTTTTTTTGTTGTGTGTACATACAGAGGTACAAATATCTTCCCAAAGTTCAACAAATACATAACTGAATAATCAAACCATTTGAAGCCAGCACAGGTATAGATATGGTTTTCACTGTATTTTGCCAGCTGTAAACTTTCATCACACACAGCTAGGAAGATAGTAGCTTCTTTGACTGTACCATAATTCTGCAAACCATACTTAAAAAAAGCATTTTATAAGAATCAGCAACTTGCACCTCAGCTTGTCTGCCCCCCCCCCCCAAGGAGGAATTGTCAGTCCCATACTACTGTACCTCCTTTGAGGTGTATGACCAAGGATGGCGAATCTCCATTATCTGATGTGTATGAGTCACATTCTACAACTTTGAAGAGTTCATAATACTTCTTCCTAAACAATTCACTCTGCCCATTACACCTCACTATTCTCTTGTATGTTACTGAAGCAAACTATGTTGATAATAAATGACCTAACTTACAAAAGACAAGGTGTAGTATCCACAGAAAATTGCCGAAGAATGGGTGATATAAAGCCTCCTATGTCACCTGCAATATAAGGGCTATAACTGAATTAAAGCACATGAAGTCCACAGGTCACTGATGTGTTTCCAAATTGCAAAACTTTTTCCAAACAATTGGTACTTGTCCTGTAAGCTGGGAGAAAATGGTAAATCAGCTGTACAGACAGCAATGGAACTTTTAATAGCCAATTTTGGGGGAACTTACTGTGAACCTGATTTATATACCAGTATATATAAATATAGATAGATAGATAGATATAGATATATATAAACTCTGAGTATCTCTTGCAGCTTCTATACTCAGCCCCTGCTTCAAAGTTGCCATATGTAAAAAAAAAAAAAAAATGTACTGTACAAGTAATACACTATGCAGTACACAACAAAATGGCATGAGAAGGCAGGATGCCCACTGAGGTTGAAGGAGAATTATAAATATGGAAGTCATAATGCAATAACAGGGAGGGCGGGGGAATGCTGAACTTTTTCATGAGGTAGTCATAGCGATGGCATGGAAGTGACAATGAACTTTTGCTTGTAACTGTACCTGTGAGGAAGACAGTGGAGGTGTTGGTATGGAGTGTGGTCAAGGATACGACAGCAGACTGGAGGGAGAGTGCTAAGGTTATGGCCTGTGGCAAACACTCTCCCAGTCCATGAACAACCACCCACCCTTCCTTGTTCAGCAGACTCACTCCTCGCTCCTGTTCTGCCTACACAAAATATAGTCATAAATGCCTACCCAGGAGCCTCTGGTAGTCACTCTAAATCTCCCTATCCAATGTGAGACTGGGAAGGTAAACCAGGATGATAATAATGAAAAATGATTATTGAAAAGTAACAGCACTCCTACAGGAGTAACATACCATATCATCTTATGCCGCTCACAAAGCTGATTAAAGAAATTAGTATTGTTATAACTCATACCTTAAAATCAGAGTTTATGTCAAGGTATATATCATTTGGTCGCCTTGGGAGATGGCGTGGCAGTCTGTATCTTAGTCTTGACTTTCCTGCATCCCCACCACTGTTGCCAATACCAAATATATTATGTTGAGGAGGTTCTCTCTGCTCATATGCCATTACATGACCTTCCTCTTTTCTACCTGAAAATAAAATGCAGATAAGTACTGTAATATACACACACACTCACTGGCAAACCACCAGATATCATCAGGGGCATATCTAGGCCACCCAACACTTGACTTGTGAAGTCCCAATGGGGGTGAAGACAAGGTTTCTATGCTTCCTGATCCTGATTAATGATGCACTGACTGACACAACTCACCACTGGAAGTATGTGGATGACTCAACTGTAGGGATGGCTACTGACAACAGTGTTCCAGACTACAGTCAGCACCAGCACATCTTATATTAACGGAAGGCATGAGTGTCACTAAATCACATCTCCCTCAACCACAACAAGATCAAGGTGATGCACTTCAACATATATATTCGCTCTGGCAGTCCCACCACCTGCGTCACAACTGGCTCACACTCACTCATAGTGGAGGACACCAAATTTGTGGAGTTATGGTTGACTCAAAACTTCACTGGAACCCCCATACATCAAACACAGTCAAGCTGGCCACGTACCAACTGTACATGCTGAAAAGCACGAAGTGCCTTGGCACCCAGCAACAGCTCTGCGATAAATATGCCATCTTCATATTCCCTAAACTAAAGTATGCATCCTCAAGTTGGTCATCCTCTTTCACTGCCACACATTATCAACAACTGTAGAAGATATAAAAGAGGGCATGCACAATAGAATAATTCTGGGTGCATCATGCACATCCTATCACCAAGCACTAGATGCCCTGAGTCTCACCACTCTGTTTCGGCGGTATCAATTAGACCTACAGCTGTTTGGTGAGAGGCTTATCACTCACCCAAGCCACTGACAATTTCTCCCACCTGCATTTCCCCCCTCCATCAAGTGCTGCCAGATGCTATAATAAAAACAAGAAATTATCACCTCAAAAACAGTGCTATTTGAACCACAGTCAGATTTACCAATAATAACTAGCCTACGAGAAGCATGGAAAAGTAGCATAAAAAGAAGTCATTTGTAACTGCTTCAAAAGAACAGCAATCACTAACAAATTACCACATCCTGTTTGTCCAAACCAGTTGTGGTGACACTACTGATGTACTGGGAAATTCCTCATTATTCTTTATTCCTTTATTTGTATCATACTGTTCCATGCTATCCTTATTCAAAGCACTAAATTAATGTATTAATGCTCTTAAATTATAAGCCACTGGTTACATTTATTTGTCATCTCGACAGTAAGTGGTGGTAGATGGAAGCGTCCATCATCCACCCACTTTGTGTAACTGTACTGTACTCTATTTTAGGGTAGCTCTACACTGAGTGGCAAGCCAAATGATTTCCTGTAAACCAGGAAATCATTTACAATGCTGTGTGGTAACCTTATAACCTACCAACACATGTTCCGTACTTGACAACAAGTGGGTTGGCAGAGGGTTAATGCCCCTCCCCGGAAAACAACTAAAAATACAAACAAGAAGCTCGGACCAGGACTGACCAACAGTTGATAACTAAGGACCAAACATAGGATATGGTACGGACTGCGACATGGAATGGTAGGGGTGCAAATGATGAGGTGAAAGAGAGACAGAGTGTCCAGGATTTTGAGGACGCAAGTGTGGATTTATGTGGAATAACTGAGACAAAATGGGAAGATGAGACTGTGACAGAATGGCAGTATGGATCGGGTATATGTATGGGAGTAAGTGAGAATGAGAGGGCAAAAGAAGGAATTTGTATTGTTGTGTGCAAGAGATGGAAGGAGAATATAAGAGAGTATGAATCCGTAAGGTCAAAAATTGTGTGGGTAAGATTGAAAGCTGGACTACAAATGTGTGTGACTGTGAGTGTGTATGGCTAACACAAGATCATGCAAGCAGAGTGAGAGAAGAGTTCTGGAAGAGTGTGGATACGTGCATGGAAAAGTATGAAAGGAATGAGAGAGTGTTTTTGACTGGAGATATGAATGGAAAAGTAAGGAATGTGAAGGTGGATGGAGTGGCTGAAGAGTGGGATGTGCCTCCAGCAGTGGATGAGAATGGCAGTGCTCTAGTGGACATTTGTGCAGGGAGGGGGTTGGTGATAGCTAATACCCTCTTTAGACAGAAAATGATCCACAGGTATATGAGGCGAGTGATGAGAAGGGAGGGTGGTGAACTGAATGAACTGAAGGCAATGATTGATTATGTGTGTGTAGATGGTAGAATAAGAAGGTATGTAATGGAATCAAAAGCATACAGAGGTTCAGGGAGTGGACTTTCTGACCACCACATGGTGGTGGTGAAAGTCAAAGTTCAAACGAAATGGAGGAGTGGGAGAAGGGAAGGAGAGGAGGACGTAGTCCATAGAAGGAGGGCGGAAAAGTTACAAGAGGATGGAAAAAAGGCAGAGTATAAGAGGAAAGTGGAGGAGCAATTGGGTAAATATGATTTGGAACAGATGGGGGATGTGGAAGGTGTGTGTAAGATATTCACAGACAATATCTGTGTAGCATGTGAGGTGGTGTGTGGGGTGAAGAGAAGATGAAAGGGGGTGCAAGGAACAGCATGGTGGAGTGAAGAGGTGAGACAGGCTGTGGTGCAAAAGAAGAAAGCATATGGTGAGTGGATGAGAAACAGGGGTGTGGAGGAAGTTGAGAGACAAAAGAAAGAGTTACATGTAGAGAGGAAGGGAGAGGTGAAAAGATTAGTATGAGAGAGTCAGAAGAGAATGGATGAAGAATTTGGATGGAATTTGAGCATAAAGTGGGGGGAATGTAAGAAAACGTTCTGGAAAAGAGGTAAATAGAGTTAGACATGGTGATAAAGAAGTAATTCAGGGAGTGAAAGATAAAAATGGTAGACTGCTAGTGGAGAAGAGAGAAAAAGCGAGCAGATGGAGAGAACACTTTAAGGAATGGTTGAACATACACAATGAAAGGAATGTGAGTATAAGTGGCTGGGGAATGGCTGGGAGAAGGAGGGAGGTGAGAAGAGAGGAAGAAATCAGTAGGATGGAAGTACCGGTAGTGGAGGCAATGAAGAAAGCCAAAATGGGGAAAGCCCCAGGAATTGATAGAGTATGTGGTGAAATGCCGAAGCATTGGGGATAGATAGTAGAAAAATGGATATGGAAGATGTGCAGATTGGTCTGGGAGGAAGGTGGGGTCCTGGAGGACTGGAAGGCAGCTATAATTATTCCCCTGTATTTAGGAAAAGGGGAATAAGAAGTGTGTGGTAACAATACGGGCATTTGTCATCTTAGTGTACCAGGAAAAGTATATGGTAGGATACTAGTTGACAGAGTTAGGGAAATAACAGAGGAATTTGTTGGTGAAGAATAAGGAGGTTTTAGAATGGGAAGAGGTCACATAGATCAGACATTCATTCTTTGGTCTTTAGTGGAAAAGTTTCTTGAGAAGGGAAAGATGTTGAATGTGGCCTTCATGGATTTGGAGAAAGCATATGACAGGGTGGCCAGACAAGAAATGTGGAAAGTATTAAGAATACACAGAGTAAATGGGAAGATGCTGAATGCTGTGAAGAGTATGTATGAGGGGACTAAGGTTGCAGTGCATGTGGATAATGAACTGAGTGAATTTTTCTATATGAATGTTGGATTGAAATAGGGATATGTCATGTCTCCAGGGTTGTTCAATCTGTAGCCTATATGGATGGAGTTATAAAGGAGGCACAAGGTAGGGCAGTGGATGCTGAAGCGACCTTAATGAGAGAGGGCAGTGTTTGGATACTCCTTGGACTGTTGTTTGCAGATGATACTGTATTGTTTAAGTGAAGACAAAGAGGAACTGCAAGGCTTGGTGGATGAGCCTAGGAGAGTGTGTAAGAAATGAAATCTAAGGACGAATGTAGGGACAAGTAAAGTCAAGGGCTTTGAGAGACTATGAAGCCACTGAATGTACCGTGAGGCTGGATGAGGAGGAAATGGAAAATGTTAGCATATTTAAGGATCTGGGTAGTGCAATGAGTAAGCATGGAAGTTTAGATGGTGAAGTGCTTGAAAGGGTAGCCTACAGCAGGGAAGAAAGGTTGCTGGTTCTTTGAAAGCAGTGATAGGGAACAGGGAAGTGAGCATGGAAGTAAAAAAGTCACTGCATGACAATATTGTGATACCAACCCAAACGTAAGGAAGCGAAGCTTGGACCTAGTTGGAAAGACACAAGTCAAGAGTGAGAGCAGTGGAAATGAGTTATCTAAGAGGAGCATGTGGAGTTACATGGAGAGGCAGACTAACAAACGAGGAAGTGGAGGAGCATTGTGGTGTGGAAGTGGATGTGGCATGGGGAGAGGATGAAGAGTGTATGTAAGTAAGGAGGAGGGGGGGAGAGGGAGGGGGAGGCCAAGGATGAGAGGGAGGGTTGGAGTGGAGAGATAGCCTATATAAGAGAGGAGGGGTGTGAGCTGGGAGCAAGGCAATGAAATGACATTGGATAGGGCGGCATGGATGTGATTTGTTTGTGGTCACCCCTTACGGGATTGAGGCGTCTGGAAATGGATAGACAAATGGACAATAAGCTCTTAAGAATCATCCAACTTTCACATCACATTAATGTATACCAGTACTCTTATTATGGATATTATTAGTCTTCAGTTGCAGACAGTGAATAAACTGTATTATTATTATGACTGTTATTATTATTATGCTGCCTCCCCTTCAACTCACATCTCCCCTCTCTCCACTCCATCCCTCCATCTCATCCTCAGTCAACTGCCGCAAGGAATGAGCCTTAATTATTATAGTTCCCTAACCTTAATTTGGCACAGATTTCTATCCTCATGTGGCTATTTCACGTACCCTAGTTCAGTAGCGGAAAAAAACATATACTGGTACTGTACAACAAATCTACATCCTTTGCTTAGCATCATATTCTAGATGGCAATTCTTTGTGACTAACACCATATTCTATTGCTAATCTCATTACAGTTCAGCCTTGGCATTTAAGATAAAGAGTTGACAATTTTATACCTAATTAAAGTGACAAGAGCATAGTGGGATGGCAAGAAAATGGGTGGCTTCGACTGCTTTCAGGTCGAACTGGCTCCAAGATCAATCTGTCCTGTCATTTGTTCTCTTCACCTAACCTAACCTTATTTAATCAAACCTAACCTAACTTAACTTTATATAACCAAACCTAAACAGAACTACTTGGAGGGATAATATGCTAGATTTAGGGGCCGGATCTACCTGTTAACCTGCCATAATGTAATTCATGGCACATGAGCATGCACGGAAAATCTATATACGGTATCTATAGCTAAGACGCCTCAATCACATAAGGGGTGACCACAAACAAATCGCCTCCATGTGGCCGACGCCATTTCACTGTCTTGCTCGCAGCTCACACCCCCCTCTCTCATATACCTCTCCACTCCATCCCTCCATCTCATCCTTGGCCTCCCCCTCCCTCTACTCCCTTCCACCTCAACTCGCATACTTTCCTCGTTAGTCTCACTCTCCACATGGCCAAACAACTTCAAGGTATTTTTCCTAATGCTTTCTATCGCATCACCATGGAAAATGCTACAAGTAAAAGACCAACACAGGATGCTTTTCTCAGTTACTCGCAGTTGACCTAGCTGTATTTGTGGTTGAAAATTATTTGAGTTAGTCATCCCAGGCTCCATTAGGAATGCGTGGTGAAGAATTTCCCAGATTTACAGTGTAAGGTTTCATCACAGCTTCATGAAGTTTAATGTACATGGCCTGCACTTGACTTAGAATATACAGTACTGCAAAAGTTGCACAGTACAGGTGAATCTTTTAATACAGCTCATTGTGTAGTCCTTAAAAGATTTACAGTTGCAGATTTTTGTATTTACCGTCCTACAGAACACCACTGTTCTTCTATTAGTCTTGTAAGGCAATATGGCTTGTTATACGGCATATACAACAACCTAATTTTCTACTCTTAATAAAACAACACTGAAATATTGCACTCCGTCTCTATAGTTGGGTCGGCTGCTACAATATCCGATTAATTAATAATACTCAAAAACTACACCGTGGTTATCAAAAGATCCAGCATAAAATCGACTATATTTTTATGTAAGTCCCAGAACAACTAAAATTGCTTTAAGAGGCGAAATATCCAAACTCAACGCTGTGTGCGCAACTCTCTCGTCAGTTGTTTCCAGTTTGTTTTGCTGCTGAGCCGACGCAGTGTTGCCAGAGATGGGGAATATTTTCTGTGGAGTTGGGGATTTTTATTTTTTATTTATTTTTTTTATTTTTTTTTAGAGGGAAGATTAGGTAGAATTCTGTTCTACTTCAGATATTCTGAAACAAGAAGAACATGCCGCATCCCAAATATGCGACAAAATCTTACCCTTTTTTACATATATCAGTTTCAGAAATAAAAGGGAAAAAATGTTACTAATATTTACATGTAACGTACCATGTATTTATCACATTTCATAGCAGCTCATCTTTTTAAGAAAATCTTCGTTTTTAAATAATCAATAATTAATGGAATTGGAAGAAAAAGTGAAATATGGGGATTTTTTCGCCTTCTGTTTTAGGGGAAATCTCGGACTAGACAATCTGGCTACAGTGACGCCAGATCTTTCTTCACTCACCATCCGCCGCCATGGGTGAGTACGGAGGAGTTGAAGTGTTTTCAGCTTTAATTATCTTGGACATCTTTGAATACAGCTTCATTTATGTAGTGTTTAAGTTTTTTTAAGAGTGATGTGCATTATGTAAAGTTCAAAATGACCAGCATTTAGGCTCATTTTGCATGGAAGCGAATCTTTGAAAATTCGAGGCCGAGGAACATCGCTGGTAACGAAGAGTGGACTGGAATTAGGTTTGTAAATAGATATCCTTGTTATGGTAATCTTCCTTGAAACTTATTACTTTCTGCGTGATTGTAATTCGAGGCAGTGTATTTCAGTTAACACGGTTTCATGTGAACGAAGAAATTTCGGCCTCTGTTATACTTGTCTGGGTGTGTATGCATTTGTCTTTTGGTCCCACAGAGTCTTCCTGGTCGTCTATTACCTAATGCACTGTACTTATCCCTCTGTGTTGAGGGTTCTGTAAGCTCCTCAACGGGAAGTATATAATGCCTCATGGCTTAATAAAACATTTTATTAGGGGAATTATCATTTTGTAGTTCAGTTGGTCTCCTTTGGGGTTCATCAACGGCACGGTGAACCATCGCCCACACGCATGCTCTCTTCGTTTCGTTTTTAAAGGCTCCAACATGCTTGCATGTGTCGGCCTTGGTCACCTAATGGCGGCTTTCCATGCTGCACGATCCATTGCAGCCTCCCTGTTCAGTCCCTTAACCCTAAGGTCACACTTAATGACCTCGTCCCATGTCTTTCTCGGTCTACCCCTCATAACCCCACCCCCAATATTAACACTTATCACCTTCCTCACCCAACTATCATCCCCCATCCTCTCCACATGTCCAAACCACCTCAATCTACCTCTCCTCATCACAACACCAATACACTCCAGTCCCATCCTACCTCTCAACTCTTCCATTGTAAACCCAGCCCCTCCAGGCCTTGGACGCAGGCACGCACTGCACATCCACCTAATCATTGTCATTTCTGTACGTCTGAGCCGGCGAATGTCTTCCTCCTTCACTGCCCAGGTCTCAGTGCCATACAGCATTACACTCCTAACACACGCTGCATACAAAGACCCCTTAGCACGTAGGGAGAGCCCCCTCAATGTCAGGAGAGGCAAGAGCTCCCTAAACTTCTTCCAACCACTTCTCACCCTAGCCACAGAGCTAGCTCCAGCCCCACCTCCAGCACACAACATGTCTCCTAAATAACAAAACTCTTCCACACACTCAAGAGATTCACCAGCAAGTTCAATTCTTTCACGTCTGACGATCTCCACCTGCTCACCCCGGCACGCCGTACACATAAAATCAGCATTATCTCGCAGTCTACCTCTGATACCACTACATCTCTTATGCACCCATTTATCACACACACCGCACAAGATGGAATTACTTCCCACGCCCTTGTGGCAAACTGCACATGGCCACTCTCTCTCGTCTTTGACAGTACCGCCACCAACCCTAGATATCATCACTTTTGTTTTATCTGCATTTACCCTTAAACCCTTTTGCCCCATACCATCTCTCCACTTCCTAAACCTTTCCTCCGCCTCCCTTTCATTCTCTGCAATCAACACCAAATCATCAGCATACAACAACTCCCACGGGAGTCCGTTTCTAAAGTCACGTGAAAGGGCTTCAAGTACCATGATAAACAACATGGGACTCAAGACTGACCCCTGATGCACACCAACATTCACGGAAAACTCATCACTCAAATCTCCATTCACTCTTACCTGGGTGTGAGCACCCACATACATGGCCATAACCACCCTAACCAGCCACTCCTCCAAGCCAAGCTTTCTCATTGCCCACTTCACCACCTCTCTAGGGACTCTGTCAAAGGCCTTTTCCAAATCAACAAAAACAAAATAAAGATCCCTTCTCCTACCAATATATTTTTCCTGAAGCTGTCGAACAATGAATATGGCATCAGTGGTCCCCCTACCTGGCATAAACCCAAACTGCATCTCATCAATATTCACTCTTTCTCTAATCATACCTTCTAAAACTCTCTCCATTACCTTCATTATCTGATCTAAAAGCTTTATACCTCTATAATTCCCTCTTTCCAGGGCATCACCCTTCCCTTTATACACATTTACAATTACACTCTTCAGCCAATCATCTGGGACAACACACTCATAAATAATCCTATTTATCAGGTCAGTGACTAAACTCACCCCTATATCGCCTGAGGCCTTCAACATTTCGGCAGTCAACCCAGACACACCTGCTGCCTTCCCCACCCTCATCCTGCCTATTGCCTCACTCACAGTAGCAGTATCAATCAAAGGCCAAGGGCCAGACACTGGATCTGCTGGCTCCAAACCTTCCCTGTCCCAGTCAAACTCCTCATTCAACAACCGGTTATAATGCTCTCTCCATGCATCTTTAATATCCTCACTGTTCACCACTACCCTTCCTTCATCATTCTTCACACACTGCTCACCTATGATATCCTGATTATCCCTCTTCACCTGACCTGCCACCCTAAATATATTTTTCCTTTCCCCATGATTTAGGTTATCAAGTAATTGTCTCTGTGACTCAGACTTTGCCCTGTATACCTCTCTCCTAGCCCTACGCTTGGCAGCCAAATATTCCTCTTTGCTACCACCCTTCTTCCATTCCCGGAAAAGCCTTCTTTTCTCCTTAATTGCAGCTTCTACACCCTCATCCCACCACCAAGTTACTTTATGTCTTGGTGGTCCTCTTGTCCAGCCGCATGTTACATCAGTAACTCTCAAGAAATTGTTCTTGAGGGCTCTGTACTGTTCATTAACGCCTCTGTCTACAGCTCCCTGTTCAGCCACCACTCTCCTCAACTCGCTATAGAAGGCATCCCTTACTACTTGGTTTTTCAGCTTCCATATTTTCCTCCTAGGTACATAAGTCCTCTTTTTCATCATTTGTTCTTTAAGCACCATATCACAAATCAATAGTTTGTGCTGCTGCACAAACTCCTCACTTCCTATAACTTTAACATCCCTCACTAACCTCCTATCGGCCCTCCTAACCAGAATATAATCTATCTGACTGCTATTTCCCCCAGACTCATACGTAATTAACCTACTGTCTCTTTTCCTAAAATATGTGTTGCACACAATCATATCCGTTGCCTCACCAAACTCGAGTATCCTTTCCCCTTCTGCATTCCTTAGACCATATGCACATCCCCCATGCACTCCTTCATAACCTTGGGCTGCTTCACCTACATGACCATTTAAGTCCCCTCCCAAAATCACTATCTCATCATCCCGCATACCACCCACTACACGTATTAAATCATCCCAAAATCTATCTTTCTCTGATTCATCCAATCCTGCCTGTGGAGCATATGCCGATATAATCACAGCTATCTTTCTTCCCAACAGAATTTTCACAACCAATATCCTATCGCTTACTCTCAAAACATTCATAACATATTCCACCCATTTCTCCGCAACCATCACACCAACACCTCCATATCCGTCTGTCCTCCCCTGCCAAAACAACTTATAGCAACAGTCCTTCCCAACAATCTTTCTGGCTGATCCACCCCTGTACCGGACTTCCTGCAAACACGCCACGTCCACCCACCTCCTACTGAATGCCTCAACGACTTCCCCTGCTCTTCCCCTCAAACTTCCCACATTCCATGAACCCACCCTCATCCCCATGGGTGATTTACTGTCCTCAGGCTTGCTTTGAAACCTTTTTTGTTTTGTCATCTTCAGTATTAATAAATGGGGACAGACACAGCACAGGTCCCACTCACCGCACAATCCCAGGTCCAGGCAATGGATCTGGGACCCCTAGCCCACCAGCTTACCAGTGGCTGAGGTAGTGGCCTCGGGGCACCCTGCCAGGACAGCTGCAGGGACACCCTCCAAGCGCGTCTTGGCACTGCAACTATCCCGCCATTATACACCCACTGATAGGGCAGCCTCCTGGGACGCTACTCCCAGGTTCGGGCCCCTCTCTATTGGGCGGAAGCGGCAGCCTGGGAACCGCAATGCCCTGTACCCTCTAGCACAGGCCCGAGCCCCATCTCGCCCTGGACCCATGATCTATGCCGGCGGAACCCCCGCCACGCCTCCCCCCAGAAGTCCGCCACTAGGTAGCGGGGGCAAAGTTTTCTGGCCGCATGCCCTTGCTGGCGCCAACCCCCTGTAACATAGTGGGATACGTTGTGTGAAATGTAAAGTGCATGTGGTGTAGTGCATATATAGCTAGAGGAAATGTTTGGGAGAGTATGATGGTCTACTCTCCATGTTACTGTCACACTGAAAAGGTCAGCAAAGGGGATGGTTAGATAGCTAGTGAAACAGGAGCTCCAGCTCTCCCTATCACCAGCATTCCCATTCCCCTCGGGAGTACTACCCTGTTCGGCCCGTGCTACGGCCTCCTCCAAATAACCAAATTTGAGTCACTTCCCATCCTCAGTTATATTTTTGATCTGCAGTTAGTTTCATCTATCTCTGCTTCCACTCCTGGCCCTGCAAAATACCTTTAAATTCTCTTGACTCTCTCTCTCTCTCTCTCTCTCTCTCTCACTCTCCCTCCCTTCCTCCAAGAATAACAAATTACGCCGCCAGACATAGTTGTCTTTATACCAACATGGATTACTGCAGTTTTGGCACATAACCTCACGTGATAAAACACTGTGTCGATGGAAAAAGTCAAAGCTGACTTATTTTCATACGTATTCTAGATGAGTTTTAATGAAGAGAATGATCATGACATGACATCTTGAGATTCCCTATCGTTTCTCAACAGGGCTTGTCATTGGGTCGCCTCAGCTTTTGTTGGGTCGATTAAAGGCTGTCATTGATTAATTTAAAGTGCGTTCCACCCCAGGTATCACTCGGGTCGTGCCGGGTCAGGCAGTTCTAAGAAGACAGTCAGGTGGCAGCACCATCAGAGCCTATAACATTCTAGCATTTTTGATGGAAATTCCTTAGAGAAGATCCCCCCTCTCTCCAATTTGGAGATAGAATGGTATACAGCACACGAAAATAACAGACGGATGTAGGAGCAATGAAGAAAAATGATTCTGATTTAGTTACGTTTTGTTTTTTTGAAGGTCCAACATGCTTGCATACTTTGGCCTTGGTCACCTAATGGCAGCTCTCCATGCTGCTCCATCTGGCAGCTTCCCTATTCAGTCCCATACCTCTGAAGTCACACTCAGTGACATCATCCCAGGTCTTTTTTGGTCTGCCTCGCACAACTGTATGTACTTCTAACATGAACACTTCTCACTTTCAGCACCCAATTATCATCCCCCATCCTCTCCACATGCCCAAACCATCTCAATCTACTTCTCATCTTCACAAGACCAATACACTCCAGTCCCATCCTGCCCCTCAACTCTTCCATCGTAAACTTTCCCCCCCAGGCCTCACACTCAGGGATGCACTGCACATTCACCTAATCATTGTCATTTTTGCACTTTTGAGCCTGTGAATATCCTCTTCCTTTACTGCCCTGGTCTCACTACCATACAGCATTACACTCCTAACACATGCTGCATACAGTGATCCCGGTAAATTTTTAGAAGTAACCAATGTTTTCTTTTATTATTGTTTTTATGGTTTCCAATGCAAAATACCATGTTTTAATTAGTTTTGACCTTCATTTTTTGGGGAAAATCCCCCTTTTGTAATTTGAGTAAGATTTCCAAAAGTGGGTTTATCCCCCCAAATCAAGATCAAAATTAATTGAAAACACACTATTCTGCACTAACCCAAACTAACCTAACCTAACCTAACCAAACCTAGGGCCTGACATAGACCTAGTTCACATTCCTGCACCAGCCAATATGGCGCGACATTCATCCGCTACTGAGAGATAGCCTAACCTAAGCCACTATGTGACGACCCCTACAAAATTAGCTCCCCCAACTCAAACTAGCCTTAAAAGGTAAATCTTGGTTAGAATAGTTCAGGGACGTAATATAATGAAAATCGGTAATGTTGGTTACTTCTAAAGTTATACTGTGATCCCTTTGCACGGAGGGAGAGCTCTCTCAGTGTCAGGAGAGGCGACAACTCCCTGCACTTCTTCCAACCACACATCACTCTAGCCACAGAGCTTCAGCCCCACCTCTGGCACGCAACATGTCTCCCAAATAACAAGACTCTTCCACACACTCAAGAGACGCACCAGCTAGTTCAGTCCTTTTACGGAAGTTAGATAAGGTTAGTTTAGATCGGGTTTAGTTAGGTTAGTTTGGATTGTTTTGTTAGGTTAGTCCTGTAAGCCAGGAAACCATTTACAGTCCTGGGTGGTAACCATATAAGCAACCCATAAGTGTTCCCTACATGCCGAAAGGTCAGTTGGTGGAGGGTTGTTGCCCCTCCCCATAAAACAGCTGAGTCAAAACGGCCACCCCTTACAGGATTATAGCATCTGACTGTGGATAGATAGTTTAGGTTAGGTAAGGCTAGCCTACAAATACCGTATGTAAGGATAGGCGAGTAATAAATTGTGATAGATTTGAGGAGGTTTTAGAAAACCTGTCATTGCTTGAGAAACAGACATGATTGAATCTGAATGAACATTAATAAAAACAATAGAGATAACAAAATCAGCAGTAAACAATCCATTGCCATCATAAAAATTGTTAGGAAAATGAAGAAATAACCAGTTACAGGTAGCTGTATCATGAAAATTCTGGCACAGTTATCATGGTTGCAATCATGAAAGTTTATTGGAGCCTTGATAGAAGTAATCTTGTTGATGTGTTTGGAACAGTATGAAGTCTGCAAACTCTTGCTTGAAAGTCAGTTTGATTTTTTATTATTTTCATTATGTGTGCCGCAATGTATATGAATTATGTGGTCTTGTATACAGGATAGCAACATTTCAATAAAATGCTTGAAGATGTAAGATGTTTTATATCTGGTTTTGTCTTTATCTTCAGTTGTACAAGTAACGTCTGTTTATCTTCAGGTATATCGCGTGATCATTGGCATAAGCGGCGAGCCACTGGAGGCAAGCGTGTGCAGCCTCGTAAAAAGAGGAAGTTCGAGCTTGGCCGGCCAGCAGCTAACACTAAGGTAATTTTAGTGGTTTTAACATTATTGCATGAACTTTGAAAAATTGCCTGTTAAAAGGTAAAAGAAGACTGATCATTTCATTTAATTGTAGATTGTCATAAGAGTGAAGGCTGTGTCATGGGCACAAGGGTTTGAAACTTTTCAGAGGTGATTGTAAGCATTTGAGTCCTGCATTGGTTCCTAGGATGTAGTGCAGGTCAGTCTGCATCCCATGCTAATGTAGGACCTCTCAGAGACCCCCACACCCTTACAGTGGTAATTTGGGATTGATTGATATAATTTTATTGTACAGTATTGGATTAGAATTGCACACAGGCTGGTACAGTAGTATATCAATCCATAAAAAACATTCAGGTGCTGTAATTAAGTTGTTACCTGGTGTGTTTCATTATGTCACTGGGTATTAACACCTTCCATGCTGATTGTAACAAAGGTTACTTCCCCTTAGTCATTGCTAAAAATATAATTGTACCTCATATGAAGCCTGCAGCCTCGCCTTTACAGACTTTCATTGTGCCCCATATAGCCTAAGGCCTGCAGCTCTACAGTGATTAACCCTTTATTACCCTGTAGTGTTTGCAGAGGGAAATAATCTGGTGATATTTAGACCATGATCATATATTAATCCAGTGTCATCATTGCTTACTGGAGCAAGTTTTGTGAAGAACATGTTGTATATTAACCCTTCCCCCCCGGTTTACATTTACCATATGTACATGGATGTAGGGAATGTCATTTTACGGAAATAAATGTTTAGTCATATTGTGCCATTGTTTGCATAGTTGTATGGCTCAGGCTGGTTGAGGTTGACAACAAGGGCTATGTCTTTCCCCCATATGGGAAATTGTGGCTTACAGTTCCCTCAGTGACAACCGTTGCAGCTTCCCACCACTCTTCCCCCCTGCCAGCCCCACTGCCAGGCCCCTCACACACTTGCACATTCAGCCCTCCTTCCCCGATCACGCATCAGTAAAATGGAAAGTCTGTGTATTTGTTTGCTAACTGTTTGTTGCATGCCCACTTGTTTTGTGAGACTGGATTTGCAATTTTCTGAAATTAATTTAGGGCTAAAATACACCTGGATGGGGGTTACAGACCTCCCACCAGGTACCCGGGAAGGAGGAGTTAAGAGTCATTATACCATCATAAATTGGAAGCAAGCAAGCTCAGTTTAGATGTATAATAAGGAACTTAGATTTTTTGCATTATATACCTTCTAGTTTCCTTTTTTTTTTTTTTTTTTTTTTAATGTAGTTTTCAAAATAGTGTGTTACTTTTGTTCATGATGAATCAACTTTCCTCAGATCATTAGTGAAGATACTTTTCACGGTACTGTTCCTGATGCAGCTTTATGTTAGTGGTGGGTTTTCCCTATTTGTCCTCCCTTTAACTGAACTTCCATCTGCTGCAGCTTGGACCCCAGAGGATCCATACTGTAAGAACCCGTGGTGGCAACAAGAAGTACCGCGCTCTTCGTCTTGATACTGGCAACTATGCTTGGGGTTCCGAAGGTACGTCTGTAGTACCTGGTTATTTATTTAGCCAGCTAGCTCAGAGTAAAAGATTACAGTCCAGTTGCATGCCACACACTGTGTTTACAGTGCAACATCTAGAACATAATTCACGACTGACTGACGTAATACTATAGCGAGTGCTTACGTGAATCATATGATGGAATGCAGTCTGACAGTAAAGCCCACTAAATCTGGCCTCACTGAGTGTGGCATGACTACCTGCCACAAGACTGTTGAGAGTAGCTGACTGGTGAGTGAGTGAGAGACTCGTCCAATCAGTAGTGTAAACCACCCAGGCAAGGGGGGGTGGGGGGAATCAGTCATCTGTCAGGCGTCATGTTCTTTGCGAAGATTCCCGCCATATTGGTATATTTTTCAGTGGGTTACCCTTTTCCCCATCTTCCTTTCAGTTGGTGATTTAACATTACACGTCATATATTTTTGCCCATGTATCTATTGAGGTAATTCTGAAAATATGTTCAAAGAACAATGACAGGAGTGGAAGAGAAAGGATCACAACCAGTTTACAAGTTAAACAAGTCCTCATAATGCTTAACTCACAGACCAGTTTGTTTTTTATGCTTGTTCAGTTTAATAATTGATGGTGAATTACTTCAGTTAAGATTTTTTCTGTTTTTGAACAAGAATATACCAATCTTATTATTTGGGGAGATTAACTTCAGCTTGTTCATTGTTGTATTAGCTAGGAAGTGAGTGGAAGTATGACATGAGTGTTGTGGCAGCTTCGCAAGTCTGAGAGACTAGTTCTGGGAGGTTAACATTTTTATTGGCTGTAGGCATAGATTGGCCATTCTTCCAATTAATAGTTGGTAGCATTTTGGTAACGGAAGGGTGGTTATAGTGTGTGTGGTTGAAGGGTAAGAAGGAAGATTGGGCATGAGGTTGGGACATATTAACCATAAATTCTTATTAATTCAAAAAATGTAGGACACAACAGATTTTGGAGATGAAATTCTCACTTTGCATATGATTGAACGGTTCTGGTAACACTTTGTGCACATTGGAAGTGGGTTGAGTTTTGTTTAGGCTAAAATTGGATGATTTTGCTCAACTGCAGGAATTCTAGAAGTTAAAATGGTCAGCAGTGTACATTTGAACCTTTGTTGACTCCTTGGATTGCCATTATCTGAACCAAATTGGTGTGCTAGCCTTAACCCTAGAATGCTTACGTTATTATCCTCACAGTACTGCTTTCGCTGGGAGAATTTTACCCAATTTTGGAAAATTAATAAAAAATACTTCGACAAAGTTTTTATAAACTGACAATGCAGATATCAAAAGTAACTCATATACTTCCTTCTTACATAGTAATAACCATCAGGGTAAGAAAATAAATTTTACCTGAATTTATTTAGGAGGTACTAAAAAAAATGCTTTTTTTTTTTTTATAACATGAACATTAAAATAAAAAACACTAACTATGGGCTCAATTGCCACTGGGCTTGGTGGCCCCCTCCTTGGGACGTTGAAGCTTAAGACTAGGTAGGTGGCTCCCCTCACATATCACCCTGGCCTGAAATGGGGGAAACGAAAAAAGGGGCAATGTCGGGTGAAAAACACTTTAAACCCAAATATCATGGTGATAAATGCGAGATGAAACCACACCACTACCTATGTAGGTAGGGGGTAGGGTGGATTGAAGGTATAAGGAAGGACAGCTCCAAAGCTCTTATCATAACAAAATAGCAAATAAGTAAATCACGAACAGGGAAATTTACCCGACGTAAGCATTCTAGGGTTAAGAAAGTTCCCAGTTGTGGCAGTAATAATGTCGAGGGTAATGTAATTTTTTAAAATTTATTTGTTTTAACTACTCATTGGGATATCAGTATAGTATCTAGTTAGATTTAATCAGTACACTAGTTAATGAATTACTCAGATATTTTTGAAATGGTGAAATATTAAGATTAGTTTTGGAGTTAATTTACTGTTTGTGGATTGTATTACAGGCCGAACGAGGAAGACTCGTATTGTTGATGTCGTGTACAATGCCAGTAACAATGAACTGGTTCGAACCAAAACCCTTGTAAAGAATGCTGTTGTGCTCGTTGATGCAACTCCTTTTAGGCAGTGGTATGAGAGCCATTATGCTCTTCCTCTTGGACGCAAGAAGACAACTAAGCTGGTAGGTGTCATGGAATTGTGATACATCATCATACAGTAGTTTATATTGCATGTTCATTATTATAACCCATTTACTACAGTGATGTCTTTGGTTTGTTTTTGCTACTGCCAAATGATATTGTTCAGTCTAGGAGAACTCCCTAATTTTGAAAGGGTAAATGAAGGTTGCATCTAACCCATCTAGGTTGAAAATTCTGCACCAAGTATTATCTAGAAATAACAAGAAAAGAATTTAGAAATAGTTGAAATTCTGTCCAAAGCTAAAATAATTTAGAGATTGTCATAGATTTAAAGGGGTTAATGCTCAAGGACAAATACTGTAAATACACATTTACAGGTAACCTCTTGAGTGCATTATATTGGGCTGTTGGCTCCCTTAACATTAGATCAGAGACAGACACTTCAGTTGTCTTTGTTGTTATCATCTGCAGAGCTTTGTTACTTTGTGGGAACTTCTGGATAGGATAGCCATTCAAAATAGCCTCCATGCTTCTTTTTGTCCTTACTGTCAGTTTTTTCTTGCATTAATGTATTGTTCTCACTTTTCATACTATGTTAAGTTGCCCTCCTCCAGGATTAATTCGCCAGTTTTACCTCCCAAGCCCCCCCCCCCTTCTGTCTCTGTCTGTCTGTCTCTCTCTCTCTCCCCCCACCCTGCCTCTATCCATCTTGAAGAAGATATTATCCTGTTAAGGATAGGATGAGGTAGGATTCAGAAAACAAGAGGGAGAACCATCAGTTGTAAACCAAAAGAAATGAATGCACAAGAATTTTCAGTTGTAAATTTAATTCCATCACAATGATTATATATTTATTAGTTTATTCCTGCTACTCCTAGATGGTTATTCACCATAGGATAGATTTTTCAGACTTTTGTGTATGAAACATGCTAACTTTCTTTTTCCTGCTTTTAGACTGATGCTGAAGAAGCTGTTCTTAACAAGAAGAGATCCAAGAAGACTGAAAAGAAGTACAAAGAACGTCAGCGCACTGCCAAGGTAGAGTCTTCTCTCGAGGATCAGTTCATGACTGGTCGTATCTTGGGTGAGTGTGATGAAGTTTTGTTGGATTTTTTTTTTTCTTTTTTTCCCATCATTAAGCAACTTACTCTATTAATTTTTATTACTCTTTGCATATATGGTATTCTCCACTGCAACAACTTTAAATTTTTTTAGCTCAAAAGTGTTACATTGGTTAGAAGGCTTAGTGAACTATTTCTTTTATTTGGTGCATTATTTTCTAATAAACTTTATGATTCTCAGTGATTAAAATGATGATAAAACTCTCAACTAGACCTGTATTGTCTCGTCATTCTGACTGGCATGGTCAATGTAGTACTTTTCATAGTTACGCTGATTATACTAAAAGTTTGTTCTCTTTATAGTATCTTTACCAGAGCTAATTGTTCCTGTTCCGTTCCAGCTTGCATTGCTTCACGTCCGGGACAGTGTGGTCGTGCTGATGGCTATATCCTTGAAGGGAAGGAGCTCGAGTTCTATCTCAGGAAGATCAAGAGCAAGAAGAATAAATAAAGGATAACTGGCTGAATGTGATCTGTGTTTTACTTACCCGTGAAAGCTTTACCTAAATGCAGTAAGTCCTCATTATGTTCCTTTTCTGTTGAAATAAATCAACAAAAAATTTATTGCTGAAGTTCTATTGCTATCAGTGAAGCTGATTCGGCATTGCACCTCAATTAACAGTATCAGACGTGAAAAAGGTAAAGCCATGACTTAAAGTGAGGACTTTCTGTACCTTTGTCAGTAATTTGCATAGCCACATACTAGTCTGATTTTGTACATTTATCTATTGCCAGTGAGTGTGATGAAGTTTTGTTGGATTTTTTTTTTTTTTCCATCATTAAGCAACTTACTCTATTAATTATTATTACTCTTTGCATATATGGTATTCTCCACTGCAACTGTTGTTTGCAGATGATACTGTGTTGTTGAGTGAAGACGAAGGGGAGCTGCAAGGCTTGGTGGATGAGTTTGAGAGAGTGTGTAAGAAACGGAATCTAAAGGTGAATGTAGGGAAGAGTAAAGTGATGGTCTTTGAGAGAGGTGAAGTTAGTGAATGTACAGCGAGGTTGGATGGTGAGGAATTGGAAAATGTGAGTACATTTAAGTACTTGGGTAGTGTGATGAGTAAGGATGGAGGTTTGGAGGGTGAAGTGCTTGAAAGGGTATAGCAGGGAAGAAAGGTTGCTGGTTCTTTGAAAGCAGTGATAAGAAACAGGGAAGTGAGCATGGAAGTGAAAAAGTTACTACATGACAGTATTGTGATACCAACTCTAACGTACGGAAGTGAAGCTTGGACATTGTTGGAAGGACACAAGTCAAGAGTGAGAGCAGTGGAAATGAGTTATTTAAGAGGAGCCTGTGGAGTCACGTGGAGAGACAGGCTGACGAATGAGGATATAAAGGAGCGTTGTGGTGTGGATGTGAATGTGATAGGAAGCGTTATGAGGAACACACTGAGGTGGTTTGGCCATGTGGAGAGGATGGAGGGTGAAAGACTGATGAAGAGAGTGTATGTGAGTGAGGTGGAGGGGGGAAAAGGAGGGGGAGGTCGAGGATGAGATGGAGGAATGGGGTGGAGAGGTATATGAGAGAGGGGGGTGTGAGTTGGGAGCAGGGCAGTGAAATGGCGGGGGACAGGGCGACTTGGAGGCGATTTGTTTGTGGCCACCCCAAATGGGATTGAGGCGTCTGGCAATAGGTAGATAGATAGATCTATTGCCAGATGCCATTATCCTGGAGGAGTGACCACAAATGTATTGCTACCATGTCATGTTTCTTACATCAGTGTGCCTTCCCTCCTACTTACATTACACGCACTCTATACCCTGATACCCCATTCCCCCACTTTATCATTGATCTCCCTTTTCCCTTCTACCCCTCCACCTCACGTACACTCATAAGCAGTCTCATTTTCCATTTTTGCCAAAAGCCTAAACCATCTCAGGGTACATCTAACGCTTTCCAGCAAATGAAAGAATAAAATAAATTTTGGAGGGATATTCTCATTTTTTTGTTATTTGTGTTGTTAATAGTTACCTTTTTTTCCCAGTATGCTAACTTGCAATCAATTTACTTTTTCAAGTTACTGTATTAGTTACTGATGCATTGTACTGTTCTTGTGGATGAAATATAGGGATTGTGCTTTAGTAAATTGAAATTTCAGGTTGGTACTGTGATGTTAATTTGTATAGGTACTAGATAATGAATTACAGTAGTTGATGCAAGATTGAAATGGCTTAAAAAAGAAAAAAATCAAATTTTTCTTCAAATGGAGAGTGAGTTTTCCAGACAAATTCATCTCTGACTGTATGGTAGTATGCCAGTACTAGTCCATCGTCCCTTTCGACCGGCAATGACAGTGAGGATGTATCTGGCCGCGGAAGGTCACAAGCATGGGTGGAGGGAATACTCAGTGGCAGATCAAGGAAGATGTGGGGTGAGATCTCGTGTGGTGATGCATTGCCAGCCATGAGAGTCAGCGGGAAATGGCCCAAGATTGCAGTACATGGGGAAGTTCCATTAAATGCAGACGTACTCACAACATAGTGGTCTGTAAATGTAAAACAACAATAATGGGTACTGTGTTTCGGTGAGTGGAATTTTTATTGGATAAGAATCCTTATGCAATTACTTAATATCTTCAGTCACCTCATTTTGTCCTTCAACTTTTTTTTTTTTTTTTTTTTTTTAACCAAAATGACACAACAGGGATTTCTTGCATTCTCTTGCATGCTTAAGCCTCTTAGAAATCTTTAACCTTATGCTTCATTGTTGAGCAGTCTTTTACAAAAAATGACATCATTTAAACAAGTGAACTATGAACTTGTTGAAAATGTGTTGACTGAGGATCTACAAAAGCTTGAAGTGATTTTTGTTTTCGTGATAAGAAATTTTTAAAAATTGTGGCAGCTTTGGCTTTGCAGCACTGTATTTCTAATTGCTTTTGGAATAATTGACAATTATTCTCTCCTAGACATGGAGTTGTCCTTGAAGATACAAGAACACTGAAAATCACCGAAGCAACAGTTCTTGGGCTGGACAAGTGCCATTGTAGCTGAATTTGAGATTGTCAGCTGTGGAATCAAGCATTTTTTCAGGGAGAGAAGGTCAGTTACAGGAAGGAAGTGTAAATAGGATTAAAAATATTTCCAAATGATGTGGCTTAGAATAGTCTGTAAGGCTTACAATGTAATTCTGTATATTTGCATTGGTTTTTCATACTTATGGCCAGTGCTCTGTTTAGTAGCCTGCTTTCTGGTAACTTGACATGCCCAAGCAGCTTGATTGAATGTATGGCCTGTTTAATTGGGCTTGCTCTTCAATTGTTCTATTTAGTGTTTTCTCTGTCTTTGTCGGTTATATCTCATCTTGTAGGGGGTGTTTTGGGTTGAGCTGGTACTGTAGTGATAACAAGTGGGATGGTGGCGGTTTTGAATGTTGAGTAAATGGTTGTATGACTCCAGTTCCATGTGTATCCTTTTCATCTCCCTCCTGCCCCCCCCCCCTTTTTTTTTTATCCTACCCATCCCATTTATACTTGGAGAATTAATTAACAACTGATATACTCATATGATATTGTTGAATTGACTCTAATAATGATTCTGTATTTTGGAAGACAACTTCTATAGTGATTAATTTACCCCAAGTCTGGGGTGTTCTTTAGAGGAAACATGTCATTGTGCTCATGACCTTTTCTGCTCCAAAATGAGGGTAGAGTCCAGAAAGTACAGAAAAGGGAGAGCTGTTGTTGTTAAGTTTGATTTTGAAGTAAGTACATTTCGATTAATACTGTGATGAAAAATTCTTCAACTAGACCAGTAATGCTTAGTCGTTTTGACTGGCATGGTCCATGTGCATTTCATAGTTACTCTGATTAAGAGTAAAAGTTACCTGTATTAGTGACATGTTGGCTTGAGTTAATGTTGAAATTGATCTCCAGCTGTGCCTCCTCCACAACTGGGACAGTGTGTATGTCATGGCTTCACTTGACCTTCACAAAGGCAGTACTGTATATGGCAACTTCAACTTCTGTTAGTAAGTATCGGTGAACATCTAGTGGATTTTTGGTGGAGGATGGTTGAGAGGATGTTGGTACTGCATGCAGACTGTTGTAATTCCTTTGTAAGAGACAGTAATTGTATTAATATTGAATAATACTTTTTTGTGGTAGGTGGGAGGGCTCACCATCCACTCACTTGATGTAGTGCTGCGCTTGGGTGTCTGCCCTTTCTTCACCTACATCCTTTCCTTCCATCCTCTTCTGTGTTTCCTTCATTCTCTCCTTGTCCTTCTGCCTACAGGTGACTTTGCACTCCCTCTTCTGTATTTCCTTCATTCTTTCCTCTTCCTTCTGCCTGTGGGTGACTTTACACTGAGTGACAAGCCAAATGGTTTCCTGTACACCAGGAAACTATTTACTTCACTGAGTGGTAACCATACAACCAAATTTCGGTGCCTGGTGGTTTAATGTGTGAGTACAGCGTTCCAATGGGATTGAGCCGGTGAAGGTTTATATCCAAGGGGTGATTGGGGTTTATTGCTCACATAATGCCACTCAGGGATGAGTGAGGCTGTTCACTCTCATCTTAAATGTCAGGACCACCTTGCCTAGCCCCGGGCTCTTACGCTTCTCATGGGGCAGTGTAGGATTGGATGATGATATTTTGTTTTGATACATTTGGACAGGATTTCTGTGATGAGAGAAGTTCCAGCTAGACCCATAATGTTTAGTCATTTAGAGTAACTTGGTCAGTGTGCATTTCATAATGAGGCAACAACAACTCTGATTATACTAAAAGGTTACTTTTATTATTGAAGTGTTTGCTTGAGGTAATATTGACATTGTTTTCCAGCCATGTCTCCACATCTGGAACTGTGTGGTCTTGATGATGGCTGCACCTGTTGACAAAACATTCCCCGCAGCCATGCACAAGGCTTTGGTCCCCAATAGTGACAAAGGTATACATTCAAGTTGTTTGATCATCTCCAGTCTGTCTGGCTGAGCCAACCCATCATTAAAGCCACTAAGCAAAGGTGCAAGAAGTAGAAGGGCAAGGGGGGCAGTTGCCTTCCCTGAATTTTTAGTGTGTGAGGGGGGGCAAATGGGGGGGGGGGATTGCTTCCAAATCTAACTCATTACAGATATGCCATGTAGCACCATCAAGAAATAAAATGGAATTCATTTGCTTGTGGTATGTTGTTCCTAACAACAGTAGTTTTCCCATACTAATCAATTGATTACCTGCTTATGTATAACAGTATAATTTTTTGTGGTCAAGAGTTTAAAGACAAATATGAGGATCTCTATGTCATGTAATTACCGTTACTTTTCATTTTTACCTGTGATGCATTTTTCCCTCAGGGAACTCCCTCCAAAGGGTGGCAACATGGCAAGAGTTCATTTCAGTCTTTAGCCCACACTGGCTGTATACACCCCCCCCACCCCATGTTGGAATACTTATGACACTATTGCCACTAAGAAAACTGTTGCCTGGAAGTCGGTGAGGCTAGGGGACTGACAAGATATTGAGCTGGCTGGATGAATGTTGTGAGGAGAAGTGCATGATCAGGGGTTTGGCACCCCTTTGTAACGTGACAGCGTCCAGATTGAGATATGTTTATGTAAAGCTACAGAATGTGTTGAATGTTTTGGGTGTATCAGATAGAGCCAGGATTCCAGGGGCTTGAATGGTGAGTGAATGAAAGTGTGGCCCAATGGATTGGGCAAATTTGGGCAGTCTGAACGTTGCTACTTCTCACCCTGCCCTAGGGTGGGAGAGGAGGTCTGGGTGATGAATGATGAATCTACATAAACTCCCTCACTGCTAAACTTTCCCTCATCTGAAGAAAATTTGTCTTTTTAACCAGAGTAATATCCATAACAGAGGACAAATTGCAGACTAATATGGTAGCATATGTGCTATGGTGTACCACTTTAAGTTTCATCTTTAACATTTAGTAAATTTTACGAGGTTCAGTAAAAATGCTGAATGTACTGTAATTTTATTTAACCGCAGTAATAATATATATATATTTTTACTACATAACCTAAATTTAAGATTACTTTGATCCATAGTATCAGTGACTCACCCAGAAGTGGCATCCTCACCAAAAAAAAAAAAAGTGCCTAACAACCATGCGGGGTTGGGCATCTCCCATACGACAAATTGTGTTACCAAGGATTACTATAATTTCCATTAACCCTTTAACCCCTTTCAGCCTTATGATGCCTCTTCTCAAGATTATATTCATTGGGGGGAGGCGGTGGCTCAATCGGTAGAGAGTTGGCCTGCAGTCCTGACAGACCCGGGTTCAAATCAAGCTGAGGCAGGGAACAGTTTAAGGATTTGAATTTCATAAAATCAGACTTTACTGATCTACCAGAAGGCCCGCCGACATGTCGTAAAAATACCCCTGCTAATACCAATACACCAGTCCTGTATGAGACAGCCCTAGCATGTATTCAATATGGACGGTGGGTGTTAGCGCCGAAGTGGTGACATGTAGAGGTGTGCGGTACGTAGGAGGACTACTGGGCCTTGAAAGCAGGCTGTGAAGCCTATGCCCAGAGTCGGTCACATAAAAAAAAAAAAAAAAAACTGACATTAACCAGACAAAGAAGACATCCTTGAGCTGAGAGAGAATGATTTCTAAGTCTAACCTCTTTAGCTCTAGTGTCTCCTGAACTGAATATAATTATCAGCTGTATGTCAGAATATATACAAACAAATAGCTTTGAGATAAAAGACTTAATGTTGGGTGCTGAGTAAAAAAAAAAAAAAAAAAAGTCTTACATGGGAATTAGTTAAATTTAGTAATTCTAATGCCTTTATATCAAGGATTGACACTGACAATGCTGCCACCACTTGAAATATCACCGAGTGTTCTAGTACATCAGTTATGCAACATACAAATTACAGTCAAATATTGTCTTCTAAAAACTTTATTGGCCTCCATTACATTACCATTTTAAAATTCACTGCTCACTGTTTCTTATTATTGTTCACTGTCTCTTATTATATCATAAGTGGGTCAGCATTTTGTCCACAACTATGATTTAGTTTACACAGTATGTCAGAGTCATTCATGCTTGTGCTATATTACTTTGTAACCTACATTCTTAAATATTTTTCCTTTTAAATAAGTATGTAGAACTACTTCCAACTCCAAATTCTAGTCCATGGACATAAATGTTCATGCTTTTTCCACATAAGAAAAATTCATTGTCCAAACTGAGCACTAGTGCGTTTTATATATATATATATATATATATATATATATATATATATATATATATATATATATATATATATATATATATATATATATATTTATTTATATAGAATATCTCTTTACTTGATTATTAACACCAATTTTATTTTTCCCCCCTCCAGTTGCAGGGAACTTTGAACTGAATGGGTTAGATACATTGGTAACCTTGAATGACCATCTTCATTTCTAGATATTTTTGTTGACCAAAATCAAGTGGTAGCCCCCTTCAGCCAGATTACATAAATTATATTTCAGGTGGGGTCACTCACCACCTGCTCTCTCAATGTAGTGCTACTCTCAGGTGACTGCCCTTCCCTCCTTCCTCTTCTCTGTCTGTCTTTCCTCTTCCTTCTCCCTGTGGGTGACTCTACACTGAATAACAAGCCAAATTGTTTCTTGTACACCAGGAAGTCATTAACTTTGGTGCGTGGTAACCATATAACCAGTTTATGGCGCCTGGTGGTTTATGGGTAATTAAGGTGCTCCAGTCAGACTGAGCCTGAGCAGGTTTATATCCAAGGGGTGGTTGGGGTTTACTGCTCACATAATGCCACTCGGGGATGAGTGCGGCTGGTCACTCATCTCAGATGTTAGGACCAACTTGCCTAGCCCTGGGCTCCTATGCTCCTCATGGGGCAACACAGGATTAGATGATGATATTCATTGGTTTTCCTGTTGAATATTATACAGCTTAAAATAAGCTTTCCTAAGTGAAAGAGTCGGACATAGCCAACTTTCATTCCTTCATGTGTGCTCCCCTGGATGTAGCAAGAATTAAATTACTTAAGTACCATCGATAAAAAAAAGTATTGGCACCCTTTCAGTGTGAGACAACGATACACGGACTATGATTTACAGGAAATGACACATTTGTCGCTTTGTATCCTTCATTTGTGTTATCATATATTTTAGAGATATATAGATGGATTAGTCAGAGCAACATTGTACTATATGGTAAATCAACCATTTTTGTGAATTAAACAGGCATGCCAACACTACCATTTGAACCCGAGACGAAGTATTTCACATCTTAAACTAAGGGTGCTGATACTTTTTTTATCGAGGGTACATAACTAGGCTGAAGGGGATAAGAGGAAATATAAAATCATTAAAAGGAATCATACACTTCACTTCTTATATTCTTGCAACTTTCAGAGACTTTGTTCAGCCTGAGTCACTTTTCAAACTAAAGGGTTTGGATATAGCCTTCATTAACCCATTCATTAGTTTAGGTCCTTCCTAAGCAGGATAGTCATCTGCAGACTACAATAAGAAAATACAAAATATATCACTGTATTAAAAAGGTTAATCATGCTTTTGGCACTTTAATGTTTTTTTCTTTAAGTAGACCTCTGAGGTATTCGGCCTCTTGCTTGAGATGGCGTGCGGTGGTGTGGAGGTGCCCCAGTCGCTCCTCCATCATCGCCACCAGAGGCCCTGACACCAAGCTACTCAGACCACACACACTTCGCACCATTACTAAAAGCAGAGAAATTTTGGCCATTAATTCACTAGCTTTCAAAACAGTAGCATTCACTACAAGATATCACCACTAGAATCTGCATAATTATCTGGTCCACCACCCTTGGGCTGACATTTAATAAAGTGGAGTTGTATTTCCTTTCATGTATTAGCATTTTTGGACCTTAATGAGGTTTGCTCAACAACATATACAATCTCACTCAACTACTCCAACACAAATTTCCAAATGTGCCTCTCATCCCACCTGCCAAAAGCCAAACAGGGTGTCGAACCCTTGTATGTTCCTCAGTACATTATTCAGCCATGCACCTCAGTTCCTAGCCAGGTTCCTAGCCTCTTCAACTCATACTTTGCTCTCTTATACAATCACTGACCATATCCATTCATTCTCCTTGGTCCACCACACCTCTCGCCTTCATTCATTCGTTATACTCTGTCAGTTTTCCAAACAGTGACAAAGTAGTTGCCACCTTTGAAAGAACCACTACAACAACCAGCAAATCTCTTATCTCTTATGGGTATGATAAAGATTTCAATCCCAATGTCTCTCAAGTAAAACTGCTCATTGAAGACAGTAACAAATTTACAATGCATGAACATAGACAATCCTTTAACATAACCTCATCAAAAGACCTGGGACAATGAAGATGAAGTGGCTGACTTCCTGCTGTCCACTGGTTAACATTCAGATGAGCTTAAGGTTGCAACAACAACAGAACTACCGGTATCTACTGTATATTCATTCTTTCCATTTGACCACATCATCTCGTGTACTCTTCGATTCACTCTCTCCATTTACAGTATATACACACTCACCTGCTGCATTGTGTAAGTGAGCAAGGGGATACTGAGATGATCGCTTCCGAGACACTTGAAGCACCTCACTCTTCATCATACAGGGTGCTGCACAAATTCTCTAGTGCCTGAAAAACAAGTCGTGATAAAAGAATGAGATGATACATAAGTATAGTATGATATATAAACTACTGCCTCTGTCCTAATATTTTGTAAAATGCCTGAAAGGAATAATCCACCCAGAGTCACTCAATGTATATAACAATAATAGTAGTTGTAGCCCCACGTTCATCTGAATGTGAACTCAGTGGACTGCAGAGTGAAGCTGCTCCTCTTCTGCAGCCCACCAACCTCCTTTCTGGGGACAGGGAGGGAGATATGAGACATTTGTATAACCATGTAGCTCCACCACAACACTGTCTCTCTGGTACATATGGTATGGCAATGCACAAGGGAAACAAAACAAAAACTAATGGTGACTAAACAACAACACAACTCAAGGTAGTTTAGGTTAACAACACTGCACAGGTGAAAATGTCTTAAAACATACTGCATAATGGATAACCTGGAGTATACTACAGTCTAGTGCAGGTTACTACCTACACTACTGACAACAATAATCAAACGCTAAAACAATAAACAAACCTGCTGATTGTTAATTGCAATAGACGGTGTTGACAAGATCTCCAGGGGAACAGGTAGGCGTACAAGCTGGGGAGATTCACCTTCTGGACTTTGGTTTGTTGCTTGGAAACATGTTACTTGATGAGTTCCAACCTGAAATTACAATACAGTACATGGGGTCTGAACAAAACACTATTCTCGAGTGGAATGTCTGTACACAGTGTTCCCTATGCAGTAGAATTAAGTGTTGTTATTCCTGACAATGACATCAATTTATATATTTATTCTTGCTACCATCAGGCATCTTTACTGGGCTTGTGAGAGGCATTATGAACTGAAGGCTTCATACAGCTTCCATTATCTCCTCCACAACATGAGCTCTCTAAACTGAACACTGGTAAAAATTTTTAGAAGGTAACAAGAATAAACTAATAATATACTTGTAATGTCATCAATGGAGTAAGCAAGTCATAAGAACATAACATATGAAGAGAGGTTAACTGCAGTAGGCTGGTTGGCCCATGCTAGGCAGCTCCTAGAAGAGTCCCAACATCCTGAAGGGAGTGGATATGGGATTGGTAGTTACAGTACTGTTTTCTGTGTTCCAAACTCTCACAGTATTTCTCATATACTCTGGCCTATAAATTGGGGGAACTGGCACCAGGTAACAATGAAACTGTGATGGGCAATTCCTCTCCAGTTTACTGTGGTATTAACAGCAATTACGAATGTCAGAGGCAACATAATTAGGCCTTACAGTGGACTGCCACCACTAAAGTTAGTTTGTCTTCACCTGGCAGAACAGAACCGCTCCCACAACTTGAATACGAAGTGATGTGAAATTCAGTGAGCCATAGTTATGATGTACGAAGATGGGGGTCTCCCTGGTTACTTGCAATAACAACCCCTCAATCCGAGTACTGTACACCTGATTGTCAACTGAGCTGAAAGGTGCTAGGGATCTTTAGTTAGTGGGCTATAATAACAAACCTTGGTCTTTTTATCCTCATTGTACACAGAGAATATCAGGCCAATAAAGCGACTGTCCATCTGCTGGTACCCTGCTTGAGTCTGAAGGTCTGAAATAAAATTTAACTCATTAATCATCAGGAAAACTCTAGAACAGGTATATCATTCCAGTTTTCGTTAGACAACTTTATTCAGCAACAAAAACATAACTATCTCAGGATCAGCAAGGCTTTAGTACTGTATATTATTCCAGCTTTATTAGGCAATTTTATTCAGCAACAATAACATTAACTCAGCATAAGTAAAATTTACGTATTTTCTTCCAGTTTCCACTGAACAACTATATTCTACTGAATGATCTTTCCCCTGTCACATCTGAATGCCTTCCCTTCATGGTACACTTTCCTGATGCACACAGGGAGATCATGGGTGGGTCTTTGTGCTGTATACTAAGGTAGGGCATTAACCCCACTGCCCTCTTACACTTTTTAGGCTTGGTAGTACAGTGAGTTATAGCACTCCAACTAAATGTGGTCCATATTAATTATTTCACTGGATCCAAGACATTATTAATGGATGCAACTATAGTGTTTGGTCTCATCTGACAGAACTGAGCTAAATCCTACAATTTGCACAGTAACTCATGACTGAATGAAATTCCATATGCCCTATTTATGAGGTAAGAATGCCTCTCCTTGGTTACTAGTTAAGTTGAACATCCGATCTGATTATTCTTGGCCATCAACTGACTTGAGTGAGGGGTTTGGGATTTCTGTCACATCAGAACAAATACACCACTACTGTACCAATATCCGAGGGCCAAACAGTTATGTGCGGATGAGAGTGATACCACCCAACAATGTGAAGCTCCTGACCACTTGATGCTGACATCTGCTCTGCTCTTTGCTGTGCCTGGGAAAAAATAAAAAAATAAAGAATATACATGAGTCCCTGACATGAGAAGAAATATTTTAATACCATATTACTTGTATATACTGTAATGTACTTCATGTCCAAACAAATGCAAAAACATAAATGACTTCCCAACAAGCATACAAATATGTACTACTGTATGTGGTTTTCTAGCAAGGGAAGAAACATTTTGATATGGTACCTTACACTGTATGCTGTAAATGATTCTCAAACAGAAACAAAAATATTTTAATATGGTACTGTTCGTGACATCCCAATGAAGAGAGGCAGAAATACAGTACTGCAGTCTAACAGATTTCAAAAGAAAATAAGTTCAGTATATTTAGGAGCTAATAAAAATCCTTACTCTACTGCAGGACTATTCTCCTACTCTAGAAGTACGGTCGCATTATGAAACTCGGACTAACAAAAGGGCCACATATTACTGTACTTTACCTGTTATTTTTTTCCCTCTAAACACTTGAACACAAAGAAATGAGAAATTCATATATTATTTGTAATTATCTACTCTGCTAAATACACAAATAAAAAGAAAAATGCAAAACTTTCTGTTTTATGCTTGTTTATGTATTCTTTTTTGTTCTGGGTCAGTCAAACGGCAAAACAAAAATTACTAAAGGGCAGGTTTGGCCCACGGGGCACCAGTTGAATAGCCCTGCTCTACTGTACGCATGATCCAGGCATATCAATACTGCTTCTAAAATGATAGTTGTCCTATTACCTAAAATGTACGGTACCATACTAAGTACAGTATTTACTTTCTAATATGAGAGTTAAAGGCTCGATCAAACAAAAACCACAAAACAAAAAGGCTTAGCCACACAAGAATGAAAGAACGAAATAAATTTCTTATCACTGGACTGCTAAAGATGCAGTTAATGTAATTTCGACAAGGGGAGCCAACTGTTTGTAGTTTTGCCTTTTGCCCCTAGGAGTAGTCAGCAGCACCCCTTGTGCGTCAGTGTGGCCCCGGCCGTGTCTGTGAGTGGATGCGTTGTTGAGCTGCGCTGACTACTGTAACGTGGAGTGTAAGTGATTTGGCGGTTTTGCAATGGCGGACCAATGGCGCAGCAATGTCAAGTCGATGTTGATCGTTTTCTTAAACATCCAAGGATTGTTCACAACGATTTCGTCCCACCCGGTCAATCTGTCAGAGGAAAGTTTTACTGTGAAGTTTTGCTGCGTCTGAGGGAGAACATCCACCGCAAACGTCCAGAACAGTGGAAAAACAAGGATTGGGCCCTGCATTATGACAACGCCCCCGCCCACACATCAATTGTTGTCCAGCAGTTCCTGGCTTCCACTAACACGGTAGTCATTCCCCACCCACCCTAATTGCCTGACATTGGCACCTGTGACTTTTTCCTGTTTCCCAAGCTGAAATTTCGACTGAAAGGACATCGATTTGACTCGATTGAGGAGATCCAGACAGAATCGCAGGAGGTGCTCAAGACCATCACGCCTGAAGCCTTCCAGGGATGCACTGACTCGTGGAAAAAACGATGGGACCACTGTATACATGCCCAAGGAGACTACTTCCAAGGCAACTGTGAGAACTGGGAGGTTAGGCTACTTTTTTTCCAACAATATTCAAATTACTGGAACTTTTGCGTAGCACCTCGTGTATGTGTGTGTGTGTGTGTGTGTATATATATATATATATATATATATATATATATATATATATATATATATATATATATATATATATCGTAAAGATAAAGGTTAAACACTAACCCGTGCATCACAATAAACACCTTTTTACCACCAACATAACGAGCAGGTAATTACTTAAGTCGCCTCTATACACGTGATAGTTTATGTGTCTGTCTGTCTGTTCTACTAACTATGAAAAAGCCTTGATCGACGAACTTAATCTTCTGTACAATAGGTTGGTACCCACTGACTCTAGGTAAAGTTCCTGTCGTAAAGTCATTAGGTCAAAGTTCAAGGTTGAGGTAAGACATCTAGGCCTATTTCTACCGGATGGTTGTCCTTACATTATATTTTTACCATTCTTCATCAATTCTATTGTGATTTGCAAGGGTTGATCGGACTGGAGGGGTTTCAAAGATCTTAGAAAGCGAACGGAGTTAATTGAAAGAGAGAGAGAGAGAGAGAGAGAGAGAGAGAGAGAGAGAGAGAGAGAGAGAGAGAGAGAAAGTGTGAGACAGAAAAAGAAAGGGCTGGTAAATGGAAAAAATAAAAAAAAATAAAAAAGGAGGAAGGGGAGTAAAGGAGAAGAGGGAAATGAGAAGGAAATGGAGTGAAAAAGAGGAAGAAATTTAGGTAGCAGGAAATGGAACAGTGATGGGAAGGAAGGGAGATAAAAAGGGGAGAAGAAAGAAAGGGGGATGAAAGAGGGATGGGGAGAAAGATGTGAGAGAAAATGGGGGAAAAGATATATAATGGAAGAGGGGAGGAGAAAATCTGATAATAGCGAAAGGAATGGGAATTAGCAGATGAGCAACTACCCAATTCTGAGAGAGAGAGAGAGAGAGAGAGAGAGAGAGAGAGAGAGAGAGAGAGAGAGAGACGGGGGGTGGGACTGAGAGGGGATAAGCTAGAGGTTGAAAGAAAGGGAGGAGGAGGAGGAGGCCGAGGACGAGGTAGGGATTTGGAGATAAAGATAAGCGGAAGAAACAATGGTGTGCGTACGTCACCATCAACAACAAAAACAATACATTTTTACCCACAAACTCTCTTACACACACACACACACACACACACACACACACACACACACACACCACGCCTGCCTCTTTCTCCCACACACACACACACACACACACACCACGCCTGCCTCTTTCTCCCACACACACAAGCACGCACACCACGCCTGCCTCTCTCAAACACACACACACACAAACACACACTTATGCTACCTACAGTTCAGAAAAAAACGTACACACGAAACCTATACGCACACAGTGGATTTACATACATGAATATATTAATACTAGGGTGACATTAGTGAAGGGTAAACACAGGACATAATAAGAGTACATGTTTGTATTTTGTTTCTTACGTTTGGTTCTACACACACACAGGTAGATAAATGAGAGAGAGAGAGAGAGAGAGAGAGAGAGAGAGAGAGATGGGGGGGAGGAAAACAGGATAATGAGAAGTACAGACAAAAAACGCGACGAGACACGACATAAGGGGAGGGGGAGGGGGAGAAGGGGAAGGGGGAGGGGAGGAGGGAGGCGGAAGGGGAAGGAGAATTTGGGAAGAGAAAAGGAAGGAGATGGGAGGGGAGGAAGGAAAAGCGATGATCCTGAGGGAGAAAGATGGGGAGTAGAAGAAACTGGGGAGACGGGGAGATGATAATGTAAGAAAGGAGAGGGAAAGGAAGTGGAAGAGATGAGGAAGACAATGGAGGGATGACAGGAAGAATGAGAAAGAGGGAAAAGAAGGACAGAAGAGAGGTAACATAGAAGAGAAGTGAGAAATCAAAGCATACATAATAATAATAATAATAATAATAATAATAATAATGTTACTGTAAATGAACACAAGCTAGTAAAAACAAAAAAGTCAACACAGCCACCCACACACTGGAGAGTAAACAACAGTACCGGACCTAACTCCCCCTTTAACGAAGAACACAGGTAAGAACAGAGATAAGAAGCCACGCACTAACTCTCCTTCAATTAACACCACTGATAAGAACGGATACTGACTCTCCTTTCAACCAATAACACAAATAAGAGATCAATTGTTACTAACTCTCCTTTAACCAGATAAGAACAGAGATAAGAAGCCATGCACTAACTCTCCCTCAATTAACACCACTAATAAGGACTGATACTAACTCTCCTTTCAACCAAAAACACAGATAAGAGGTCAATCGATACTAACTCTCCCTTCAAACAAAACTTAAAAATCAAAATAAATACATGAGTCATAATAAACAATAACCATAACCCAGCCATCGAAACAAGCACCAAAATTCCACACAACCAAAACCATTCATTAAAAAAAAAAAAAAAAAAACATACATCTTTATAAAAACAGGCCAAAATTCCGGTCCCACCAAAAAATAAAAATAAGAAAAAGGTAAATGAAATCTGGCCAACATCTGCGCCAGTGGTCATAAACAAGATGGTGTAAATGCTTAATATAGAAGTGTGTCGGGGTAAACAGTGCATTTGGGAAGCAGCACAAACATTATATATAAGTACTAACCAACTCCAGTACACATCTGCATAATGTAGCCACGATGAGCAGGGAGGGAGTGGGGGTGAGAGGGAGGAGGGTGAGGAGTAAGGGAGAGGGGAGTGGGAAAAGAGAAGGGAGGGAGAGGAAGAAGGGAGAATGGGAAGAGAGGGAGGAGAGTGAGGGGTAAGGGAGAGGGGAGTGGGAATAGAGAAGGGAGGGAAAGGAAGATAGGAAGGAAGAAGGGGAAGAGAGGGAGTTGAGGGGGAAAAAGAGCATAGGAGAGGAACTGGAGGTAGTGAAGGAGGAGAGGAAAAATGAGAATGGAATGAGATCGAGAGGGAGAGGAAAGAGAGAATGGAGAGGGACAGGGAGAAGGGAGGGAAAGGGAAAGAGGAAGGGGCAAAAAGGGAGAAGGGGTGGGGAGGAAGAATGGAGGGAAAGGAAAAGAATATGAGAAACACGAATGAAAGAGAGGAGAGGATGCATAAATGACGGTGTACGAGTATAGAAAGGGAAGGAGAGAGGGAGAAGGGGAGGAGAGCAGGGGAAGATGAGGGAAGCATGAATGAGGAGAAAGAAAAAGAGGCTGCATAGATGAGGATGAAGAGAAAAAGGGAGGATGTAAGAAAGGAGGAGGGAGGAAAATGAATGTGGAAGACGGATGGAAAGAATGAGGAAGTGACTGAGATGGGGGGGGGGGAACACGCTTCAGGAATAAAGGTGAAGAGAGAGAGGAAAGGGAAGAGGAGGGTGGAGAAAGGATGAGGAAGAGGGCTGGAATCTGCTAGGAAAGAGGAAGATGGAGAGGAAGGGAAGGAAGAGGGAGGGGAAAGAATGAGAGCGAGCAGAACGAGAGAAGGAAGGAGGAAGAAAGGATGATGGGGAAGATGAAACAGGGAGGAGGGGGTAAGAATGAAGGGGAGAAAGAGAGAGAGGGGGGGTGGGTACCGGTATTGTGTGGGAGGTTGGAATGAGTGGGCATGAAGGAGGTGGAGAGAGAGGGAGGGGAGGAGAGAGAGGGAGAGGGAGGGTAAGAATGATGGGAGAAGGAGGAGGATAGGCTAGGCATGAATGAGAGGGAGGGTACGAAAGAGGGAGCGGAGAAAAAGGTGTGTGTGTGTGTGTGTGTGTGTGTGTGTGTGTGTGAGAGAGAGAGAGAGAGAGAGAGAGAGAGAGAGAGAGAGAGAGAGAGAGAGAGAGAGAGAGAGAGCTGGAAGAATGAAAATCAGAGAAAGGGGAAAGCATGAAGCAGAGAGGAAATGCAAGTAGTTAATGAGTGTGTGAAGGAAATAAGAAAGCGAAGGAAAGGAAGAAAGAAAACATGGAAGTGGAAGGGAAAGAAGTGAAGGAAGAAGAGGATGGAAAAAGTACACAAGATGGAGAAAAGTAAGGAAAAAGAAAGAGGAAGGGAAGGAAAAGTAAGGAGGAAGGGAGAAGCTAGGAAAAGGGAGCAAGGAACAAGAGAGGAAGGAGGAAGGGAGATGTAAGAGGGAGAAATAGCTAAGATGAAGGAAGGGAGAAGGGAGGAAGGGGAAAGGAGGGGAGGAAGACGGAAGGGGACCGTAAAGAGGGAGGGAAGAGCATGACCGGGGGAGGAGGAGGACCAAAGTGGGAGGAAGAAAAAGAGGGTGGTAGGAAGGAGGAGGAGGGAGGAGGAAGAAAGGGGGGGTGGGGGTGACAAGGGAGGAACCAGCACGCAAAGTAAGGCATATTTTACATTGATGGCCACCCTTCCCTACCACAACTACCACCACCATCACAACTGCCAAAATTACAACCACCGCTACTACCAAAAACCACCCACCCAACCACAACTACCTGACACGGAAGGAAAACCCACCCCTACAACAACCACCATCATCAAAACTACTACCACCACCATCACCACTATCACAACCACACGACTACCTCCACAATCACTACCACGGCTCTACCTCCTTTCCACTGCACTTCTTCGTGGCTAGCATTATATTCCAGTGTTAATATTGGTTACAACTCAGCAAAACCTAAAAGACGGAGAGGTGGCAATTTTAGAGAGAGAGAGAGAGAGAGAGAGAGAGAGAGAGAGAGAGAGAGAGAGAGAGAGAGCTATCGCCCCTGCTAACCTAACACTAATGCATAAACAATAGCACATTACGGGAACAATACTTAATTTTAACCCCAGACAAAAAATACCAAAAATACCATATCCCTTCCCATCTTTTTTTTTTTTTCTTCTTCTTCTTCTTCTTCCATCTAACGGCACTTTTTTTTTTCCAATTTCCGTTTTCCAAAATTAAACTTTCAAAACAATGGATGCAAGTTTATATTGGATCTGTTGTGCGTGAGACAGACACAGAAAACGTGAATATAAAATGGTGAAAGGAATATGAAGATTATATATAGCCTAACGTTTTACAGATAAAGAAATAGATAGATAGACAGACAGATGTAGATAGATAAGTTGATAGATATATTTTACACGGAAACTCTGGACGTTATTCACAAAATAATAACTTTCTTTTCGTGACAGATGAAGAACAAGGTATAACAATAACTTCCCTATCGTTTAATAGGTTTTTGAATACGTAACAATAACTTTCATCTAATACTTCTGAAGAACATAGAACAATAAATAAATAAATAATCGTGACTTACATATGCATGAAGAACAAGGCATAACAAACAGAACAACTTTCCTATCACTTAATCCTTTTTAGAACAATAACTTTCACTTTATACTTTTCGAAGAACAATGAGTAGCTAATGATCATGATGATGATGATGAGGAGGAGGAGGAGGAGGAGAAGGAGGAGGAGGAGGACGGAGGAAAAAAAGGATGGATGATGATAAGGAGGAGGAGGATGGACGGACTGATGATGATGATGATAACGAGGAGGAGGGGAAGAAGAACAGATGGTTGGAGTGATGATGATAAGGAGGAGGAGGAGGTGGACGAATGAGAAGGATGGATGAATGGATGGATGATGATAAGATGGAGGAGGCTGGATGGATGATGATGATGGTGAATGGACTGATGATGATGATGATGATGATGATGATGATGATGAGGAGGAGGAGGAGGAGGAGGAGGAGGAGGGACAAGGAGGAGAAGGATACCAGGATGAATGATGATATGGACTTGCTGTACGCATTTTAACTTCCGTCTAACTTCAGGTCGGGTAGACTAACCCAATTTTGGTACAAGTCAGGTGAACAAAGGTAAGTTAGCCTATAAATAATACTATAAAGGACAACCGGAATTAGATTACATGATATATCGATGAAATAGCTCTCTCTCTTTCTATCTATCTAGGTATCCATCTATCGCCCTTCCCTCCTCTCCCCCCTCTTTTTCACTTCCTATTTCCTTCCCCTCCCCTCTGTTCCTAATTTCTCTTCCCCCCTTTCTCCCTATCTCTCTCTCTCTCTCTCTCTCTTTCATTACTAAAGGGAAATTCGATAAACACAGCAAAGGAACCTACATTTTAAAGCTTAATTTGTACACACACACACACACACACACACACACACACACACACACCATACAAAGGGACATTCGCTCTATAAATTAAAGGACTTTGACCAAATTTGAACATCAATCAAAAATACTGGTACCGATTTTTTTTTTTTTTTAACCAAATTAACTCTCTCTCTCTCTCTCTCTCTCACACACACACACACACACAAAATGGAGGATAGGTTTAGACAATAGGCGATATAAAAATAGTACAAAGGAACATATAAACTGGATCCATCAGTAGTGTAGTAATTTTTTCATACTTTCCCACAAATAAATTACACACACATTCTCTCTCTCTCTCTCTCTCTCACACACACACACACACACCCTATCTCTTTCATACACACACACACACACACACATTCTCTCTGTCTCTCTCTCTCTCACACACACACACACACACACACACACACACATTGTCTCTCCGTCTCTCTTTCACACACAAAGTACAACATACAAAAGAACAAGGAAAAAAACACAAACCAAACTCCTGCAAACACATATCTCGATAAAGGGAAGGTTAGGAGCAAACAGATAACAACAATAACAATAACTACAATAATACCAATAACTGTAGAAAAAAAAACAGGATTAGCCACAAGAAAATAAACAGTAAACACAAACCGATAAAACAGACATAAATACCTGCACTAAATCAACGTTGTGTAGCAGTTCACTTTATTTACCGTTAATAATAAAAATAATAAAGATCTTAAGGCTACAATATAATCCCTGAACAGCAATAAATAAATAAATAAAACACCGAGAGTGCTGAAGTTAAGCTCACGATAATTAAAGATGATTAAAACACCAACACACACGACTACCAGCATGTGTACTCGAGAATAACGAGAAAAACACGGAAAAAACACAAACATGAAAACACAAACACACACACAAACCATGAAAAGACACACAAAACTATGAAAGTACACACACACAAAACCATGAAAGTACACACACACAAAACCATGAAAGTACACACACACAAAACCATGAAAGTACACACACACAAAACCATGAAAGTACACACACACAAAACCATGAAAATACACACACACAAACCATGAAAATACACACACAAAACCATGAAAATACAAACACACCAAAAAAAACATGAAAATACACACACAAAGAAAAAAACATGAAAATACACACACACACACACACAAAACCATGAACACACACACACAGGCCAAAGGAGAGACAGGTTAGGTGCACGTTATATCAGGCCGTGGAGGAGGGGGGGTACGGCTAATGCAAAATCCATTCTTGCCCCCAAAACTTTGCCAAGCCGTTATCCAACTTACCTTTGGCGACTTTAGGGCTCGGCGGAGACACAAACTTAATCCGAATAGGCGCCAGGGTGGACTTTTGACATGGGCTGGGGGTAGGAGGCAAAGCGGAGAAAAACAAAAACGGTAAAATTCAAAACACGGGTCTTCAGTTTTGCAAATCCACTGCGAATGGCCTTTTTGGAGGGTAAACGGTCCTTTGGCTTTTTGAAATGGTCACACAGCACTCAGAATATGCCATCCTTGAAGCCTCCGTCGCGCGCGTTTTTGGAAATGTGTCAATCGGTGGTTAATTCTCACATTTTGTTCCGTTCACAGAGACACGTCGGGAGCGCAGGGACACACAACCTTCCCCTTAGATGGTCTGTGCGCGACTGAACCTGCAGGGAAGTGTTCGTCCGTCTGTCTGTCGGTGCTCTTGGCTCTTACCTACCTACCTTCTTCCCCTCCCCTCCCCTCCATTCCCTCTTCCCCTCCACTTCATACCTCCCCTCTCCTCCACGAACCCTCACTCTATTCCCCTCGTCCTAACCTCTCCCTCCCCTCCCCTCTCCTCTCTTCCCTCTCCACACTCCCTCTTTTTCCTCTCCTTGCCCTCTTTTCCTGCCTTCCCTTTTCCTACCTTTCATTTCCTCATCTCTTAGTTCCTCCTAATTTCTTTTCCTTTTCTTCTCTTTCTTCTTCCTCTCCTCCTCCTTCTTTTTCTTCCCCTTCTTCCTCTCCCTTTCTTCTTCCTCTCCTCCTCCTTCTTTTTCTTCCCCTTCTTCCTCTCCCTTTCTTCTTCTTCCTCCTCCTCCCATTCTTATTCATTTCCTCCTCCTCTTCTTTTCATTTTCTTTTCTTCTTTCCTTTTCTTATTCTCCTCCTTTTTCTTTCTCTTCTTCTTCCTCCTATTTGACTTCTTTTCTTCTTCCTCTTCCCCCTCCTCCCATTTTTATTCATCTTCCTCCTCCTCCTCCTCTTCTTCCATATCTCTACACAAATCTTTCCACGCCTATCTCTCTTCTATTGTAACACCTTCTTATCATACTTCCTTATCTTTTTATCTCATCTACATCAAACATCCCGATTTTCACTTTTCTTCGTCCTGTTCTTTAAGATTTCGTTTGTCTTTTTCACTTCCTCCTTTCATAATTTTTCATTCCATCCCTTTTCGTCTATTTCCATTTCATATTCTGTTTTTCTACTTCGTTCTATCTTATATCTTTCATTATTCTTTTGCAATGATAAAGATAGATCCAGACAGAGATAGATAAATAGACAGATAGATAAAGACATAGGCAGACAAAGGGGCAATGATAAATACTGAGAGAGAGAGAAAGAGAGAGAGATTTAGCTGTCGTCATAAGCGGCTAGAGGGATTACATACACGATACATACGTCAATCCCGGGTTAAATAAATCTCCTTGGTTACTAGTCCAGACACGCACTCGGCATCAATCCCCTTGCGTCAGAGGAATACACAAACGATTTTCCTTTAGCGATTTAGTCTACTTTTTCCTCTTTCGCGGCTCCATGACTCAGCTGAATAAAATCGTCTGCTCAGAGGGATACACAAATGATTTTCCTTTGGCGATTTGGTCTACACAAACGATTTTCCTTTGGCGATTTAGGCTACATAAACGATTTTCCTTTGGCGATTTAGTCCACACAAACGATTTTCCTTTAGCGATTTAGTGTACACAATTTTCCTTTGGCGACTTAGTGTACACAAACGATTTTCCTTTAGCGACTGAGTCTACAAAAACGATTTTCTTTGGGCGATTTAGTCTATGCAAACGATTTTCCTTTAGCGATTTAGTCTACTTTTTCCCCTTTCGCCACACCTCTAGAGCAGTCTCGGTCATGAAGGGGTTGTTGATAGCAATGTTAATTTTAGTTTTATTATTTTTATTTTAACTACAGGAAACGTGATTAAGATATAAGTGGATATTAACTTGATGAACATCTATTTATCTATCTATCTATCTCCATTTATCTGCCTGTCTACTCCTATCTATCTAACTATATCTAACCATCTATCTACATCTATTTGTATCTATCTTTGCCCTCGTATGTCTATCTAATCCCAGACACCTTAATGACTGAAGGGGTGGCCACAAACAAGTCACCTCCACGTCACCCTGTCCCGCGCAATCAGGCTACCCTCTCTCCAACACACACACAATGATAAAAAGATACTTGTAATTCTCCTAAATCCCACCACAGTAAATCGCTGGGTATATAAAAGCAGACCTAAGTATATATATATTGTGTGTGTGTGTTAGAGAGAGAGAGAGAGAGAGAGAGAGAGAGAGAGAGAGAGAGAGAGAGAGAGAGAAATTTTTTTGCCCTCAATAAACTCTACGGATGTTAACAGCCCAAAATGGCGATCCGTCCAAGGAAGAGAAAGAAAAATGAGAGTATATAAGGGAGGGTGGCGTGGTATGGGAGGGGGGTCGTTAATGAGTAGGGATGGACAGGCATGGGTGTTAAGGCTGTAATTCTTCTTTTATACTCTTCTTTCATTCATTCAATTCTCTCTCTCTTTCATCCCTTCACTCTTTCTTTCACTTTCTATCATTCTTCATACTCCTCTTTTCTATCACCTTTTTCTTCGTTTATAATTCCCTACTCTCTCTCTCTATTTTCACCTCATTCATTTCCTTCATCCCCCCACCTCTTTGTCTGTCTCTGTCTCTCTCTCTCTCGTCCCCACCCGTTGCTAGGTGACAATTAAAGCATCTATTTATACCAGCCTCAAACTTTTAACACAGCTGCTCTCTCTCTCTCTCTCACACACACACACACACACACACACACACACACACACGGAGGTCAAGAAGTTCACAGCGTCTTTTAACCCTTTCTTCCCGCGCACCGGACACTCCTTGGCGACGTAAGATGGTGCGTTGATACCCGGCAGACGCACCGATGGAGGCTGTACCGTAAAGCTTTCTCTCGCCGACGCAGGTATTTCACACAAAAATAGTTACAATACCCATGAATAACTAAAAAAAACAAATCAAATATAACTAACCAAAGAAGCAAATATTTCAACTTAATAAATAGCCAACTGTTAATATAGCCAAACCAATTAAATGTGAAGCCAATAAATGAAAATATGGTACCAGTAACTAAGCTTCCTCTGTTCATAATAATAATAGTAATAATAATAATAATAATAAATGCAACCTACTGAACATAACTAGCCAAAAAAAAACAAAAAAAATACTAACAGAATTTAATTGATCAAGAAAGCAATAAATCAGGTGGCAAAATTGTTAAACGAAGCTGAACCAGTAATAATAATAATAATAATAATAATAATAATAATAATAATCTCGAAGTATTAATCAAGGGAGCAAGAAATCAACTGACGAATCCAAACTATAATTAAAAAAAAAAACTAATTGAAAACTGGCAAAATAAATAAATAAAGGAAATAGCCAATGGACAAGCCCCTACACACAGACCAACTAAGCCGGACTGACCAAAGAGGCAGGAAATCAATTGACAAATGCACAAACTTGGCTGCAGCAATCAAGTAAAGCCTCTCCACTGTTGCAACATCCGGTAACATCCATCACAACTCAAATGGACCAATCAGAATCGAGAGCTGAGGCTAACACTCCACTCGACCAATGGCGAGGTTTGTTTACCTCTGACGTCATCGGCTGCCCAACGTTTTTCTTCACTCCTTCAAAGCTATGATTATTTCTCAAACATTCTGACAATTCTAAAACTGTAGTCGGCTTTAATGATGGCTATGGAGAATTTTGATCGCCTCTGATTGACTTTATTCAGTTCAAAAAGTGATGTTAAACTGCTATAACTAACACTGGACAACTTCAGGAATGTCAAGACTTTTAGCAACACACTCTTTACTTCTTCCTTACATTACTTATTCCCTATTACAATTCTTTTTCCCTCTCTCTTCCTCTTCCATGTTCTACTATATATACCATTCTTCCTTCATCCACCAATTTCTTCTCCTCACTGTACTTTCCATCCTTCTTCCTTCTCCCGCAAATCCCTCCGCCATCCATGTGTCGTCCATCCTACCTCCCTCCCTCCTTCTCACTGTATTTTTTTTTTTAAGAAATCCACCCTTCCATCCAACCAACTATCTATCAATCTACCTATCTATCTATCTAGCCAGCCAGCCTTCTCTCACTAACTCATACAACCATTCTCCCTCCCTTACCTCCTCAACTATCAGATCCTATTTTCCTCCCTCATCCCTTCACCTATCCACCCTTTTTCCCTCCCTTCTCTCCTTCCTTCCTTTCTTTCTTCCTCTCTCCCACCCACATTCCCTTCTATCTTTCCACCCACCCTTCCTCCCTCCCTCTTCCTTTCCCTTCCCTTCCCTCCCTCCACCTGTGAATGACAAGGTGACAAGGGAGGGAGATTGTCAAAGGGTGAACACAGGGAGAGGAGGAGGCATTGGTAGGTGCTTTCTCTCCAGGGAGGAAGGGAGGGAGGGAGGAAAGAGCAGTAGGGACAAAAAGAGAAAAGAGGGAGGGAAGAGGTGAGGAAAAAAGAGAGATGTAGATATAGATGGATAACGAGAGAGAGAGAGAGAGAGAGAGAGAGAGAGAGAGAGAGAGAGGTACAATGATATATGGAGGAAGTAAAAGCAGAAAAAAGAAAAAGGTGAGAAAGAATAAGATAAAGGCTGAAGGATGACAGGAAGAAGAGGAAGGAGGGGGGAAGAAAGGAAGAGGAGGAGGAGGTAAGGAAGAGTTATGGAAAATGGAGGTGTGAAAGGCACTGGGCTGGAAGCGACGGAAAAAGTGAGAGAGAGAGAGAGAGAGAGAGAGAGAGAGAGAGAGAGAGAGAGAGAGAGAGAGAGAGTTACAACCAACAATAAAAACAGCTCAACCAAATTAAAGAAGAAAACAAGGAGAGAAATAAGACGAAGGAAGCAGTAAAGGAAGACAATAAAGACACTCGTAAAGAAGAGGTGAAGCAGATGAAGGGCAGCAGAAGGGATGGCACGAGGAATACAGAAAAAATTAGAGAAAAGTTTGGTCCTGTGATATCTATTTTTTATCTTTCTCTCTCTCTCTCTCGTTATCTATACATTCCTCTTCATTCCTTTATTCATTCATTCTCTCACACACTCTCTCCCTCATCCCTATCTTGTCTCTCCCTCCCTCTTTCCTTCCTCTCCCTCTCTCTCTCCCTCCCTCCCTCCTCCTCCTCCCTTCCTCCTAGGCAAGACACATAACGAGCCAAAGTTCAAGAGGCTTTATAACTACCTCTCTCCTCCCCTTCTTCCTCTTTTCTCCCTTTTCTCTTCTTCTTCTTTCCTCTCTTTTCTTCCTCCTCTTTCTCCTACCTTTCATCTCCTCTTCTAACTCGTCTCTCCTTTCCGTCTTTATCCCTAACTCTTCACTCCCTCCTTACTTCTCTTCTCCTTTCCTCCTTCCCTTCCATTTCTTCCACACTCTCTCCTTCACTTCCCTCTCTTTTTATCTCTTCTTTTTACCAACAAAACTCCCTCTCTTTCTTCCACTTCCTTTATTTTGTCTTCTTCCTATAAATCTTTCTACATTTCTCTCCTCTTTCTTCCTCCTCTTCTTTATTATCTGTGTACTTCTCATATTTACTCTTTACCCTCTCTACTTCATTCTTTTTTTGTGAAATAAAGAAGAAAAGATAAATGATGATGAAAATGAGAGAGAGAGAGAGAGAGAGAGAGAGAGAGAGAGAGAGAGAGAGAGAGTGAAGCAATCAGAGCGTGAGAGAGATGAGTAAAGAGGAGGGAAAAAAGAAGGGAAATGGGGCGACGAAGAAAACGAAATGGCGTGGAAAATGGAAAGACGGAAGGAAGGAAAGAAGGAAGAAAGAAAAAGAGGGAAAGACTGAAGGAAGAAGACGATGGAAAAAAGGAAGGAAGGAAAGAAAAGACGGAAGTGAGAAAAAAGGGATAAACGGACGAAGGAAAGTAAGAAAGACGGACGAAGGAAGGAAGGAGGAAGGAAAGACGGAAGAAGGAAAGAGGAAAGAAGGAATGACCGGCGATGGAAGGAAGGAAACAGAAGGGTGATAAAATAAGAAAAGAGGGAAAAGAAAGGGAAATATGAGACGAAGGTAAAAGAATTTATTTTGAGAATAATTGGAACAAATAAAAATGGAGAGAAACGAGAGAGAGAGATTAAATAGAGGAAAGAGAGATAAAGAGAGGAGAGTTTTGTTAAGAAAATGGGGCGATCACACACACACACAAAACCATATGCCATAAACACTTCAGCCTTTCTCAGATTTCTCTCTCTCTTTCTCCCTCTCTCTCTCCCCACATGCCATAAACACTTCACTCTTTCTCAGATTCCTCTCCCTCCCTCTCTCTCATTTCCACCCTCCTCCCTTTCTTCTTCCAACTCCCTTAAGTCACTCTCCCTTTCTCAAGCATTATTATTATTCCCTTTCTTCCCTTCATCTCACATTTATTCATCTCCCCTACATTTCCCAGTGTACTTCCTTGTTGTCTCTTATACGCATTATTTCTTACCCTGTCCACCCTACCCATTACCCTGTCCACCCTACCCATTACCCTGTCCACCCTACCCATTACCCTGTCCACCCTACCCATTACCCTGTCCACCCTACCCATTACCCTGTCCACCCTACCCATTACCCTGTCCACCCTACCCATTACCCTGTCCACCCCACCCATTACCCTGTCCACCCCACCCATTACCCTGTCCACCCTACCCATTACCCTGTCCACCCCACCCATTACTCTGTCCACCCTACCCATTACCCTGTTCACCCCACCCATTACCCTGTCCACCCCACCCATTACCCTGTCCACCCCACCCACTACCCTCTCCACCCCACCCACACACTGGGCATCAACTTGGCTGACAGAAGTGACGGATCTTTGTCAGCTGAAGTAAACGGACTACAGTCAGGTCAGCCTCAGACCTACCTTCCCTTGCCACTGACTGGGCTGAAAGGGGTGGGCAGCTTAGAACAAATGCGCTGTAGTAGGTATAATGTGTAGACAGAGCCAGGATTCCGGGGGCTTGAATGATGAGTGTGCTGTACTGTAGTAGGTATAATGTGTAGATAGAGCCAGGATTCCAGGGGCTTGAATGATGAGTGTGCTGTACTGTAGTAGGTATAATGTGTAGATAGAGCCAGGATTCCAGGGGCTTGAATGATGAGTGTGTGTAGACAGAGCCAGGATTCCAGGGGCTTGAATGATGAGTGTGTGTAGACAGAGCCAGGATTTCAGGGTCTTGAATGATGAGTGTGCTGTAGTAGGTATAATGTGTAGACAGAGCCAGGATTCCGGGGGCTTGAATGATGAGTGTGCTGTAGTAGGTATAATGTGTTGATAGAGCCAGGATTCCGGGGGCTTGAATGATGAGTGACTGGGCTGAAAGAGGTGGTCAGCTTAGAACAAACGCGCTGTAGTAGGTATAATGTGCTGACAGAGCCAGGATTCCGAGGGCCTGAAAGATGAGTGACTGGAGGCGTGGCCCACTGGACAGGACAAACGTGGACTGTCTAAATCAGGGGTTCTTAACCTGGGGTCCATGGATGAGCTTCAGGGTGTCCGTGAAGGTCAGAATAGTTGAGAACAATTTTGTGATGCCGTTTGGCATCATTAAAAAAAAAGAAAAAAAAAAAAAAAAAATCGAGGAGTCTTGAAGAATTCTGGTGTTCACTGCCACAAGCGTCCGTGTGTGTGGCAGGGCGAGCTATGGTGCTGTGATTCCCTTTGCCGCTACGTACCTTTGTGAGTCAGGGTTTTCAGCGTTTCTTTTTTCTTTTTCTTTTTGAGTTTTACGCCAAGTCCCCCTTTTTTGGATAAGGGCTAAGGCGTTGCCCCTGGGTAGAGGACTTTGGTTTGGAGCGTGTAACATTTTATGACCGGATGCCCTTCCTGATGTCTACCAATGACTCTTGGGTGGATTCGATCCTCCGACCCTTCGGTCAGAGTGGAGCGCTTTAACCAACTGATCGTTTGTTTCTATCAAAACGAAAAGTCGAAATCAACTGGATGTTAGCGATGACATGCGCGTTTGCTTGCCAAAGACCACTCCACAAACTCATATTCAAGCCAAACAACAACCCTGTCACTGAAATAAACTTTTGGGCAGAATTAATGTTTTGTTTTGTTTAATTTGCACCAGTTGGATGTATTTCATTTTTTCATCGAGTGGCCATTAGCTTTTCGATGAAAGAATGGAAAACAGTTTTTTGTAAAGACAGTTTTATACTTCGTGTATGTCATACACTGCGTGAGGCAGTTTTCAGTAAAATAAAGTACAGGTACATTCATTGCATGCAAAATGCTGTGTTTGTGCTTATGTGCATTTTTCTAGGTTCATAGCTTTCACTAGAATCGCGAAGGTGTTCGTGACTCAGAAAAAGGTTAAGAACCACTGGTCTAGACGTTTCTACTCCTCACTCGGCCCGAGGGTGGGAAAGGAGGCCCGAATGATGATGATAATGTATAAAATACGGTGTGTATAATTGGACTAGCTGTCTGCAGAGGCCGTATCTTTGATCCGTGGCGCCCCTTCGTCTCCGCCTCCTCCCTCTTCCTTTCCCTTCTCCTTCCCCATCAACTCACTCTCCTTCTAATTCCCCCTCACCCCCCTCATAATTAACCATTTCTTATTCATCTTCTTAGTCCTAAATAATTTTACATTTATTCATCAAAATCAAAATGAACTTCCTCCTCCTGCTGGTGGTGGTGGGGGGGCGGTGTGGGGCAGTGGGGGGGTAGAGGGGGCTCGGGCCCGGGGTGCGGGTCGCGGCGGCGACGCGGCTGCCGCACGCGGCCTGGAGGCCCGCGTGCGCCAGCTGGAGGCGCACCTGCACACCTACGGGCAGGCGATTGAGAGCCTTCGGGAACAGAAGGCTCAGCTGGAGTCTCAGAACCTCGCCCTGCAGCAGGAGGTTCAGGCGGCCCGGGCTTCGCTCCAAGATTAGGAGGAGTTTGCTCGGGTGCTGCAGGAGTAGAAAGACGAGGACGCGTGGGGCATCCTGGCCGACAAAGACGAAAAGGCCAACGCCCTCGCCACACGCCTGGACGCCGCCCATGAGGACCTGAAGGCCAAGAGCCATGAGTTGGATCACGTGACGGGCGAAATGCAGAAATTGACGGACGCCCATGCAGACCACCTCCTGCTTCACCACGCCGAGACGCAGAAGCGGGAGGAGGTGGAGGGGCTCCTTCACGACGCCCAGAGCTCCCGTGATACCTGGAAAAGGCGACACCAGGAAGTCTCGGGTCAGCTCGAATCACGCGCTTAGCATGCCAGAGAGCTGGAGGAGGAGCTGCAGGCTCTCCAAACCATACACCAGGACCGCCTGCAGCGCCTGCAGGACACAGAACGTCGCCATGATGAAGAAAAACGCAGGCGACTGGACCTCGAAAGTCACCTTGAGGAGGCGCAGCGGGCGCTGCAGGCCTGGGAGCGGCAGCACGCCCAGACTCACAGGGACCTTACCCACCACCAGGAGCGGGGAGCCCAGATGGAGTCCGTGCTGAAGGAGGCCGAAATGGTCTTATCTTCACAAGACCACGAACTTGGTTCCTTACGCCAAAAGGTGGTGGATCAGAGCCAGGCGCTGGAGGAGGCCCAGGCAGACGCCCAATCAAGGGAAGCCGCCCACGCCAGCCTCCAGGCAGGTATGGCTGACTTAATGAAAAAACATGAGGCGGCCCAAAACCAACTGGACGAAATAAGACAAGGCCACGCCCAGGCCCTCCGGCAGCACCAGCACGGCATCAGCCGGAGGGATGAGGCCATAAAAGGTCATAAGAACCAGATCAGGGGTCACCTACGAACCATTCGTCAACGTGAAAACCTGATCAATGACCTAACTTCGGAAAATCGAGGCCTGCACAAGGCCAGAAAGGACTTGCGCAAAAACAGTAATGACCTTCAAGCCCACCTGGCCCGGCACCATGGCCTGGTCCTGGCCCTCGTCAAGCAAGATGAGGCGCTGCGGGACAAGGTCCTGGCCCTGGCCGGCCAGTGAGTGCATTGTGTCCAATTACACTCGAATTGAACTTTATTGTCCCACACCAAAACGGGACTCGCATTAGGGGGTGTCGCTCCGAGGGAGGCAGCCCAGTAAGAGGTGTTGGGTAGTGAGGTGTAGCTGAGTACAGGATGTGTCAGAGTAAGAGGTGTTGGGTAGTGAGGTGTAGCTGAGTACAGGATGTGCCCGAGTAAGTGTTGTGTAATGAGGTGTAGATGAGTACAGGATGTGTCAGACTAAGAGGTGTTGTGTAGTAGGAGATGGACGGTAGCACGCCAGAGGTGTAGCATCCTAGAGGTGTAACACCCTAGAGGTGTAACACCCTAGTGGTGTAGCATCCTAGAGGTGTAACACCCTAGAGGTGTA
>NC_137049.1:14751231-14773731 GCF_032717465.1 Coenobita brevimanus | reverse complement strand
ATTAGTTCAACATGACATCTCCCATTCTCTCTCTCTCTCTCACACACACACACACACACACCTCTTCACTCTTTTCATCCCTCTTCCTTTCCCTTCGCCTCTGACCCAAATCCCTTCCCTCTCTTTAATTTTTCCCTTCCATTACCAACACCCGTCTCTCTCTCTCTCTCTCTCTCTGTCCTCCAGGCATGTTCCCCCTCTTCTTTCTTTTTTCTCTTCCCTCCAAACAAGGTCATTAGAGGAGGAAATACGTGCTTGAGAGAGAGAGAGAGAGAGAGAGAGAGAGAGAGAGAGAGAGAGAGAATGAAGAATGGAAGGAAGAAAGGGTGGACTAAAAAAAGGAACTAAGAAGAAGGAAGGAGGGAAGGAAGTAAAAAATAATAATAATATAGGAAAGAGGAATAAAGAAAAAAACAAAGAAAAATGCACCAAGACGAAAAAGAAGAAGAAGAAAAAAAGAAGTCGAGAAAAGGAAGGAACGGGAATGAAAATGAAAAGAGAAATATGAAAAAATACGATGGATAAATTAACAGACAGACAGACAGAAAGACACACACACACTTGTCTATTTTATTCATCTATTTTTCCCTTCTCTTATTTTTTTATGCTCTCTCTCTCTCTCTCTCTCTCTCCCTGGCCCAGTGCTTAGAAACAAGGTGGCTTAATAGGAGGGAAGAGGGAGAGGGAGAGGGGAAGGAGAGAAAAGAAAGAGGAGAGGGAGAGAAAAGAAAGAGGAGGGGAAGGGAAGAGAAGGGAAGGAAACAGAAGGTATAAAAACGGAGGGAGGGAGAGAGGAATGAGGGAAGGGAAGGGAAGGGAAGGGAAGGGAAGGGATGGAATGGGAAGAAAGAGGAGAAGTGGGGAGGGAAATGAGGTATAGAAGTATGAGAAGTGACAATAAAAAGAAGTGATAATGCATGAAAGAGGAACTAAAATGATTTATATGAACTGTAATGGTAACTAACTACACCAATTACCATCACAACTACTACCACAACTCTTATTACCACTGCAATTACTACGGTACAACATTCACCACCACCACCAACCACAATTACCACCACCACCACTAACATTACAACCACCACAAGTACATCACTAACACTACCACCACCACAACTGCCATCACAACCACTACCACCACAACTACCACCACCACCACAATTAACATCATAACTACCACCACCACAACTATCATCACAACCAACACCACTAACATCATTATCACCACCATCACAACCACCACCACCACCACAACCACTTTACCATTACGCTACCTCCCAGTGACCTCCACAATCACCACAACCACAAACAGAGCCACAAATCACCCAAAATAACCGAAGAAGCACGCATGAGAAGAAGAAAAACAGAAGCAGAAATAACCTGACCCCTTGTTACCTGGCCAGAATTTACCTATGACTGAGACGGAAGGAAAAAGAAGGAAGTAAAAAGCGTGGTCATAATGTTACCCCTTGATCACCGCAAGTATGCAGGAAGAGGAGAAAAACACGCACACAGAGTACCGTATATACAAAAAAACATACATACACAAATAGACACACACACACACATAAATGCATACATATACGTAAATATAAACGCATCTCTAAGCAAGGTAATAAACTCACCCTCACACAAACTCACTCTCTCTCTCAAAGGCACAAATACGTGTTAACACCAGCCACACACCGCCTTAACACGGGGTTCGCAGTTCTCAGCAAAATATTCTTCCTGTTGCCCATGATCAAGGAGACAACTGTACAGCGTGGCAGTGATGGCGCGTGCACTCTTATCCACATTTCCGACTCTGCCTCCCGTTAGGTGTGTGTCCAGGGCGAGGAGTTGGGGTAGAATTAGCGTGGTGTGAAAAGCTGTTACCGTCAAAGTATTTTTCGGCCAAAAGGAGGTGTTATTATGAGAAATGGTGGAGGAACTGCAATGGGTAGTGGTGAGGAAGTGAGGAAGGGCCTGGTGGTGGTGAGGCAAGCTACCCCCCCCCCACACGATTGGTTGGGCTACTACATCAGGTAAAATCTGATTCTCATCCAAGGCCAGAAGGACACGTCACCTGGACAGTTATATGTAAATCGGTTATATATATATATATATATATATATATATATATATATATATATATATATATATATGTGTGTGTGTGTGTGTGTGTGTGTGTGTGTGTGTGTGTGTGTGTGTGTGTGTGTGTGCAATACTAGTGAATTTTTTGAAGGACTTATAGAAAGCAACAGCCTGAATGAAGCTGTTACTCGTGAGGTCGTGATTAATGGTAATAATGTATAGTCCCCTAATCACCATCATTACCGCAACTACCAGCAATATCGCCACTCCCATCGCTACAACTACCACTGTTACAACTCTACTATCGCCAAAACAACAACCAACACATGTCCGACTATCAGAACTAGAACAACTACAATCATTACAACAACACCCTAACAGCTATGGCTACTATCACCACTACCACCACTTCAACTACGACTATTACCACCACTACAACTACGACTATTACCACAACTACGACTATTACTAAAACTACCACAACTTGTAATTGCCAGCTAACATGAAAATTTGAGGAAGGGAGAGCGGGAGAGGGAAAGGAGGAGAAAAAGGAGGAGCGAGGGAGGGGGGAGGAAGGAGAGGAGAAAGAGAGGGGGAGGAAGGCGGGGATAGAGGGGAGAGATAAGGGAGGAGTGAGAGAGGAAAAAAAAAAGGAGAAGGAGGGAATAAGGTACGAAGCAGAGACGAAGAGAGAAAGGAGTGTGGAGGAGAGGAAAGAGAGAAGAGGGATAGGGGGAGAGGAAAGAGAGAAGAGGGATAGGGAGAGGAAGGAATGATGGAAACGCGTAGAAACGATGAAAAACGGAAGAAGGGGAGATGATTGAGGGATATAAGTGAACAGTGAGGCAATTAGGAAGAAGGAAGAAAGGATGAAGGAAAGAAAGAAGAAGACAAGGGAAGGAGGAACTAAATGAGTGAGAGGAAAATAAGGAAGGAAGGAAAAAGGAGGGGGAGGGGAGAAGGAAAAAGGAAAGAGAAAGAAGAATGCTGAGAGGGAAAGGGGAAAGACAGGGGAGGGAAGGGGCTGGTGAAGGAAAAAAGAATGGGGAGGGGAAGAAAGGGAAAGGGAAGAGGGAGGTAGGGTGAAGTGGACGAGAAGGAAGGGAGGGGGGGGAGATGGAGGGGAAGAAGGGGGGGAGGAATAGGGGGAGGACGAAGAGGGGAGGGAAGAAGGGGTGTCACGTTCCCCTCTTAAATCTAAGTATCCCCTCCCTCTTCACCGACAACCCTCAATTTAACCCTCAACTTCCTTCAACACTGCTCCTTCAGCCTTCATCTTTCTTCATTTCCCCTCCTTCCTTCCTTCATTACTTCCTCCTAACTTCCATTTGTCTTCATTGCTGGTGCTTTCTTCCTTCCTTACTTCTCTACCTTATGTTTGTCTTTATTGTTCTTTACTTGTCTTCCCGTTGCTTTCTTCGTCACCCTCTCAGTTCGAATTCTTTATTTCCATCTCTTTTACTTACTTCATTTCATCTCTCTCCTTTATTCATTACTTCCTTAGCCTCCATTCATTCATTTTTCCCCATACATCTTTCCTCATCAGTACTTCTTCACCTTTCATTTTTATTTTTCCTTACCCCCCCCCCTCAATTCTTCAACCTTTTCTTCTTCAACTTCTTCGTCCTGATCCTAATCAACCCCTTTTCTTCCGTCCTTCCATGCCCTCTTCATTGTTTTCCTTCAGTCTCACCAAGTTCTCTCATCCTTCTCTTCCTATTATCTCCTTATCTTCCTTCCCTCATTTTATCCATTTTCTTCCTCCATTCTTTTCTTCCTTTTCTTTCCTTGATTTCAACTTGACCTCTTGCACTTCTCGCTTGAAATCAATTACATTTTCAATTAATTCTTCTTCTCCTTTCTTCTCTCACTTTTCTTTCCTCCTCCTCCTCTACTCACCACCTTCTGCCCCCATCCACCACAACTACCACAATTACCATTCAAGACCACAACAACCATTTTCCTTCCTTGCTTGGCTTCCTTATCTACTTTCCTAATCTCCTCCGACACTTCCTCCTTTCTTTCCTCTCTTTTTTCTTCCTTTCTTCCCACCTTTTCCTCCTCTTGCTTATCATCATCATCATCATTCCTCCTCATCATCATCATCTTCCGACCTTCCATTTCATTCCATCTTTCAGTCAGTCATTTTCTTCGTAATCTCTCTCTCTCTCTCTCTCACACACACACACACACGTACATACACACACACGCACTTTGTCACCCCCTCCTTAAATTGAACCCTGGCCACAAATATACCCAATTGTACTCGACCCTGCCATTTATCAAACCTCTCTCTCTCTCTCTCTCTCTACCTACCTACCTATCTATCTCTTTATCTATCTATCCATCCACCTCAGTTTTGTATCTTTATCTGTATCTTCCCACCTATTTATGTATCTAACTCAAATTCACCTCTCTCTCTCTAGTTCTAGTACACCAATCCCCCCAATCATACCCCTCCTTACAACACAGACAAATCACTCATGTTTTTAGGTCTCTCCAGGTTTTTCTTCCCTTTGTCTTGATGTTATTAAATTGTCTTGTTTTGGTCTATGTGATGCGTGGAGACCATTTTGCATTCGCTCAAATTTTCTTTACTTTCTCTTCCTTTCTTCATGTCACTCTTACTTTTTCTTTCTCACTTTCTTTTTCCTTCCGTTTTCCTTCCTTTCTTTTTCCTTCTGTCTCTTATTTTCTTCCTTCCTTTCTTTTTCTGTCTTTCTTCTTTCTTTTTCTCTTACTTTCTTTTTGTCTTTCTTCCTTCCCTTTCCTTACTTTCTTCAGCTTTCTTACTTTCTTTTTTCTTTTTTTTCTTCTACCAATTCGCTCCAATGTTTGCATAATTTGTTCCATGGGCAAATACTCCTACACACCTTCCTTACTTGTGTTTATTGTTTTATTTACAATGCACCTACACCTGTTACGTCATCCTCCCTCCCTCACCCCTCCCTTCTCTCTCCCTCTCCTCCGTCCCTCCCTCTTTCTCTCCCTTACACCCCTTCTTCCTCCCTCCCTCATATTATCCCTCCCTCCCTCACAATACCTGACACGCAACCTCCTCCCTTCCTCAATTTGCACTCCCCTCCTTTTCTCTCTCTCTCTCTCTCCCTCCCTCCCTCTCTCTCTCACTGACAGCCTGAAAATGTAGGAAGAAGATGGATTGAGCTTCTCGTCTCCACCTTTCTTTCCTTGTCCTCTCTCTCTCTCATTTCTCCTTCCATATCTTGTCATGCTTCTCTTCCTCTTCTGTTGACGCCTCTCTTTCCATCTATTACCAACCTATCTATCTATCTATCTATCTACCTGATCATTTTAGTTCCTTAATATCTCGTTCCATTATTTATCATTTATCTTTTCTTTCACTTTTACTCTCTCTCTCTCTCTCTCTATCTCTTTCTAAGTTCTCTCATCTCTTCCACAAACTCTCATTCTCCCATTCCGCTCTCTCTCTCTCTCTCTCTCCTGGCATCCAATCTCTCCACATCTGAGAAAATTTCCTCCTCATTTTCCCTCCAACATTCCATCAGTTTCCTCCAATCAACATGTCACTATGAATCTATCGCCTCTATCTATCTGTGCATCTATCGCCACCCACCTCTATCTGTGCATCTATCGCGAGGTCTGTCTATCGGTGTGTTACGGTACTTGTCTATTTCGGTGTCGATCTATCTATCATTCTATGTCTGTCTTCCTATCTATCTATTTCTAACTCGATCTATCACCGCCTACCTTTTTATCTATCTATCTATCGCAGTATCTGTTCCGGTGTCCTTCGATCTATAGGTATATCTATCTAATCTATTTATTTTAATGTATCTAAACCTATATATCCATCAATGTTTCCAGCTATCTATCCCTAACTCATTATTTATCCACCCATATCTATCTATCTATCCATCCATCTGTTCGTCTATTTATCAATTTATTTACCTATTAATCTACTACATACCTATCTACCTAACTCCTTATCTTTCCTTCCTTCCATCTATCAATCCATCCCCCTACCTACCTCCCCCCCCATCCCTGTCTGTCTGTCTGTTAAAGATGTATTGTGAAGGGAGAACATGGGGAGGGAGGGAGGAGGGGGAGGGAGACCAGTGAGAGAAAGGGAGGGAGGAAACAAATATGAGGGAGGGAAGGGAGGCAGAGAGATGGAAAGGAGAAAGAAACGAAGGGAGGAAGAAAAATAACGGAGAGAGAGAGAGAGAGAGAGAGAGAGAGAGAGAGAGAGAGAGACGAGAAGGGGAGAAAGGGAGGGAGGGAGGAAGGAAGAGGGAAGAGACAAGCACACAGAAGGGAGGAGGGAGGGAGGGAGAGGGGAGACGGAAGCACATACAGTTAGAGGGAGGGAGGAAGGAGGGGAGAGTGGTAGGGAACGCTAAATGGAGGTAAGAAGGGAGGAAACAGAACCGTGGAGGGAGGAGAGGAGAGGGAGAGGGGAAGAAAATAGGGAGGAAGAATAGGCAAGCACAAGGATTGAAGGGAGGGAGGGAGGGAGGAAAGGAGGGAGGGAGGGAGGTGACCGGGTGTGACCTCGCTTGACCTGCTATGGAAATAATTCACGAGGGAGGGAGGGAAGCAATTATGGGAGGGGAGGGAAGGGAGGAAAAAAAGGGGGAGGGAAGTGATGCATGTTGAGGGGGGGTGAGTGAATGAGTGAAGGGAAGGAAGAATGACAAAGAACATACGAACGAAGCACGGACGGAAGTAATAGGAAGGAAGGAAGGAAGGAAGGATGGAAGGAAGGAAAGGAAAAAGAAAGAAGGAAGGGAGGAAGGAAAAAAGAAGGAAGTGAGAAAGGAAGGGAAAAGAGAAAAAAATGATAGAAAAAGAGGAAAGGTAAAGAAAGGAATTACTGAAGCGACAAAGAAAATGAAGACAATGAGAGAGAGAGAGAGAGAGAGAGAGAGAGAGAGAGAGAGAGAGACTGACTGACTTTCCTCATCTCACCAGCAATGAGATGCAGCACCTTTGGTTTTCCTCTCCTCCTCTCTCCCTCCTCCCTCTTTATCTCTATTACCTCTCTCTCTCTCTCTCTCATCAATAATTCCTCTTTCTTCCACAATAAAATATTCCTCCCATATTTCTCCCACTCCCTCCTCCTCTTTTTCCTCTCCCTTATCTTCATCTCCCTCCCTTATCAATCATTTCTTCTTCCACGACATTTATTACTCTCTCTCTCTCCTACCTCGTTATAAATTATTCTTCCTCTTCTTTCCACAGCAAAATATTCATCTCATATCTTCCTCCCTCCCCTCCACTCCCCCTTCCTCCCTCTCTCCCTCCCTCCTTCTGCCTGTTTCCTATGATCTGCCCTGCTTGTTACTAGGCTATGAATATGGTATTAACACAGGCAGATGGAGGAATGGCGAGGGAGGGACGGGGAGGGGAGGAGAGGGAGGTGAGAGGGTGAAGGAGCGGGAGAGGTTGAGAGGGATGAGAAGGGAGGCTGGAAGGAAGCAGGAAGAGAGGGAAGGAATTGGAGGGAGAGGGGAGAGGAGAAGGAAAAGAGAGGAAGAGGGGAGAGGAGAAGGGAGGGACTGGAGATAGGAAAGAGGTAAGGACATAGAAGACGAGGGGAGAGAGAGAGAGGGATGAAGGAAGAGGAGGGGGGAAGGTGGGGTGAAAGGAAGAGGAGGAGGAGGAGGAGGAGTGGGGGAGGAAGGATCTGGGAATGGGAGGAGAAGGTGAGGGAGGAGAGGAAGAAAGTCGGATGCGTGAAGGAAAGAGGAGGAAAGTGGAAGGAGGAAGGAAGGGGTAGGGGTGAGGGAGGAGGGGGGCAGGGAAAGGAAGAAGGCAGAAGGATGGAAGGAAGAACAATATCAAAGGAATACATTATACCTGAAAGATGCTCAGAGGAAAGAGGAGATAGATAGATACACTGGCTAACAGATACATGGATGGATAGATAGAATGATAGAAATATGATAGAATTATATACTGACAGATAAACACATATGGATAGATAGAATGATATACTGGCAGAGATAAATGTGGACTGATAGATAAATTGACTGATGGCAGATAGACAGATCGTGATACCTGGACAAATAGACAGACTGACGTACACATAGATAGACCGATAGATGACGATATATATAATGGCCAGAGAATATAATACACGCACACACACACACACACACATACATACATACACATATATTTTCAAACATCTTAAACTGAGAAAAAGTAACGGTTAAATAAAATAAAATAAAATAAAACAAAATGAAAATAAGCCAAAGTGTTGCTAAGAAAATAATAAAGAAAACGGGATGTGAAAGATGGGAGACAACTATTTCACACATTTTCCCTCAACAATCCTCCTTTCTCCCCAAAATACCTCTACCAAGACGAAGGCAACTTTACAGCACTTACGAAAAAGCTTCTCAAAAGTTTATACCAACTCTTCTTCCTCATTTCAGTCATCCAGTTTCATATATTATCATTTCTTTTAATTATTATTTTCTTTGAGCGATGAGGAGGGGGTGGGGGCGGGGCCGAGCGGGGTGGCAACTTTTTCGCGGGTTGATACATTTCGCGTTTTTTCCCTTTCTTTCCAATTAACTTCGCGTTTTTCATCCCCCAGCGCTCGTTTGAAGTGTATAACGAGGTATTTAGCGTGGGGTTAACTTCGTCCCGGATAACTTCGCTCATATCCGGCCGTCTCAAGTTGGGACAAACGTCAATATCCGGACCCGCCAAATTCGTCCTCCGTGGATGTTACCTTCTGAGCGGGTTCTAATTTTAGCGTTTATTGGTATACGTGGATGTTCCTGCTGTGTGTGTGTGTGTGTGTGTGTGTGTGTGTGTGTGCGCGCGCGTGCGTGGGTGCGCGCGCAATTACAGTATATTTCTTTCTAATGCGTCCAAGAATCCTCCATGTCAGATACCTTCACATGTCACCACTTCTCCACTAATACCCACCGTCCATACTGAATACATGCCAGGCCTTGCTCATTCAGGACTGTGTGTGTGTGGGGGGGGGGGGAAGTTCGTGGTCTTATGGGTATCAAGAAAATCTAATCAACCGTTCCTTTCCCTGGCCCAGAATCGAACTCGGGTCCTTTCAAACAGCAGGCCACTTCCCTAACCACTTGTCCAAGCCATTTAGCAATTTATTGGATTCATTATTAGTACAAAGCTGGATAATATCATATGGAAGTAGCAATAATAAAGAGAAATAATGTCACTTTATTTTCAGTTACATGTGAACTTTTATTACGTCTGTCTGTCTGTCTCTCTCAAGAAAGTACTACTCCAGATTTTATTTCTTGCGTCAAGGAAAAAAGGTTGTGTAACGAGAGAGAGAGAGAGAGAGAGAGAGAGAGAGAGAGAAGGGGGGGGGGAGATAAGAGAGAGGAGGCGACTCAGCTGACTGGAGGCAAGGGCAGCAAAGTGGGTCATTTCCTTACCGAAATGACCTGACCACAGACTCTCTCTCTCTCACGCGCACCGATTCGAAGCCACAAGGGGAGACTGAGGGATTTTCTTTCACGTAAAAAAGGTACAAAGACGTAGATGGGCCTCCTACTCTTCAATGATCGGGGTCACTCTAGCCCAGCCCCAGTCCCCTACGCCACAAATAGGGTGAAATGGGATTGGTGGGTGCCCTTTTACCCTTTCCCACCCAATTTTACTCTCTCTCTCTTTCTCTCTCCCCCTTCTGTATTTCCTATAACCTTCTCTCTCCCCTCGCTTCTTTTCTTTCCTCCATCCCTCACCTCCTCTTCCTTCCCTCTTTCCTCCACCCCTCCCTCCCCCTTCCTTTCCCCTCATCACCTCCTTGTTCCTCTCCTTCCTCCTCAAAGTGATATTAATAAGAAAAGAAGGTGAAGGAGGGTGGGAGGGAACTGGGTGAAGGAAGGAAGGGAGCATGGGAGGAAAGGTGCAAGGGTGGAAAGATGAAGGAAAGTAAGCAAGACAGGAGAAATGGAGATACAGAAGAATATAAAGACAACGAGAGAGAGAGAGAGAGAGAGAGAGAGAGAGAGAGAGAGAGAGAGAGAGAGCAAACTGTCCCTCTGTCAACCAATAATCAAGTCCCGAAATGAAGTCGGTACCCGGTCTAGTGGCCTCTCTCTCTCTCCTTCCTCTTCCCTCTTGCTCTTGCCTTCCCCTTTACCTCCTTTCCTCTTTTTTTTCCCTTCCTTCTCTCCTTCCTGCTCTTTCCTTCCCTCCTTTCCTCTCTTCTCCCCTCCTTCTACCTCCTTCTTTCTCTCCCACTGTCCCTCCTCCCTCCCTGCCTGCCTCTCCGTCCCTCCATCTACCTTCCCTCCCTCTTTTTTTCCCTCCATGCTGACCTACTATGTTCTACGATGGAGTCCTTCCCTTGTTGACTCATTGGCCAATATCTTCTCTCCTTCTACTCCCTCCTTCCTTCTCCCGTTCATTATCCTTCCTTCCTTCCAACCTTTCCTTTCCACCCCTCCCTCCTTCCTTCCTTGAGCTCCTGTCTCTTTCCTACTCTCCTCTTAGTCTTCCTATTCTCTCTCCTTTCCTCCCCGCCCCTCTCCTCTTCTTTCCTCTCTCTACCTCCTATCCCTATTATTCCCTCCCTCACTACCATATTCTCTCTCTCTCCTATTCCTCAATACATGTATTTCTCATCATCTTTCTCCCAATATAGTCCTCCTTCCCCTCACCTTCCCTCAGTCTATCCCTCCTTTTCTCCCTCTATCTTCTCTCTATATCCCTCCCTCCTTCCCTCTCGTCTCACACTCTATCTCTCCTCCTTCTTCCCTCCCTCCTTGTCTCCCCTCCCTCCTTCCTTTGCCGTGTTGACTCTGAGGCCAATATCCTTCGCTCCTTCATCAGTCCTTCCCTTTCTGCTTCACCTCCATTCATTTCCCTCCCCTCTCCTACTACTACTGCCTCTCCACCTCTTCCCTATCTACTCTATCTCTCCCTTCCTCTCCTCTTCCTTCCTCTTCTCTATCTCTCTTGTCACTTCTCCCTTCCTCTCTTTTTCTCTCCCTTCCTCTCTATCTCTCTTCACACTAACTTACCACTGTTATCATCATGAGAGAGAGAGAGAGAGAGAGAGAGAGAGAGAGAGAGAGAGAGAGAGAGAGAGAGAGAGAGAGATATTATAGTGACTTATCGTTTTAATCTCATGAAAATCCCTAAGACCATGAAGGTAAATTGATCGCCAGGTGTGGTCGGATTAGAGGGTCGATTTGAGTAGTAACGGATTAGAGGGTCGATTTGAGTAGTAACCAAGGAGATTATATATATATATATATATATATATATATATATATATATATATATATATATATATATATATATAGACTATACCGCACCATCTGATACCACACTAAGGAACGCTTTACGAGTTTAGACCAGTGCCAATAAAATCATTCGCCTTTACACACTTGACTTACTAAGAAATAAAACGTAAAATATTAACCGAAGTCGAGAGGTTGTTATTATTATTATTATCATTATCATTATATTATTATTATTCTTTTGGAGGGGGCAGGGGCTGTATAGTGGAGAGTACTATATATTATTATTCTCAATTTACCTCTCCTACTCAGTCTCTCAAATCCGTGAAAAGTCGTCCCACGGTAGCAAGAATGGAATAAAGGACATGGATTTTTTTTCCTACATTTTTTCCTTCATTATTATACACTTCTTTCCTTCACCCCTCCTTCCTTCCTCCCTACCCCTCCCTTCCCTCATCTGTTACTTCATATACCCTCCACTAATTCTCTCTTTCTCTCATCCATTTTTCCTGTCCCCTTCCTTCCATCCTCGCATCTTCTCTTCCCTCTATCATCTTCTTCTCTCTCTCTCTCTCTCCATTCTGATCATTTACCCACCAAAAATATTCCCTCCATCTCCTCCTTTCTCTCTCCAACCTCTCTACGTTTCAGGCTTTACTCCCTCCCTGTCTCCTATCTCCTCCTCTCCCGCCATTCTCTCTCTCTCATGTATGCTCAACTTCCCCCTTGCGCTATTTTCCTCTTTCTCACTTTTTTCCTTCCTTCTTTTCCTCTCATTTCTCTTTTTTTCCCTCCCTCTCTCTCTCTCCTCCTCGTCCCTCCATTCTCTCTCTCTCATAATCTTCCTCCCCTCTCATTTGCTCCTTTATCCACCTCCTCCAAATCTTTCTCCCTCCCTCCCTTTCTCTCTCTGTCTTGTTATTCATGTATTCCTCCCTCCAGACATTCCCTCCTTCCCATCTTCCCCTTTTCCTCACTATCTGCATCCCTTTCTCTCTCTCTCTCACACACACACACACTCACCCCCCCCTTTCTCTCTCTCACTCTCTCTCTCTAACATTTTTCTTTCCACACTCCCTTTCTCTTCCTCCCTCCCCTCTCCCTCTCCCTCTCTTTTTTCGCTTCATTTTCTCTATTGATACAATTTTATTTTCCATTCACATTCAAATGGACGCTTTAGACAATTCCTGCCTGAGGGAGTTTGTGGGGAGGGAGGGAGGGAGGGAGGGAGGGAGGGAGGAAGGAAGGGAAGAGAGGGAAAGAACGTGGAATAGGGAGAGGGTGAGAGTGGGACGAAAAGGGACAGTGGGAGGAAAGGGAGAGGGAAAGGAAAAGAGAAAGGGAGGCAGATGGGTAGGGAGAGAAGGGGGACAGGTGTGAGGGAGAAGAGGAAGAGGAAGAAATAGAGGGAGATGGAGAGAGCGAGAGGGAGAAAAAAAAGGAAGTGAGGGATATGAATATGAAGTGGGAAAGCAATGAGAGAGAGAGAGAGAGAGAGAGAGAGAGAGAGATTTTATGCTTGACAATAACCAGAAACGCTATTGTCTTATGTCTGTCGGTCAGTGTGTGTGTGTGTGTGTGTGTGTGTATGCATGTCAGATAAGCATATAGCCTAGGGGTTTATCTCTCTCTCTCTCTCTCTCTCTCCGCCCCGGCAATTTGGTCACATAGCTTCTGGTCACGAAATAGATTCTTCAACTCCCTCTTACTCCTCCTCTTTCTCCCCATTCTCTTCTTCTCCTCCATCATCTTTTGCCTCTCCTTCCTCCGTCTTCACTTTTCCTTTTCCTCCTCAATCATCTTTTTTTCCTTATTTTTTTGCTCCTTTCATCTTTGTTTTCCCTTCCTCTCCTCCACCTCCCCTCGCCTCCCTTCCTCCACCTCGCTCACCACCTCGTCCTCGTCTTCCTCCTCCGTTGACTTCTTCTTTCCTTTTTCTCCTTCCTCCTTCCCTCCTGCGTCATCTCAAACCCTTCCCATACTTCCTTCCTTCACCTTCCTCCTCTCTTCCTTCTTCCCCCTCCTTACCTCCTCCCTCCCTCTCTCCTAATCTCCCTTCTCCCCCTCCCTCCTACTTGACTTCCTTCTTCCCCCTCCTTACCTCCTCCCTCCCTCTCTCTCTCCTAATCTCCCTTCTCCCTCCTACTTGTCATGTCTTTCCCACTATTTCACAACATTTTATTTTTCCATTTCCAATATTCCTTGTCCTCCCTCCTCCTCCCCCTCCTTCCCCCTTTCCCTCCCTCCCTCCTGTCTTCTCTCCCTCTCTCCCTTTTTTTTCCTCTATGTCCCTCTTCCTCCTCCCCCACCCCACCGTCTTTCCTCCCTCCTTTCCAATCTTCTGTCTGTCTGTCTGTCTCTCTCTCTCTCTCTCTCTCCCGCAGTGGGTCAGCAGGAATCCGTGGACGCGAGATGGAGTTCCAGACAAATATATTAGAAGGGGAGGGGGGGGGAGAGAGAGAGAGACGTTCCTTTCCATATAACTCCTTCTTACCTTATCCCACATCAATATCGCACCTGAAGAAAGCATACCTGAAACGAAGGAAAGGTAATTAATATATACAAAAACTAATACATGAAACACACACACACACAAGCACATCTCCCACACAAACACACCTCACCTCCCCCTCCACACACCTCACCAACCTCCCCCCCCCCACACACACACACCTCACCAACCTCCAAACAGATAAAACACCACCACCTCTCTCTCTCTCTCTCTACACACACACACCCACACCCACACACAGGCACATCTCTCAAACACACACCTCACCGATCCCCCTCCACACACACACACACACCAACCTCCAAACAGATAAAACACCACCACCTCTCTCCACACACACACAATATCCCAAGAAATACACGCAATACTGAGGGACGAAAAGCTAGCCAAAATGGAGAGGGAGAAACGTGAGAGATAAGAGCGTTTTGGCGGATCCTTTGTTTTACTGCTATCAAAGGGTGGGAGGGAGGGAGTGGGGGAGGAATAGGTGAAGGGAGGGGGGAGGGAGTGAGGGAGGAATGGGTGAATGAGGGACGAAGAGAGGAATGGGTGAATGAGGGAGGGAGGGAAGAATGGGTGAATGAGTGAGGGAGGGAGGCAGGAATGGGTGAATGAGGAAGGGGGAAATGGGTGAATGAGTAAGGGAGGGAGAGTGAGATATTAGAAAGAGTGAGTAGGTATGAATGAGGGTCATGGAATGCAAGAGTGACTGAGAGAGAGAATGAGTGAGTGATAGTGGATGAGGGAAAGAGACTGAACAAGGAGAGTGAAAGTGAATGTGTGTGTGTGTGTGTGTGAGAGAGAGAGAGAGAGAGAGAGAGAGAGAAACTGCGAGCCTTGTATTGTTTCTGAAGATGTTTTGCAGGTTGTCAAAGACTGTGTGTGTGTGTGTGTGTGTGTGTGTGTGTGTGTGTGTGTGTGTGAATTATTGTCAGACATTCCCTCTGCCCTATTTCTTTTAAATCACTCTCTCTCTCTCTCTCAAATTAAATTCAGATTGTTTTCTCGTCCGACATCAAAGAAAGGAGAGATGAGAGAGAGAGAGCGAAGGAGGGAGGGGAGTGAGGGAGGGGGGAGAGAAGGGAGGAAAGAGAGAGGAAAAAAATTTAGTCTCAGATAGAGGAAAAAATGAAAGGAAAAAAATAATAATCCACTTTCATCATTCTATCTCTAAAAATAAATAAATACAATGTGTGTGTGTGTGTGTGTGTGTGTGTGTGTGTGTGTGTCTGAAGTCTCACAAAATAGATACCAATGAGTTTGTTATTACTTGCTTTCCTTTGTACTCTCCTTTGTACCCACCTAACGTTCACTCCCAGCGCCTCCCCCTCCCCCACTACAATCACCCCCAACACCCCCTCCCATTCTCACGTACTCTTGCATATATAATCTCTAAGTACATACCTACCTGTGCTCTTTACACGTTCAATCTACTATTCTACTGTCTCACTCACACGGTCTTTCCCTTTCATGAGCACAGTACACTCTCTCTCAGCGCTTACACCTTTCTTCACTACTTACTACACCTCCCTCTTCCACTCAGTCTTCCCCACCCCCCTCCCCAACTCTCCCTCATCCCTCTCCCCTCCTTCCTATCTCCCCTTCACTCCCTCCCCTTCTCCCATCTCTATCCACTCACCTTTCCTCACCCCCCTCCCCAACTCTCCCTCATCCCTCTCCCCTCCTTCCTATCTCCCCTTCACTCCATCCCCTTCTCCCATCTCTATCCACTCACCTTTCCCCACCCCCCTCCCCAACTCTCACTCATCCCTCTCCCCTCCTTCCTATCTCCCCTTCACTCCATCCCCTTCTCCCATCTCTACCTCCTCCCTATCTCCCCTTAACTTCCTTCCCTCCACCAACCTCCACTCACCCAATCTTTCCTCAACCATCTCCTCCCCTTTCCCACTCCCTCCCTATCACCCCCCTCACCCCTAGCCACGTCAATTAGGCTCAGATTGAATCAAAACATGGATATCTTTTCCTCCCTCACCCCTTGTCTTTACTCCTTTTCCTTCCTCACCCATTCCTTTTCCTTGCCTCTTGTTTTCCTTTCCTTTCCTCATTCCTTCCTTTCCCTCTCCTCTTCCTTTCTCTTCTTGCCTTTTGCTCCCTTTACCTCCTTTCCTCCCTCCTCCCGCCCTCTCTCCCTATTCTCCCCCTCCTCCTCTTCCCTCTCTCTCTCTCCTCCTCCTCCCTCTTCTCCCCCCCCAAACGTTTTCCACAATAGCCATCCCTTCCCAAAATACTTCACTCCTTTCCCCACCCTTCGTCCATTTGTCTTCATTATCCATCTAAATATAAATAACACGAGTGAAAGCCAGCAGTGTGTGTGTGTGTGTGTGTGTGTGTGTGTGTGTGTGTGTGTGTGTGTGTGTGTGTGTGAGTAAATGTATGTCCGATTGTATGTATATGTATTGTTAGTGATGGCAGTGTGTGTGTGTGTGTGTGTGTGTGTGTGTGTGTGTGTGTGTGTGTGTGTATGTATATGTATTGCTAGTGATGGCAGTGTGTGTGTGTGTTCCCCTTCATCTCCTCTAATATTCACTCTCTACCCGCCCAACCAAACAGATGGTAATGAGGGAGGGTGGCGGTGATGATGATGGTGATGAGGGAGAGAGGGGGGGTGGGAGGCGATGTATAGTCCTGTGAAGATAATGAAGCAAAGATAATGATGGGAAGATGAAGATGTGTTGCCTTTCATCATCATCATCACCATCACCACCACTATCACCATCATCATCATCATCACCTGCGCTATAATCCAACATACAGACACACAGACACAAGGGTACGTATACGTTAAGGATGCTCCCAACATTATTATTATTATTATTATTATTATCATCATCATTACTCCCATTCTTCTTCTTCTGATTATTATTATTACTATTATCATTACTACTACTACTACTATTATCTGACCTACCTGAGGCTCGCTGTGGAGGGGGTAGGGGGTGTGGGGGGCCTCGGGGGTGAAGGGGGAGGCAGGGTAGGGTTGTCTTCAAGTAGGGATACGGCAGAGATGGACATCCACTCATATTTATCTATTTATTGATCAATTTTTATTTCATTATACATCTATTTTCATTTAGTTATCAATACATATTTTCATCTATTTATTTATTTTCATTTATTCAATTATCTATATATTTTCATTTATTTATATATCCATCTCTTTATTTCCATTTATTCATCCATCTATTTATTTTCATCTATTTGTATATCTATTTTCATTTATTAATTTATCCATCCACTTATCTCTTTTCATTTATATATTTATTTTCTTTTATTTATTTACCAGTTTATCTCTTTTAGGACGCCTGGTGGTTCAGTGTTCTCAGCGCCCTCGCTCGGCAATACGGTCTTCCAGCGATGACGAAGCTCCCTAACACCTTCTCCTAAGTGACTTATTTTTTGGATATGACTGATTTAATATTCTTTTTTACTGATGCATTGGCGATATTGCAAGGCCTCGCTCCTAAAATTCATTCTGGATAACAATATAAGCTTTTCTATAACTACTTTCTCCATTCTTGCCCTTACTATCAATCTCTTTTTCCCCTCGCTTCCTCTGGCTCTTTCTGTCCCCCCCCCCCAATCCCTCTCTTCCTATTAACATTTTCTTTCGTCTCTTCTCTTCCTCCCTCCCTCCTCTCTTCCCCTTTCTCTTCTCCAGTGCTTGATTTCCAACCTTTTCCTCCTCCCTCTCTTTTCCTCTCCGATCAGTTTTTCTTACCTCTCCTCTCCTTCCTCCTCTCCTCTCTTCTTCTTTATTCTCCTCTTGTCAGTCTTTCTCCTCCTTCCGTCCCGCCTACCTCCTCTCCCTCTCTCTCTCTAATTATTTACGGGTCAAGTATATTTAGATCATGATGGATTTTGCTCTTTAACATGACCCCCCCCCCTCTCTCTTTTTCTCTCCCTCTCTCTCTTTCCGTAAATCTTTCAACTCGATTTTGTAATTCTCTCTCTCTCTCTAATCTGCTCACGGGACACCATATCTCGTACTGAAGGGGTAAATATTAATCTACAACGATACCGTTAACTCTTATCAAATTTGCGTGGCTACTTGGCGATTGTCTTCTGGTTAAGGAGGCTGTCTCAAGACGGTCAGGGTTTACAATGCTTTCTTATTTCGTTGACTTACTTTGTTGTTGTTATTATTATTATTATCATCAATCATCATCATTATTGTCACTACTATTACTGTTTACTGCTACTACAACCACCACCACCGCCACTACTACTTTAACTACTACTACTACTACCACCACCACTTCTACTATTATTGCTGTTACTACTACTACCACCACCACCACTACTATTACTACCACCACCACCACTACTACTACTACACACTACCACCACCACTACCACAACTACCACTTCCACTACCACCACCACCACAACTACCAATTTTACTACTACTACCACCACCATTACTACTACTACTATCACTACACCTACTTCACCTCAGTTCAATATTTTCAGGAGAAAAAAAATATAAATCACTTCCAAAAACTTGCTTAAAATGTTTGCATATAATATTAACTTTGACTTTACAGAAAAAATAAATACATAAAAAAAAAGAATGTGCTCAATTTTTCTCATTTTTATGTGGTGATGACGATGATGATGATGTGGTGATGACGATGATGATGATGGTGGTGATGATGATGATGATGATGTGGTGATGATGATGATGATGATGGTGGTGATGATGATGATGATGATGATGGTGGTGGTGGTGGTGATGGTGGTGGTGATGATGATGATGTGGTGATGATGATGATGATGTGGTGATGACGATGATGATGATGTGGTGATGACGATGATGATGATGGTGGTGATGGTGATGATGATGATGTGGTGATGACGATGATGATGATGTGGTGATGACGATGATGATGATGTGGTGATGACGATGATGATGATGTGGTGATGACGATGATGATGATGTGGTGATGACGATGATGATGATGTGGTGATGATGATGATGATGATGTGGTGATGACGATGATGATGATGTGGTGATGATGATGATGATGTGGTGATGACGATGATGATGATGGTGGTGGTGATGATGATGATGTGGTGATGGTGATGATGATGATGTGGTGATGGTGATGATGATGATGTGGTGATGATGATGATGATGATGTGGTGATGGTGATGATGATGATGTTGTTATGGTGGTGGTGATGACGATGATGATGATGTGATGACGATGATGATGATGTGGTGATGACGATGATGATGATGTGGTGATGACGATGATGATGATGGTGGTGATGACGATGATGATGATGTGGTGATGACGATGATGATGATGTGGTGATGACGATGATGATGATGTGGTGATGACGATGATGATGATGTGGTGATGACGATGATGATGGTGGTGATGACGATGATGATGATGTGGTGATGACGATGATGATGATGTGGTGATGACGATGATGATGATGTGGTGATGATGATGATGATGATGTGGTGATGACGATGATGATGATGTGGTGATGACGATGATGATGATGTGGTGATGACGATGATGATGATGGTGGTGATGACGATGATGATGATGTGGTGATGACGATGATGATGATGTGGTGATGACGATGATGATGATGGTGGTGATGTGGTGATGACGATGATGATGATGTGGTGATGACGATGATGATGATGTGGTGATGGTGATGATGATGATGTGGTGATGACGATGATGATGATGTGGTGATGATGATGATGATGATGATGTGGTGATGACGATGATGATGATGTGGTGATGACGATGATGATGTGGTGATGGTGATGATGATGATGTGGTGATGATGATGATGTGGTGATGACGATGATGATGTGGTGATGGTGATGATGATGATGTGGTGATGACGATGATGATGATGTGGTGATGGTGATGATGATGATGTGGTGATGACGATGATGATGATGTGGTGATGGTGATGATGATGATGTGGTGATGACGATGATGATGATGTGGTGATGGTGATGATGATGATGTGGTGATGACGATGATGATGATGTGGTGATGGTGATGATGATGATGTGGTGATGACGATGATGATGATGTGGTGATGACGATGATGATGTGGTGATGGTGATGATGATGATGATGATGTGGTGATGACGATGATGATGTGGTGATGATGATGATGATGGTGATGATGATGGTGGTGATGACGATGATGATGATGTGGTGATGGTGGTGATGATGATGGTGGTGGTGGTGGTGGTGGTGATGATGATGATGGTGGTGATGACGATGATGATGATGTGGTGATGACGATGATGATGATGTGGTGATGACGATGATGATGTGGTGATGACGATGATGATGTGGTGATGATGATGATGGTGGTGATGACGATGATGATGTGGTGATGACGATGATGATGTGGTGATGACGATGATGATGATGTGGTGATGACGATGATGATGTGGTGATGATGACGATGATGATGATGTGGTGATGACGATGATGATGATGTGGTGATGACGATGATGATGATGTGGTGATGATGATGATGATGATGTGGTGATGATGACGATGATGATGATGTGGTGATGATGATGATGATGATGTGGTGATGATGACGACGATGATGATGGTGGTGATGACGATGATGATGATGTGGTGATGATGATGATGATGATGTGGTGATGGTGGTGATGATGATGATGATGGTGGTGATGACGATGATGATGATGTGGTGATGACGATGATGATGTGGTGATGACGATGATGATGTGGTGATGACGATGTGGTGATGGTGATGATGATGATGTGGTGATGATGATGATGATGGTGGTGATGACGATGATGATGATGTGGTGATGATGATGATGATGATGTGGTGATGATGATGATGATGATGGTGGAGGTGGTGATGGTGATGATGATGTGGTGATGACGATGATGATGTGGTGATGGTGATGATGATGATGTGGTGATGATGATGATGATGGTGGTGATGACGATGATGATGATGTGGTGATGATGATGATGATGGTGGTGATGGTGATGATGATGATGTGGTGATGATGATGATGATGGTGATGATGATGATGTGGTGATGATGATGATGATGTGGTGATGACGATGATGATGATGTGGTGATGACGATGATGATGATGTGGTGATGGTGATGATGATGATGTGGTGATGATGATGATGATGTGGTGATGACGATGATGATGATGTGGTGATGATGATGATGATGTGGTGATGACGATGATGATGATGTGGTGATGACGATGATGATGATGTGGTGATGACGATGATGATGTGGTGATGGTGATGATGGTGGTGGTGGTTTGGTGGTGGTGATGATGATGTGGTGATGGTGATGATGATGATGGTGGTGGTGATGGTGGTGGTGATGGTGATGATGATGATGATGATGATGATGGTGGTGGTGGTGATGGTGGTGGTGGTGGTGGTGATGATGATGATGATGATGATGGTGGTGGTGGTGGTGATGGTGGTGGTGATGGTGGTGGTGGTGATGATGATGATGATGATGATGATGATGGTGATGATGATGATGATGGTGGTGGTGGTGATGATGATGGTGGTGGTGGTGGTGATGGTGGTGGTGGTGGTGATGATGGTGGTGGTGATGATGGTGGTGGTGGTGGTGGTGGTGGTGGTGGTGGTGGTGGTGGTGGTGATGATGATGATGATGATGATGATGATGATGGTGGTGGTGGCAGTGGTGATGATGGTGATGATAATTATTCTTTTTTTACGCATTCTGTGGTTTATTTATTTTTGATGAGAGAGAGAGAGAGAGAGAGACTAGCCTCAGATGGTGTGGTTGATGAGGACATTGTCTCTCAAGGGGAGGGAGGGAGAGAGATGGGAGGGAGGGAGGGAGGGAGGGAGGGAAAGACAGATGGGTAGAGGGGGAAGGACAGAAGGAGACAAGAGCCTGGAGGGAGGGAGGGGGAGAGAGAGAGGGAGGGAGGGAGGGAGGGAGGGAGAGAGAGAGAGAGAGAGAGAGAGAGAGAGAGAGAGGGGGGGGAACGGAAGGAGGGAAGAGAGAGAGAGAGAGAAAGGGAGAGAAAAGAAAGTGAAGAATAAAAAAAGGGGGGGGGAGAGGGAGGCAGGAGAGAATGAAGGAGGGAAAGATGGAAGGAAGAGAAAAGTGGGCGGGGGAGAGGGAGGGAAGAGAAAGAGGGAGAGAAAGAACGGAGAAGGGAGGGAGGAATCAGATACAGAACAAAAGTGTGTGTGTGTGTGTGTAAGTTCTTTAGTTGGTTTGAATTATCCTTCTTATCACGGCTGGATGTCTTTAATACTAAATCGTCCTTCCTGAAATTTGTTACGTCATTAGCAGGTTATCAGATCTCATTAACAGGTGCGCGTAATTAGGGATGTACAGGTAAATAACTTACTAATTACTCCTGTGTTATTTCACTACAACGATAACCATGAATTTAGTTTCCTATTCGTTATCCGATGTCTTTTTCACTATACGATAATCGACTTATTTTTGCACCGACTTCGTTATGCAAATGTCACCTCAGCTACGATTTCCGAACTTCCTTTTATGTGATTTCATATGATTGAGTTACAGTGCGAAATATTAGGTTACAGTGGCTGGTTCTTGAGTTACAGTAGAACGGTTGCTTGAGTTACAGTAGCAGTTATGAAGTTACAGA
>NC_137049.1:14749877-14751131 GCF_032717465.1 Coenobita brevimanus | reverse complement strand
AAAGAGGAAAGAAAGGAGGAAGTGTCGGAGGAGATTAGGAAAGTAGATAAGGAAGCCAAGCAAGGAAGGAAAATGGTTGTTGTGGTCTTGAATGGTAATTGTGGTAGTTGTGGTGGATGGGGGCAGAAGGTGGTGAGTAGAGGAGGAGGAGGAAAGAAAAGTGAGAGAAGAAAGGAGAAGAAGAATTAATTGAAAATGTAATTGATTTCAAGCGAGAAGTGCAAGAGGTCAAGTTGAAATCAAGGAAAGAAAAGGAAGAAAAGAATGGAGGAAGAAAATGGATAAAATGAGGGAAGGAAGATAAGGAGATAATAGGAAGAGAAGGATAGAGAGAACTTGGTGAGACTGAAGGAAAAAAATGAAGAGGTCCTGGAATAACGGAAGTAAAGGGGGTGATTATGATCATGACGACGCAGTTGAAGAAGAAAAGGTTGAAGAATTGAGGGGGGGGGTAAGGAAAAATAAAAATGAAAGGTGAAGAAGTACTGATGAGGAAAGATGTATGGGGAAAAATGAATGAATGGAGGCTAAGGAAGTAATGAATAAAGGAGAGAGATGAAATGAAGTAAGTAAAAGAGATGGAAATAAAGAATTCGAACTGAGAGGGTGACGAAGAAAGCAACGGGAAGACAAGTAAAGAACAATAAAGACAAACATAAGGTAGAGAAGTAAGGAAGGAAGAAAGCACCAGCAATGAAGACAAATGGAAGTTAGGAGGAAGTAATGAAGGAAGGAAGGAGGGAAATGAAGAAAGATGAAGGCTGAAGGAGCAGTGTTGAAGGAAGTTGAGGGTTAAATTGAGGTTGTCGGTGAAGAGGGAGGGGATACTTAGATTCCAGAGGGGAACGTGACACCCCTTCTTCCCTCCCCTCTTCGTCCTCCCCCTATTCCCCCCCCCTTCTTCCCCTCCATCTCCCCCCCTCCTTCCTTCTCGTCCACTTCACCCTACCTCCCTCTACCCTTTCCCTTTCTTCCCCTCCCCATTCTTTTTCCTTCACCAGCCCCTTCCCTCCCCTGTCTTTCCCCTTTCCCACTCAGCATTCTTCTTTCTCTTTCCTATTTCCTTCTCCCCTCCCCTCCTTTTTCCTTCCTTCCTTATTTTCCTCTCACTCATTTAGTTCCTCCTTCCCTTGTCTTCTTCTTTCTTTCCTTCATCCTTTCTTCCTTCTTCCTAATTGCCTCACTGTTCACTTATATCCCTCAATCATCTCCCCTTCTTCCGTTTTTCATCGTTTCTACGCGTTTCCATCATTC